>NC_137618.1:33171457-33526457 GCF_963280865.1 Gymnoscopelus braueri
GTACTGCTTTCTTTCCTCCAGCAAAACTACCACCTGGAATGAAAAGAGGCTAGTAAATTCAAAGAGGCTTGTTACATGTTTAAATTATTACATTTTTTTCTCCCCCGGTATAATTTCATTTTGAAACCACTGCCAGAGAATCATGGCAGGGCAGCGTTTTACTGTGATACTGTTGAAATAGCAAGGCACCAGATGGTCTGTTGTTGTTGCTCTTGTTTTATAACACCTAATGGAGACAAAACTACTGTTATCCCTTAAACCGAAGGTAGTGTATTACATCTTTTCCTTTTTATGAGCATGCTGGAGAGAGAGCCTCTATTCCTGGTTGTCTGAGATGACTTTTGTGATGAAAGTTAATGTTGGGGTTGTCCTGATGTCCTTATTTTCCTCATGGAGGCAAGATTCCACTTTCACCTCGTGAAGGAAAGGCACCCATCCTCTGAATGGCTTCCTCCCTGTATGGAAACAAATGTGCCGCTGTAATGGAATAGCCCAGCCAGCAGCCTAATGTATTATCTCCTCCTCAACGTATTTATTTACACTCAACTTCCCCACAAATTGTCTTGTCATCTTAATGGGCCAGGATTAATCTGTTGCCATATAAGCTTAGGTGAGTGAAAGAGATGGACTTTTCCCCAAACTTTGTTTATGGCCCCATAAGATAACTCTGTAATGCCCTTGCTTTGAAGTGCAATGTCTGTTTATTGTGCTACTTAGATCCCTCCCTGACAAAGGCGTCCAGTAATTATATATTATTCTTAAATATAAAAAAATATATATGATATTCACTTACATAAACTGCACATTGTTATATGCAAAGAGCAGCATATGATTAACTTGGTTAAGCACTTTCAACCTGGTGTCACCATTTGGTCATGCCATTATTGTCAAGAATAGTCCAAAGTTGTCAAAATCTTTCAAAAATACGAGCTCACAAACTGTGAGCTTGTATTTTTGAAATATTTTTACTACTCGTCTATTTTCGTTATCCGTCATATGAAGAAGTATAGTGTTTCACATAGTTGATACTGTTTGGACTTAGTTTCTTTTTTTATTATAAACGTGGACTGTGTTATTCAAGGACATGCCTATTATATTGTACCACCAAGGAAGGACATACAATATCATGATAAATGGTAAGGTTATTATTAAATCCATTACATCATCTGTAAAGATTAATAAAACTATTGTGTGGCTACATATTACATATTGAATTCCTGATTAAGAAGAGTGCTCGACTGGCGCTGTCCATTTCTATATATGTCAATCCCACCACAATCATTTTTAGTGAATCTAGGAGAGATTGTCATTTACCCTGTGTCCAGGCCGCTCATATTTCATCCCTACCTGAAAGAGAGTGCCATTGAGTATAATCACACACACACCTACTGCATCAGACCAAGAGAAAACAGAGTGTGCACTTTGTGCACAGCTATTTATATCAATAAGTCCCGTGCTGAGAGGCACAAAATGAGCGTTTAAGCTGCAGGGCCCAGAGAGCTCAGTAGCAGGTGGGCAGGCTGCCTCTCGGTGCCTGGGCGGAGGGGGTGCCCGCTCTTTTACAGGTGTTGCCCATCTTGCCGAGCGTCCACGGCTCTGGGAAGGTTTAGGTTTGGGGTGGGGGGGTGGGGGTTGGGGGGAGGGAGGGAGTGGGGGGGCGGGACAGCTGGAGCAGCAGGCGTTGGGGAGACAGAGGAAGAGCCTCCTCTCACTGTCGGGGCCTCCGCAGGTCAGTGCCTCTACCCAAAGGGACGGCGGAGCGAAACGCCATCAATTCACAAACAAAGGAGCCACTTCACCCGCCACAAAGGAAACATATGTGATAGAGCTGACTCCCGAGCCGCGGCTCACTTTAACATGTCAGCCTCCCCTAATTAGCTTTGTTAACTCCCTCCGCTGTCGTCCCAACTGAGGCCTCTCTGAGTCGCATGTGCCACAGTAAAATCCCCAGTGTTAATTTAACTCTTGAGAGTGTAAAAAATAGGCCCAAATGGAACCTTGTGGGTCCATCTTCACAGTCAGAGTAAAATTAACACCAGGGGTTTCGCTGTGTGGGCTTTGTGTTTTCAGTGGCAACAGCATGGGGCTCCCTTTGCCCCAAACAGATATTTTATTTGCTTTCGAAACGCTAGGTTGTTTAATCATACCTAAAATGAGTATCATCTACACTTCCAGACCCCCCCCAAACAATTGTCCTGTTATGGATGGATTCTATTGACATGATATTGATATATTGATCTCTGTAGTGCAAACAACCGAAACCTTACAACCCTTTGTAAGGTTACGCTGTTCGCCTTTACTCCATTTTGTGTGTGTGTGTGTGTGTGTGTGTGTGTGTGTGTGTGTGTGCGTGTGTGTGTGTGTGTGCACGTGTGCGTGTGTGCGTGTGTGTGTGCGTCCGTATGTGAGAGGCAAAGTGTTTTTTGATGAAAACAGCTCCCCCTCAATCTTTATCGGGATGTTTTGGAGTCATTACTGGCCCCGGCCTTCAGACGGTGGTCTTCCAAGCGTTACATGTTGCAGTCCACACTGGGCCTCATGTGACCCCTGCTGCTTACCCACTGGCAGTGCAATTTAACCAGGCTGATGACATGCAGCATGACACCCCTTGGAGAAGCGTCCTGTTCCCCTCCTCATGGTGGGGGTGTGGGTGTGTTTGGTTTAGAGGAGACATGTGAACCGCGGGGCTATGCGCTGACCTCTCTCCAGCACCGACTCAAATTGGTACGGTTTCATCATACGATGCCGGAAGACTGAATTCATTGTCGCGTGATTGGCAGCGATATCTTGAGTGTGATGCAGTGCTTAATGGGTCTCCTGCTCTAATTGCTCTGCATGTGGAATGTGATGCAGGTATGAGCGAGCACATGGGGGTCTCTTTTGAGAAATGAAAGTGGGGTGTGCCGTATATATACAGTAATACAGTAGATCATGCTGTGAGCGCATCTCATTATCATAAGTTGACCTCAGTTAAGAAATCCATCTTTAACAAGGTATCTCCGGCCTGAACGCTAGGTGGGTCTGACAATTGACGGGGGTTGAAATATTTATAATCTTCCTTCCATGTTTGTACCGTTTACTCTGCTATGCTACTTAGTTCCCTGCAGCGGTTTTGGATGTATTTGATTCTATTCAACATGCAGTGCCATGTGGGGGAGCCTTGATGTATTCCTTGCAACATTTCATGTATGCTGCAGTGAGTGGATTTTCGACTGGAGGGGTGTTTTGACCAAAAGCATGTGAAAAGCACCACTCACATGGCCAGCCTCTGGCCCCGGCTGCCAGACAGTAGAGTCCGGCTCTTGAGTAGTGCCCGGCACAGAGCTGCTGCAGACTTAAGTGTCATGATCCCGCGATCTGTGCTCTCTCTTTGACAGAAGGGTTTGAAATTCCTGGGTTAAAAGTTCTCCAAGATGATATCTCAGAAGGGCTTATGTGATGATGGTCCATGACAGGTATTGCTTTCAAGTAGCTCACATGAATTCTGCAGAATCTCTTATACTGTGGCACAACTTCCAAGCGTCACATCAACGAAACATCAGGGGCTGATATAATGCCATACGCCAGTGGTTCTTCTCAAAGTGGGGTCCGGGGACCCCCAGGGGGTCTTGAGAGGGTTCAAGGGGGGTCGCCAGCTAAATGTGTTAATACAGCAATCAGTTTAACCACTTTAACCCTGTATACATTGGCTATTTGAAAATGTTGAACCCCTGGTACAAAATATATAAAGATGGGAGTCAATACATTAATTTGGGGGTCCTTGATGTGAAAAGGTTTGAGAACCACTGCCATACACCATTCCCCAATGTCTTCATGGATAAAGGTATATTACTGGCTCTCTGCTACTAGATTTGTATTTCTATACCCTCTAATTGCATTGAGCTGATTGATTGATATTGAGGTTTATTTTCTTCTAACCTATTTTCAGAGTGTGTTCAATATAATCTACAGTCACATTACGGTATCAATAAATGTCAAAGTGGTCGAGATTAATTTCCCTTCTCCCGAAATAATGATTGTCCTACTCTTATGGGATGAGTCACTAAGTCAGCTATTACCCGTGCGCATGCAATAGTACAGAATACCACCATGACCTTATTTAGTGTGATTATATTTATCTTACGCTTTCTTTTAGCTCCCATTCCTATTAGCGATGATCTTTTTTCTTCTAAATGGAAATATACATGCAGGGAATGTATATATAATAATGACCCATATTCCATTTACAGTACAGTGCAGCTACTATAGCTGTAATAGTCAATATGGAACAAAAATTAATTGCCTTGTAGATACACAATTAGTTTTAATAACAGATGAGATTTGTTTAGTTTGGGAGGAGGGGGGTTGAATTCATTAAATCTAGCCAGGGACCTTTTTTTTAAGTGTAAGAATATGAATAAGAATATTTACCTAGCAAATGTGTATCAAAATATGGCATTATTCCCTGATAGGTGAAGCATACATGCTGTGACATGCCTCAGCAACTCAATGTATTCTACACCCTCACTCCCAGCCATGACAGCAGGCTCCTTTTGGTTCCTTTTCGTCCTCTTTCCTGAACACTTAGAATAAAAATCACAAGTACTGTCGTGGAGGAATACCAAGGCAACAGTCTGGAGATGTCTGGCCAAAAGGGATTTGTCCCTCTAGGTACAAGGTAGGGAACAGTGTGCCCCGCTATTTTGCATTTCTGAATTGCTTAGCTGCCCAAGCATGCGTTCTGTGGGCTGGGCTCTTGAAGTGTGTCATAGCATCATATGACTGCTGTACGAAAGGCTCGCTGTTGGACTTTACCCAACAAATATGGATTATGTTAAAGTGGGCTGTGAATTGACGAGGATATGCTAATATGTCCCAGATGGGTCTGTGAGAGGCGGACGGCAGGGACATGCAGACAGTATATGGCAGGAGCAGTGTTTGGCAGGTCCATCATTCCGTCATTAAAGGCCACATTATTACTTACAACAAGGCTTGCATGACAATTGCCGGAATGAATGCAGCCCCTCTGAGAGTTGCCCGTTGTGTCCTTCAATTTCTCTTTGCTTTTCCCTTTTTTTTGTTTTGTTTTCCGCGTCCTTGCAAATACTCGCAGTTGCTGATACTGTGCATCTGGGTTCAAGCTGTGTTGTGTGGGGGGGTGGTGGTTTATGCTTACTTTGTTCAAACGTCAATAGACAGGCTATTACCGGGTGAGGCTATTCATTAATATAATGAGACACTTTTGCTTTAATTGATAACCAATCTGTGTTGATGAGGCATTATGCAGTTGTGGATACAATATTTTTACTGAATTTTTTCCAACCTGAACGGTAGCACCTGCATATTTGTTTTAGGGAGACAGTTTTCCTCAGGACCTATTATTCTTGTGTACCATTGGATGAGCTGTCCCTTCCGCATTATTATTGAACTAAGGTATTAGGTTTTCTGCTGCACAAGCAGAAAGATAATGGTGGCTTATGTCTAAGTGTGCATTTGGGAGAGCCCTGTGTCCTTTTGATATAAATAGCCATATAAATGACAGGATTAAGGAAAACAACTAAATGATGTGATCCGTATTTCAGCTTTGCTGAGATTGTCACATTGTGTTGAACAACTCCTGGTGTGCTAATAAGCAATTCTGCGTACACACAGTGGTGAAAATGCAATAATGTGCCCCTATTATATGCTTTATTGGATACATTATTTAAAAACCACCATGTGTGCTTGATATATTTATGCATTTATTGACACGGTATTGTGAGATTTTAAGAATTGATCCAAGGATTTGGTTTGTTTACCAAGCCTGATGTAGAGATGTACTTCAGTGTGGAGCAAATGACTACTGACACCACATCCAAGCACATCAAGGATTATCATCACCAAAATGACGGAATTAAAGATGTCAGGATTGCCTTTGAAATTCTCTCTAGGGGCTGTTGGGTGGGTGGGATGGGAAGGGGCCAGCATGTTTGTTATGGGTTTTCTACATGCCGAATTTGCTGGGGGCATTGTTAGCACACACTGCCTCCAGCTCAGGATTTAGGCAGGGCCCCAGCAGATGTGGACTTCCCTGTGTATACATACACATGCACGCACCAGAGAGCATGTGCACATACACACACACACACACACACACACGCACACACACACGTTCGCATGCACGCACGCTCGCACCCCTAAAACCCTACCTCTGGAACAGGAAGAGTAGATGCCCTGGGGCAATTCAGCTAGTGTGGATCAGTTCAGATGAGGCACATTAAGTGGCTAGTGATAAATTTGGCATGACAATTGCAAACACCATCGCTTTTGTCTGTAATTAATTCCACTGGTGCCTGAGGCCTTCCCTGTGTTGCTACTAGTGTGGGCCAACAGTGCTCGCCTAACGAGGGCACATTACAGCCAGGATTATAGCCCAGATAAAGGTGCTGTGAGAGGGAGGCTGGAGAGATGCACTTCTTTGGCAGTGTGGGGCATTTGAATATCTGGAAATGACTTTTAAGCATGATGGAGAACTGCCCAGAGTAGAATAGCAACTTTATTGTCCCCACGTGTGGAATTCTGCCTTTGGCTTTACTATGCCAAAAAACTACACCACAAAAACCCCCACAAAAAAACAGTGTACAATAAATTCATTATAAAACACCACAAGAACAATGTAACAGTGTTCAGTACATATTCCAGTTTATATTTATGAAAATTTGCAATTACGGAAGTCCGTATACTGTAGTGCTTATATAGATTTCTGTAGGTGCAGTTATGTTTAATGGTACCATACATAATAATAAGCTGTAACAAATATGGCAATTTACAACTCTGCTTAAGATAAGTTGAACCTCATGAAGGATGATATGTGTAGCACTGTAATAAAGTTTCACCGGCATAGTTTCGAAATTTAGTATAGGGATACATCACAGTGGCTGAAATGATGAATTAGCACTTGAGCGCTGGAAATTATGGGCCTACAGATTGCACCTTTAATATTTGGTCCAATGGGTCCTGCTACTCAGTTATTCTCATCCACTGGTAATGTAGGAGCATTAATTAACGGCTTGTATTTCTCAGTAGTTTTATTACTGCTAATGTTCCTCATTAAGAGAAATATAGTTACACAAGGACATAAAAGAATCCCTCAGCAGCACCATTAATCTTGATTTCACATGTGAGAGTACTTGGAGGTATCGGGTAAGTTGCTGTACCATGTGGTGCCTCTCTGGCTCGGGCTCACAGTGTTTCACACACCTCCTCTGGAGCCTCCAGCAGGGGGAAGCTGAACACACCACCAATCTGTGTCATTACTCTGTCATTGCATCAAATCACATGATTAGCTCCATGGGGCAGTGGAGGAGGCCTGTTTGGTGCAGCAAGTCACAGCATTCCCCCTGGTAATGGTCCGGTGGCACTGTGATGGAGGGCTGTGTGTTGTCCTCCATACAGGGCCAAGGATGCACCATCATTCAGTCAGCCGGAGATAGCCTCAGGGTGAATTCCGTTCTTTACCGCTCAGTCCTTTCCGTCATGTCAGTGTACAGCACTGTAAGCTTTTCCTCTAACAAATTCTTGTTTGGATGCTTTTTTTTTTTTTTACACACACACAAAGCATTAAGAGTGATTTATACTTAGTTGAAATTACAGATCTACAAGCTCATACTCAAGCTTGTATATCTGCTATTTTCTGTGCATGACACGGCATGCAACCAAGTATAAATAGGGCATTAGAACAGAGTAGTTTGGGGAAAATAGCACTTCGATAGTAATTTGCTTTATTCTACATTTAGATCATTTACAGCCGTCCGCGCATATGTGAGGGTCTTCATTTTGGACATATAATGTTTTTTTTTAACCAAACGATTAAATGGGAAAACGAGCAGAAGCAGCTAACAGGGGGCTGGGTTCTTTGTGGCAGGCCTAGCGGACAGTTTGTCGATGCAGCCTTTTATAATGCAAAGGCTTATAATTATCTCACGCTTGCTCATTTCACACTGACATATCGTTTTCCTAAATGTCAGTAGGAGCAGCCCATGCACCTCTCTTCTCCCGGCTCGGGAGAGCCCTCTCTGCGCCCTGCACACAGCCATGATGATGGCAGTGCTTTAGCCCTGAACGTGTAGCCCCCCGCCGGGGAATAGCGGTTCAGGCATCACCGATCGTTGACCTGGCTATTGTTGTTTGTGATACTTACTGGTAAACTTTTGCAATCAATACAACATCAGCCGGCAGAGCCCCTGGGAATGAAAACCTGAAACAGCGCACTTAATCTTGGAGCCGGCCCCTGCTCCCTGCTCTGCCGCTAAACTAGGTAGTTGGCCTACTTGATGCGGCATTATTGCCGCAGAGGTCAGATGTGAGCTGTCTTGCACAGCGCCTGATGAATGGCTGTTTTTGATAAAGCGCCTCTCCCATCCAACAAGAGACATTTAATAATGATGGACCATAACTGCACACAAAAAAATCCTTGTAGAAGAAAGGGGAAAAAAAATCCCTCCTGCCCACCTCTCCCCATCTCAGACATTGAACAGCTAGCCATACTCATTGCACTTTTGGGCTTTCGCGCAGTGGAAGCACAGCACTGTGGTGTATAGCACAAACACTATACTCTGTAGCTCATGGAGAGGTGAACCAATAGATTTACAGTGAAGACGTTGAACAAAATTTACATTGTAGCCCTTTGTGCCTTTTTGTATTTTCTAGTATTTCATGTTGCTCCCATTGATTATTGTTTCTGTGAAAAACATCTTTGCTTTATACTTTTTTTTTTTTTTTTTTATATGGGCTCAAAGTTCTTTTGGGCATGATGCCACTGAAAACCCATTCCAGTGCATAGTTGGCCTGCTGAGCCATGGTACAGTATACAGTACTGTATGTATTCAGTGCAGTACACCAGAATTCACTATGGTAACTATGTTAACAGGTAGGATAATGCCCATAGTAATTAGGGGTGTGCCGATATATCGTCCCACGATATGTATTGTTTTGAAAGAAAAAAAATATCGTTTTTGTAATTATTTTTTAAATTATTTTTACAATAATAATAATCATGCATGCTAACAGCCCCGAGGTGAAAATGGTGACAACATGTTGTTTTTTTTCGGGTCAGGTGTCACACTATTGCCCTATTTGGATTCAAAACGGCATAAGTTTGCATGTCTGAATAATGCAAAACAGAAATATTTGCTTGCCCCCCCCATATATTTTCATAATAAAAAAGTGCCATATATCGTATCGTATCGATATCGTATCGATGTCGTGAGCCCAATATCGTGTCGTGAGCCCAATATCGTATCGTATCGTTTCATGAAATTAGTGTATCGGCACACCCCTAATAGTAATGCAATTTAGCATCCACTCTGACTGCCGCATGCCTATCTCAGAAGCCAGCCGTGGGATAATTGAATGTCTTTTAAACTGTGCATGATCATTTAACTAGCTCAACGGTCGAGGCAACAACCAGCAATTTTGCAATCTGCCATTGTGATAAGCAATCAAATCAGCATGTAGTTAGTTTAAGTGGCTCTAAATAAAATGCACACCTTTTAAATGAGTATAGTTATGAAAGTCTTACTACGAAATTAAATGCCATTCTTCAGAAAACAATGCCCAAAGTGCTGTGACAGTTTTGACATAGACAATGCCTTTAGTGACAGGAATAACAAATTAATTGGAACCATAACACATTCTCTCTAAAGGTGAAGTAAACACACCTGACTGTATATTTTTCACCATCAGTTAAATCTCAATTGGATCTAAAAATAACCCCCAAGACATTGAACAGTTTAATGGATTTTGACGTCTCTGCATTATGCTGTCACTCCAGTATAAATGAATCATAACTTTGCTCTGCACCAAGGAATTACCATGCATTTTGAGAAGATGCATTGTGCGCCAAGCTGTGAATTATGATGCGAGATCAAAATAAATGTGTAATGACTTTGGAGATGCCCAGAATAATTTATTGGGTGGAGATAGTTCCATGTTGAAAAAAGAAAGAAAGGAAGAAAAGAGCCAAAGAAGGAAAGCGTTACAATGTGCATTGACGCTGTTCTAGAATGTGTTTGAAATTCCAAGTGTCAGCTTCAGATAGGCAGAGAACCTAACCTGTTTACTGGAGCTTGGTAAATGAGGGCTTCATTTGAGATGCAGCAGTATTCAATTATATGGTTATTTATTGATCAGAGACAATATGTGTCAGTCCACAGCATGTAAAGCGCTCAGATGAATTCGGAGGATGAAAAAGAATGTGTCGAGAAATTGGTCGATGAAGGATTGCGTTTGATCTGGGTGGGAATTCAAAAATGGAGACAGAATACCCATGTGTTGAAAACTGGACCAATAGTGTATTCACAATTAAAGTTTTCCACAAAGCACTGCCAAGTGGGATTTATTTGGTGAAATAACAATACAAAAATATTCCAAGAAAGACAATAATGTTGATTTATTTTTCAGCCATATTAAAATGTGAAGCTCTCACCATTCCTACTGTAGTTCATGCCTAAATACATATTTAACATATATTAATTCTGCAACTTGTAGTACATACCATTCAACTTGCCACTCCCATGTTAGCTAACCTTTGACCTAACCCAAACATCAAGTGGCAAAGTACACACTGTATATACCAAAACAACAACGCTTAAAAAATACAAATAAAATCTATGGTCATCCTCTTTCTCCCCAATATGAGGTACTGAACTACTGAAGGCCATTCCAGACCTTTAGGTACAGAAAGTGTGAAATATGACATCTTGTACTCCACTGTTAGCTTATTTACACAGTAATATCCTCAGTGTTAATTTTTCAATTTTTAACTCTGAGAGTGAACAAATGTAACCAATTGGACGGGTCCATTTGTTCACTCTCAGTGTTAAATTAACACTGAGGACTTTACTGTGTACAGGGCTCAGCTGAGGTGTGCTAGGGTGTGGGATGCACCAGCGCACTCACTTTACATCCCCACTGTAAACACTGTCTATTATATTATTCACACCGGCGTCCTCCAGAGAGATGGATCCCGGCGAGGCCCCTCTGAATATGGAACACGTGCTATTGTGCTTACCTGCTGCCCCATATCAGCGTGGCCCTCAGTGGCCCTTAGATGGTTCTCACTCAGATCTCTTTAGCTGGGCTGGAGCAGTAATCCCTGGGCAGCCACGGCTCCTCTGTTGTCTCCTGGTTGTTTTCTGTGTAGTTCATAAATTATAGATGGGCCATGTCGAGGGCCATCATGCTGCCTGATCCCTGTCTGTGCTGACAGCTGTATGATGCGCACTGAGTGCAGCAGATTGGGAGCTCAGAGTTTCATCAATAAATATCACTCTGACCCTCACACTTGGCCTCGTGTCAGCGGTCAAGGTAATGGCTTTTTATTATCGTGAAGGGCAGCCCAGCGTGGGGTAGTCTTAAGGTTGCTCGTCCATCTCAGGTCTGGAGACGTGAATACAGGGAGAGGGAGAGGGGAGAGAGGGAGAGGAGAAGAAGGGGAGACGGCTCAAAGTTTAAATGGACGGCGCTGTTATTATGTGAAGGCTGAGGATGAGTGTGTGTATGTTTGACAAGGCACAGCGGGGAGGCTTTGTGTAGTGCACAGTGAAATTGGCTCAAGAGGAAGTAGTGATTTTCATGGATACATTATTGGATTAAATTAACCTTATTAACTCAGCTGTGATGAATTCTATTGAGTCGACCGCTTTGCAGAGATCTTGAAAGAAGCTGTGTGTGTGTGTGTGTGTGTGTGTGTGTGTGTGTGTGTGTGTGTGTGTGTGTGTGTGTGTGTGTGTGTGTGTGTGTGTGTGTGTGTGTGTGTGTGTGTGTGTGTGTGTGTGTGTGTGCGCGAGAGTGTGTGTGTGCGAGAGTCTGTGTGTGTGTGCATGCGTGCGTGCATGCGTGCGTGCTTGTGTGCGTGCACGCATGTGTGTACGTGTGTGTGTGTATGTGTCTGTGTTTGTTGGTTTGCTCTAACTGCTTGGTCCAGAGATGACAGGGCTTGAAATGCCATGATTGTGTACTGAAGGCTCAGGCAGCGATACACGCTGTGTGATGTCTTCAGAATACAGGTTTTTAGACAAAACGATATAGAACAGAACAACATTTTGTCTAAAGTTCATTCATCAAAATGCTGCATATTTTGAAAAGGGTAAAAGCCCCACACAGCCCTGTCAGGGAAGCGCAAAGGCTAGATACTATAGATTACTTTAATCCCCTGCCAGATATAAAAAGGATAATTACATATTTGTGGTGGAGGCTGTGTGGTGAAAAAATCAATACCACCTTTTTTTGTATGACACTTCATTAGTGAGAAAAAATCTTGGCGCTGAGAAGAACTGCACTGCAATTAAATGGTTCTGCTACCTTAGACTTTGTAATGGCTCTATATTATTATCCAGTTTATTTGAAATAGTGGTTGCACTTGTGGAGTAATTGGAAACCATTGATTATGTACTTTTATGTCTACAGTCTTGCACATCATTATGGAGAGAAGCAATAGTTAGTTAGCCTCTCTAATGAAGCACTAATTACACTAAGTAGGTTAAGATGTTAGTCAAACTACACTCAGCTGAAATCACGACACAAAGACTTCCAATTAATCTGCATACATGGACTCGGGCAAACGTTGTGGATTGCATACCGTGCAGATTTTATTTGCTTTGTGTCTGATCTCGCTGCATAAATAGAAATTGTATTTTGTACAGTATCAGACCATTGGCAGTAGATAAAATTGAGCGGGAAGAGTGGAAATAAGAAAGCAGACGGTGAAAGGAGTTGATGGAATATAAAGTAGCCAGTTTGCGGATGTTTTCAAGGGGAGACCATTTGTAATGCAGGATCCTGATAATGTCAGCGGAGTAAAGCCCAGTTTATGAATTGTCGTACGACTGTGCTGATCAGAGAAAATAACTGTCTCACTTGACAATCAGTCATTTATAGTAACAAATTTGATGTATAAAAACAATACATTAAACTTACCAGTGGCTGGCAATTGCACAACATCACTCACCTCAGGTCATTAAAGCCTGATTATACTTAGTTGCCTTGGTTTCTTCCACTGAAAATAACAGACCTACAAGCTCACAATGTGCTTCAATGCAATTGCGTGCTTGAAAATAGGCAATTTTTTGGTGTGTGTCGGTCACGGCGCACAACCAATCAGACATAATGTTTCAGGACCCTGCAGTTTAGTTGAACTCCTGGTCATAACGTTTTGTGTTTAGTTATGTAAATAGAGAAATGGAAAATAAAAATAAGTTGGTTCTGTATAGAATGATGAGTTGTGGCTGTGAGTTGTGGCTGTGGGCCAGACTTAAACATTAGACCAAAACTATTACAGACTATGGCAGTATTCATATGGTATTTGCTAGAGGCCTGTGCAAATTCTATACATACCACATTTGCATATTGTTGCTATAATGATCTAAAAACTAAGTATTCACAATCATTATGTAATAAAAAATTGTAGCATCTTTTTGTGCTAGCTAATGACCAGACCAGTTATATAGAAGTTTACTCAAAATGTCCAGCAGGCCTACATAAATATATTTTATTATATTTTATGTTACACTTAACTTTTTCCTTTTGATTATAATCAGGTCCATCTCAAAGACAATGTGGTATACAGGAAATGCATGCAGCATGGCACACTGCTTAATATCACTCGTAGAAAAGACAACACAAGTCTTATTGATTTCTATTTGAAAATGCGCATTTATTTTTCAGGAATGTATTGAGAACAAACCATGATATCTATCCCAGTTTCATACAAAATGTATTGTCCACAAAAGTGTGATGGATTGTCCATTTGCGCAAATGAATGACCCTGTCTGGATATTAGCGTATCCACATTACCCACTGAGGTCATTATGGGTAGAAGCATGCTGCCACCATCTCTCTACAGAATTGATAGTATATTGGTGTGAGGGTCTACATGGCCTAGCCTGTACACTTTCTCCCATCATGGTCCTCTATGGAGAGAGTGGTGCTGACAGTACACTCCTAGCAATCAGTCAGTTCGCCACCCACCACTATGCGCTATCCGAGATGTGGAGCGGGGGGTCTGCAATGGGTACAGCTTAAACCCAGTGGCGGCACAAGGACTTGGAGCCTTTGATCTTTTCTTTCAAAGGGCTCAAATGCTCACGCTTGAGAGGCCGCTCCAGCCTTTATCCAAAAAGAGGACAGAAAAAAAAAAGGTACTAGCTGCTTGTTACGGATGTGAAATGAAACAAATGAAAGAATAAAAGACTTGATGGAATAAAATGCATAATAATATTGATTTCTTTAATGAGAGCTATCTGTCAAGCACCCTGAACAGGGTGCGTTGGTTTAAAGTGAAGTATTAAATGTGGGGTGGAGACCTCTATCAGAACCTCTTATTAATAGAAGCTTGCTCTTTGAGGGATCTTAGGAAATCTCCTTGCTTTATATGGCTGTCTGGGGAGGGGGCCAGACCCTGTTAGCTGTCATTGCACATGAAAGGATTAATGTCATCTTATAAGAAGGGGGGAAAAGCCGTCTTATAGTTATTTATTCTGTTTCATTCCTATTCTGCTGGCTCTGTAGAAAGAAAAAGGCTAATGTCTGGTCTAATTTGTAGCCCTTTAAATTCCAGACAGAGATTCTTTACATATCTCTGGAGCTCATGGCTCCTCTCTGTGCTGCCCCTCTCCTCCTCTCCTTCTGGGATTCCTCTTAAACCCGACCAATTTACTATCTGAAGCAAAGTGAAGATTTACATGAGTTTGTACTTGAATGGCTCCAACTATGGCTTCATGCACTAAACACTCCCACTGTAATTACCATTCCTGGATCCCGCTCTCAGCTACCTCCCTCGCTCTGCTCTGCACCTACAGGCCAATTGATGGAGAGAGAAAAGGAAAATACTTATTCCCCAATGCTGATTCTTATGGTGCTCCTTGTTCAGGATCTGTAATTGGATCTGTGTTTTCGACTCCCTGCTAATAAGCAGCTTACTTTGGCTCCCTCTAGACTTGACCCACCACATTTTTGTTTTATGAATTTTACAAGGGGATTTTAATAGATGCTTTAGGCTATGCAAAACATAGGCTGAAGGGGGTGGCATAATGTAGGAGAGCCTTGACACGGACTACGCCTGAGTGGCTGCTTATCATTGCGGACAGGTCTCATAACTTTCATTAAGATTGATGGAGGACAAAAGGGAATGCGTGAGGAGAGGGACATGAGAGAATATTAACCTGTGCTCCTGTAACTAACTATAATTGTTTAGCGCTGGGTCTCACCTCAGGCAGCCACCCTCATTATCTTTACCCGTACATGACGGCGCAGCTGATTTTTAGTAGCCTGGCTTGTTAGAGGAGATTGGAGGTCAGGGCAAACTGTAATCTGCCTTTGGTTATTTTTATGGTGGAATCAGACGGCGAGGGCTGCAGTGGTATCGGCGTACTTTACAAACATAACACCTCATTTCCCTTCATTTTACACCCATGTAATTGTTTCCGAAGTTTACTGCTCTGGGCCGTTGAAAGCACGAAGGGATTCGCTCATGAAGAATCTATTATTTTCCATTCCAATTCCAATCACTCTTATTATAACTCGCCACAGTGTGCATGACATTCAAGTTTTTGAGCACTTGTTAGTAGTGGGTCTGTTACGTCTGTTGAAGAATATCCTCTATTTGTGTAAGATTCACACTGTCCTTTCAAGTGGAAAGCAGTGCCCGACAATGAGGTGTGGGTTTTCATGTCTGTATTCATCTCTATCCCTCTAATGTAGAGTCCAGTGTTAGTCTAGTGCTCATTTGAGAATGGCAGGATGACAGTGTCACCCTTAAGGGGTCACGTAAATGAGAGGCATGAAAAATGTAAAGACAAGTGCTGACCCGTAGCCTACCCACAGTCCACTCAATCATTAAAATACTTCCAGCGACCATGGATGATTCCATTAGTCATTATGCGTGTGTTATATATAAGTGATTTTTAGCGCGCCTGTCTTAACCACCATGTCTCCTCGCCGTGATAAAAATGAATTAATTTGTCTTGGGGAGAATGAGAAATTAAAGAACAACCCTCAACGTTCCTCAAGACGAATGAGACAGGAGCAGTCATGGAGGTGAGCGTTCAGTGAAGATGGAGCTTCTCCTAGAAGGTACTAACTAAGACAGTCTGTTGGGTATGGGAACACTAATGACCAACACAATCACCTATCTTGACATGAATACCAAAGATAACGAGGAGAGGTGGGAATAGGTGTAATGCTCTCTTTTTCATCCTCTCTTCTTCCCGTTCGTCCTCCCCTCCATGGGAATCTACCAAGCGCGCCTTACTTCATCACAAAGCTAACGTGGCATAGAACTTTTAAAACCTGCCTTGGCTTTTTTTTTACCCCCATCTCTCCCTCTTCTCTCTCTCTCTCTCTCTCTCTCTCTCTCTCTCTCTCTCTATCTCTCTATCTCTCTATCTCTCTCTCTCTCTCTCTCGCTCTCTCTCCTGGTTGGTAATTCTCCCATCTGGAGGATGTTTGAGAGAAACAAAGCAACAATAAGAGGAAGTTGGGAGAGGGGGTGTCAGGCTGTCAGTAATCTGACAGCTATGGTAACTACCCTCTAATCCAGACGGCTCCAGCCACGCTCCGGCCTGACACCCGCGCCTCTGACTGACAGCTGAAGACCAGCCACATTCCACAGCCAGAAGTGACATCCAGTCTATTAAGGCAGACAAGCACAAAGCAGAGATTTGCCCTGACTGCCTGGTACTGAAGCCTACTATGGGGGTGATTGGAGAGGTCCTGGAGAAGGTGTCAGACTCAAGCTCAGATGATAACCATATTGTAATGATGCTGCTGGACAATGAAGTGCCATGATTGCCCATGCTGACAGCGGAAGTTTATGTCTGGATACCCCACCGCCCACCATCACCACCCCTCCTATCCCCTCCGTTACATTTGCGGGCAGCTCACAACAACACACGCACAGGCACACACACACACACACACACACACACACACACACACACACACACACACACACACACACACACACACACACACACACACACACACACACACACACACACACACACACACACACACGCACACACACGCACGCACACGCACATGTACACGCACACGCACACGCACAGAGTCTCCAGGTCCCAACTGCCAGTCAAAAGCCTGGCCGCAAACGGGTGCACTTCTTATTCCAAAGCGGGAGAGCACCAAACGCTGATCTCTAATGGACTGACCCGAGCCACGGCGTGTTGACAGAGAGGGAGAGTGGTATAATTGTTGTTTATTTTCTTGCTCTTTTGGTTTCTCTGTGAGCATAAAGAGACTCCTCAGTATTAATTTGTTGCAACAGAACAGCCTAGAATACTCCACTTAGCTTCTTTATCACCAAAACATTCTTCGGAGAAGGGGAGAAAGCTATACATGATTGCTTTTCAAGTTATTTTTTTCCTGACGGCAGAAAAGTATGTAATTGGTTTCACTTTAGGTTAATTATTTGCACTGGCAGGTCGCATTGTTGTAAGCCGTTCATTAGAATACACATCCAACACACAGAGCAAATGAGATGAGCTGGCTGTGCTTTGTCCTGGCTTTGCCTTCGATGCGCCCCCCAAAACCAAGCCCAACCTTAATGATTCTTTTGCTCATTTATACTTCGCCGATGTACAAGCTCTCAGTCGTGAGGTTGTTGATCTGCTATTCTTGGCGCATGACTCCGTCATACGATAAAGTATAAATCAGGCTTTAGTAGCCTATATGATGGAGCAAGTTTACATAAATTAGCCCACAGAGCTGCCGTGGAAACAGACAGGCAAGACTATCCCGTTTTTATAAGAATACTTTGACTAATTAGAAGAGCTGGAGGGCTTCTTTTGGGCTCCAAATATTATACCCTGATTCATATTCAGTCCTTCTGATTCTGCACCCAAATACATAAAACATTTCTCTCTTGCTTTCCTGTGGGAAATGTCTATGTTCTTAACTGCCCCCCCCCCCTCCCCCAACAAAGGCTGATGGTTGAAGACAGATGATGTTGATATATATACAGCGTATATACTGTGTGTGTATACATGTATACAGTATATATGCTTGAGATATAGTTTGCGATATCAATGCATGGTAAGAGATTTGTGTGGTGAAAAGATCAGCTAGAATGGGGAGATTTTCCCTGGATGCCTTGGGTATGAAGTAAATCCTTTAAACAGCTATACGCCCCAACATTTCTCCAATAGAAGTTAGATTAACTGCCTGAAAGACACACACTCCGTATCCTCTCACCCTTAGCAGAACATTCAAATAAGCCCGAAAGATCTCTGTCCCCGGCGAGTTCACCAAAGGTGGCATTTCCCGTCTCTTTCCCAACCAAAGCCTGCTTGTCTTCCATCTTACTTAGCCCCTCTTGATGGAGACTCAGGGTGCATGCCTCTCTAAGTGACAGGGAGTTAAATATACATTCACACCATCCTGAGCTGGTAGTTAACCCATTAAGACCTGAGGACGATTCTACGAATGTCCTCTAAATCCTAACAGTTTTCTGAAAAACTTATGTTACTGTATCAGTGGTTCTCAAACTTCTCATGTCAAGGACCCCCAAAATTATACACATTTGGCCACCGGCCGCCATCTCAAAATATTTTGTTGCCGGGACCCCCAGAAGCAAAGATATGAGTTAGAAATGTTCGCTTAAAATATTCACATATTCAAAGAATTGCACATATTTTCAAGATTCTCCAAAAATATCAGATATACAAGCTCATAGCACGGCACAACGTGACGCGTTATTAGCTTTTATATCTGATATTTTAGAATAGCTTTTTAGCTTTTTAGCTCCAATCTAAAATGACACCAGATGCTTTCCCGGTTTTAACGCGTTAAGGTGACAGAGAGGTCCCGCAACCAGCCGGTCAACGTGAGGCCCGTTCACCCTCCAATCAGGCCAATGATAACTAACTAGATTTGGAGGGATGGGGGGGGGGGCGATGCTCAAGTTTGTACACGTACATAATCCGTTTACTTGTGATTGTGTTGATTTTGTGTCACAGAAATACGTGATCATCAGGATGATAATCACATTATTTTCTATATACTTTACAACTCTCTGCTCCCGTGCAACTCTTGTTGTATGGATTCCAAGTTTTTCTTCACTTTGTTGAAAAAAAAATGCCTCTCATCCCTCATGAGATAAAAAGTTCTGGGAGGACCATTTGTTTTGCAGAGCACATCGTCTGTGCTCCTTGTACATGCAGTCCAATATAGCCGTAATGAGACAGATAATTGAGGATATTTTTTATTCAATGGCTAGTTAATTGGTCGCCACCAGTGTCTCAGCAAAGGTTAAACTTAAAGTTGCACGTCACCAATTACAATTCCAGCTGGCTTTGTTCATCTGGAAATATTTATGGCAAAAAGTCAATGTTTAGGCGACAAATAACAGATGGGATGTGAATACATTGCAGAACCATGCCTGGAAAAGAGCAGCATGTTGCTTTCTCTCACAGCATCTCACCACAGTTGGGGCTGTGCATAATCTTTCCTCTCTGAGAATGGAATCAATGCGTGCATAATCAAATTCCTATTGACAGCACTCATATCCTTCTCCCCGTGGCAGAAAAGAGGATCTTGAAGTCGGGGAGGAATGAATGCATTAACATCCTCTCAGTCAGCCTTAGCAGATAACAAAGCTCCCTGCCTCAGTGTTAACACTGCAGATTAGGTCAAGTTTTTTACCCCTCTGAGTTTCTCTCCTGTAAATGACGAGTTTTTGATGTGAAACAAGCAACATGTCAAGGCGATTTTGAAAGATGTAGGCATTTTCTGCCATGTCACAATGACAGGCTGCTGAATATTTGGGCCATTAGGGGCTTATTAGTGAATAAATGACCAGATGGTTCAGTGATGCACAGAGATGGACAGAGCTGGATGCTACTAATCAGCAGTGTCTGTAGCTCGGTGTCAAATCACACGACATGGTAACCCATGGCAACGGAATAAAAGTTAACATTAGCAAGTCAATTTGAGATGTGTGTGCTGTAAACAGACTTTCAAATGGTCCTGCATTGCCCGCTTGGAAAAAGAGAAGGGTCTAGTTTCATATTCGATTTTAAATAGATAAGAAATATGTTTTTAAGCACCTTTGCCCCTGATCATTTTGGTGTTTCTTTCTAATGCAGTGTGATCTTTAAAAACTGTCAAGGTAGTAATTATATTATTCAGTGTAAAATAAATATAATTACTAGAACAACCAGTTTTTGTCTTTGTTGAACCACATATATCGTGCATGACATGATATGATATGTATTAGGGGTTTTCAGTAATTGAGTAATTCGCTCAGTTAATCAATAAATCAACATGATATATATCTTATCTAAGTGGCTTGAGTAATACAATGTACAAGGATGACAATACAGTAGTACAGAAAGCTTTAAAGTTTATTTTCACTTTTCTTTCTTTTTTAATCGATTCAATTCATATGAAAGACATCTGGACAGTGGGAAGTCTTCAAACATCTCACACTTGTTTATCTCAACGGTACCTCACTTTTGTGTTTGTCAATATATTCATTCAATTTCTACTTTTGAGGTGCTTTCATTAGTTTGAATCGGAGATGCCCCACCATCTTCTTTACAGGAGGTAACCAACAAATTTGAAATCGTCCGTGTTGTTTGGGCTTCAATATAATTGGTGATGGGTTGTTTTGTGACAGATATGAAAAATGAAAAGTACAACGGCTTGCATTACACCACAGCACAATACAGTTTACTCCATGTTGGAGTTGCATATGAATGTGAGCGTGTGTGTGTGTGTGTGTGTGTGTGTGTGTGTGTGTGTGTGTGTGTGTGTGTGTGTGTGTGTGTGTGTGTGTGTGTGTGTGTGTGTGTGTGTGTGTGTGTGTGTGTGTGTGTGTGTGTGTGTGTGTGTGTGTGTGCGCGCGCGCACATGGCACACAGGGTCTCTTTAATTGTATGGTTTTCCACCAGACCCACAGCTGACACAAGCAGGCAGCTTGTTTAATGGATGAGAAGAGCTGTTTGAAGACGGTCTGTCACTTCTGATCGCCGCGCCTCCGTTCTACAGCATAATTGATCACTTGTCTCCTAATACCCCTCCATTTAACTTGTGTTCCCACTGTCATTAAACTTTAATAGATAGCTTATAAATTAGGGATCTGGGATCTGGAGAGATGTACTGTATAAGTTGCCCCATTACCTGCACATTTGGATTTAGTAAAGGAGTGGCTATAACAATATTCAGTTTGTATAGTTGGACTATAATGTTGCTATATGATAGTATGTACTAGTAGTGGTTGAAGATAATTTATGTTTCTTTCAGACGATAGAAAATAACCCCAACAACAACACGATGAAATGTGCTATAACTCTTTCTTCCGCTGTCATACAGTATGATTAAATTATGGTCAGGCTTTTGTGCAGATTAAGCACTTTGACTTACTGATGTAGTGTAATTGTGATACTTCTCGATAAACAACCCCATTTGAATAATTTATGCACGTATAGTGTATCCCACTCCATTATACCTTTGGACAACAGCATAGGCAATAAAACATAAATATTGTGAGCTTTATGTAGGGCTGAAACAGTGGGATTCCATGTTATTATCCTACCCCCCATTACATCGAATGGGAGTGCATTGTTATTATTTGTCATCATATGCTAATTACACATCATTAATGTTAGACCTTAATGGCCCCAAGAGTGGGTAATAGGCTGTAAGGCTGAGCTGGCTGCTTGCAGGGAATCTGAGTCTGGGGGAAAGAACACATGCTAATGAAGGCGAGACCTTTTATCTTAGCAGATTAAAAGGGAAAAGATCACAACCCTCAAAATAAGCGTTTTGACATCTGTAATTGGAAGAGACAACAAGCTTTTGTTCCATTATAGGGAGCAGGAGGCATCAGGCCGGGTGTATAAATCTATCCAGTGAGCTTTACTCCCTCAGTGCCTTCAGTCAGTTAGCCAAATGAAACCTCACTGCTGCTTTCATGCTTTTAGCTGCATTTAGACAAGATGGAGTGCTGCTGCCTCCAAAGTAGTCCAGGGTCTGTCATCTGGGTCCATACATGTGTGCGCATGGTAGCTTAAGGGTGATTTATACTTAGTTGTGCGCCAGTGTCGCGCACCAAAAATAGGCAATCTACAAGCATCACAGCGCGTTGCGCTGTGATGCATTGTGAGCTTGTAGATCCGCTATTTTCGGTGCGCAACACAGCATGCAACCAAGTATAACTCATGCGTAAGCCTTTCAAATAAATGGATGCCCTTGTATGCTGATTGTGAACATTCGACAGTGACCCTGCCAATTATCAAGGGAATATGCCGAAGCTGTCATGTCGCGCGGGCACTCCTGAGTGAAAGTTAGATTTTCTTTTTTTTCTCCAACATGATCACGGCATCTTCGCTTACTTTACCATAATGATCTTGGCAAAATAATGGAAATGCATGGAGTTTTCTGAGCCCCACATGGTGGCTGGCCTCAAAAGTGACTGAGTGTGCGGCATCTGGCCTTCTCTAGCGGACCTGGCTCAGAGCTGAGGGGGTACAGAGAAGTGACAGCTGGTCCAGCATGGCGCCATGTTTGACCCCCAGCACTGCGTGTACTCCTGGGCAGCCAGCGGCACTGCATACCCTGAAGACACGTATGCCATTCGGAACACCTGGTGAGAAGGAGCCCACCTCAGAGCCTAGGGTCCTAGTCGCGCTTGCGTCGGGTTATGGATGGAGTTGGTGGGTAGGTGAGGCTGGCTTTCAGGGTCTGTGACCCTCTCAGCCTCTGTCACCTCAGCGCCCCAACAGACTCAGGGACCAGGGGGCCCGCTGACTGCCCATTTGCTGCAACTCTGAGGTCTAAGCACAGGGGTCTTGCCACCACAAAGCGACTTGGGTGACCTCCTCTGTAAAGCTCAGAAGGCCATGGGTGTAATTACCTACATCCATTCTTATGGCCATCATCTGTCTGTTTAGCTTGAAAGGAAAAATACAAAAGAGGCGTGACACTCGCTTCGTTAGAAAAAAATATTTATTAAAGCTGCGATCCGGAACTTATAATTTAACATTAGTTTGTCCAATCTGTATGGTCATAACTAGTATATTCGCAGTGACCCTATGTTCAGGTAGGAACAGTCATGGTTGACAAGTGGTATTGCCTGAAGCTCAAAGCACATCTCTCCTACCCAAGAGGGCAGTTGGCTCAGATCTGCACAGGATACCTGGGTTCAAACCCTGGTAATGACAAATCTTACGGATTGCAGCTTTACACCAGACAAAACTAAAGGCCATCTGGGCTGATCATGCCTTTGTACACAGTAAAATCCTCAGTGTTAATTGATCAATTAGAGAGTGTACAAAATGTATGGGTCCATCTGGTTACATTTGTATTCTCCCAGAGTTAAACTGTCACCGGAGATTTTACTGTCTAGTTTCATAAACAAACTAGAAAAAGTGCTCCTCGGAGCACAAGTCTCCGCCAGGTCAGGTAGATTATTGTGGCCTCCTGGTGGCGCTATAATAGGCCAATGTGAAAAGGGTGCCATTTCTTCTTAGGCCTTGCACGGCAATCGGACACTGCATTCATGATTTGAGACATTTTGTTCCAAAAATGTGGTTTGCTAAATTAGACCTGCTGGTGGCGCTATAACAGGCCAATGTGAAAAGGGTGGCATTTCTTCCTCGGCCTAGTGGGAATGTGCGTGCAAAATTTCACGGAAATCGCACACTGCGTTCACTATTTGAGGAATTTTGTTCAAAACGGACCTATCCTGCAAACTTTGGAAGCCAATGTTAGCCAAGTAGGATGGAATATGAAATATCGGACACATCCATTTTGATCACATGACTATAGAGATACTGTGTACCGATTTGCGTGATTTTTGGACAGAATCTGAAGCTGTAAGAGCAAAACATGTGTTTTACAAAACTCAGCCTCCTGGTGGCGCTCTAAAAGGCATATGTGAGAAATGCAGGGCAATTGTTTTTCCTTGGCCTCTAGGGAGTGTGCGTGCAAAGTTTCACGCAGATCGGTGCAGTTATAGCTAAAAACGTGAATCGGCCTGTTATAGCGCCACCATGAGGCTGATTTTAACATTTTCAAGTGGCATTTCTTCCTGGGCCAAGTGGGAATCTACGTGGAAAATTTCACGAAAATCGCATGCTGCGTTCATGATTTGAGGCATTTTGTTCGAAATGAACCAATCCTGCAGACTTTGGAAGCCAGTTTTAGCCAATCAGGATGGAATATGGAAAATCAGACAGATCCGTGTTGATCACATGGCTATGGAGATACTGTGTACCGATTTGCGTGTTTTTTTGGACAAAATCTGTAGGAGTAATATCAAAAAATGTGTTTAGCAAAAGTCGGCCTCATGGTGGCGCTATGACAGGCTGATCTGAGAAATGTGGGGCAGAGGTTCGGCTGTGGCATCCAGGAAGTGTGTGTGCGCAGTTTCACAGCGACCGGGCCAACGGTGGCGGAGATTAGCTGGTCGCGGACAGAAGGACGGACACACACACGGACGGACACACGGACGGACGGACAGGGGGCAAAACATACTCTCTCGCCATGCCTTTCGGCCTGGCGGAGACAATAAAATGTTGTCATGGAGCGAGTGCCGTGCCTCTTGTGCTTATACTGTAGGTATACAGTGTCGTGGAATTCTGGATCAATCAGCAATTGATGAGGCAATAGGAGTCGAGACAAAATTCTAGATGGTGATGGTTATACTTTAATGTACATGATATCATGGGGAGAAGTACAATAACACTCAGGTCGATGGTACGGTAGTTCTGCCAAGGAGCACAGGTCTCAAACCATAGTTATAGTAGCTGCTACACGGACAAGCTGAACCATAACAAGATAGGCTGTACCAAAACAATAGCTATCAGGCCTAGTGGAGACATCTAGGCTCTTACAAGCTACCAAATATCATAATGTATAATAAGTACAATAGGTGATGGTAAAATATAAAGGTTAGATATAAGCAACCATACCAACAATATAGTATAATGAATAATTCTTCTGCAACAGCCTCTGTCTGTCTGAACGCCCATGATGGTAACCTACCTGGTTTGACCAGATATGACTGTGTCTTCTTTGATACAGAACTTCGGTTCAGGTGAACAATTGAAGTCAATGACTCAGTTAGTTTGTAAACACAATGATTTGGTTGTGTAAAACGTGTGAGTTGTTGCATGGCAACCCCTGGTTGGAAGGATGGTGATGAGAAATCCTTATGCTGTAATTCATGATATCTTGACTTTGATAGTTTCCGCGACTTCCCCGCCTTGTATCTGTTTATGATGAATATTTTATGCATGAAAGTAGGAAATGTTGATCAGGGGAAATTGAGCAGAATTTGTCTCCATTATGCATGCTTATCATAATGACAGCAAGATTATGCAGTAACAAAACACAGACGGTCATAAGTCTCCTGGATAACACAAAACAGTAAAGAGATGAAAGGAACTAAGGATCACTTTGGCTGTAAAGATTCTCACACGTCTGCGGCTTATTCACAAGCCCAGCTCTCTCTTTATCATAAAATGTGCCCATTCATGGCAGAAAATACAGCTTTTATAATCACTCTGCTATGCAGCGATGGTAAGAACAGAAATAACAGGGAAAATGACGGCGCTAAAATGTCAGTTTGTTTAATTATTGCTAGTTATCACAATTACCTTCTCTTTGACTTTAGCGTGTATGTAATAAGAGTGTTCCTGAGTGCCTTGGAGGAAATGTGAAAGGTCAGATGTCAGTTTTAATACGACTAGAGCACCTCTAATGAAACACTGTTGCAATATGTGTTGAATACGAATGCATTAATTTCTTAAATGTCTTTCATATTTGCCGGCGCCTCAGCCTTTTTAACTGGGATAATTTGACAGCAGCCCCCTGCCTGCCTCTGACAGCTCTGAGGAGCTGGGGGCTCATGCACCTGCGTCCACCCAAGCATTAAACCTCAGATCCTGAACTCTCCTCACAAATGAACTGTCAGATCATTACTGCACGTGATGCAATATAATCTGTCTCAGAATTAGCATTTGGCCAAGTCCACACTGTTTTCTCTCCCCCCCCCCCCCTTTCCCTCCCATCCCTGTCTCTCTCTCTCTCTCCCGTACAGCTAGCCCCCTCAGAAGGCGCTGGTTTGAATATGCATCTCTTCACATTTCCATCAGGGACCCGCGGGGAGTGCAGGCAGAGAGCAGCTTTCTGCATTAGCATGTCAGGAGGGAAGGGTCCTTTTCCTTTTCGGGGTCCCACTGCAGATGCTGTGCCTCACTTGTTCATTACAATTGCATTTCATCAGCTTGATGATGTCCACATGTCAATTGAGTGTGAGGATTTTGCACACAAAGGAACCTCTGGGAAAAGGACTTCGCCGGCTAATCAGCTGATTATCATACCTCAAATGGGGCTGCAGTGCTGTGTTACAAACGTCAGCCACGGAGAGGGAGCGAGAGCATGAGAGAGAGAGGGAGAGAGAGAGAGAGGGAGAGAGAGAGAGAGAGAGAGAGAGAGAGAGAGAGAGAGGCGCAGGACACAGGCACAGAACGCGTGGGTCCAGATAGGCAGGCAGCAAGCAAAGCTGATTAAACAACCTCTCTTATGTGCACACATGCAGGAATGCAAAGTAAGCAAACAAAATGCAGCACAAGCAGGACAAATGAGAAAAGAACATTGGAATATTTATGGCCATCACACTTTCTACCGGTAACCTTAACATACACTTCTTCTTACATTTGCTTTTACTGATCCACTTGAGCGCTGTGTGACAAAAAGTGACTTTATTGTAGTGAAAGTGAAGCCAGTGGTCAATGTGCCATTTGGTGCTTAGTAATTATCATATTTATTTGTGTTATTACTTTTCAACATTTTTTATCATTTATTATAGCCAAACATACAAGGTTTTACATCATTTCTCTTGGACTGTAATGTAAACATAATTATTCACTTATAGTCACAGTATATTATCCTCAGTCTAAGTCATACAGCCCTGGTGCTTAAGTATTTTTGTGAGCTACGTATACCTGGTGAATATCAATGTGATACAAAGCTTCTTTTTAGATTTCTCTCTACATATGATTCATACAGTATAAATTGCACGCATGATTCTTATTTATTCCAAGTCTCATTGTGAGCCTCATAATCCATCAACATCCTTGCCGTTGTTTGAACTCAAAGGGCATGTCTTTGTGCTCTCATCTTCTTTTGTTTGAATGGAGATAGCCAGCCACACATGATACTGGAAGTCACAAGTGACCTGCAAGCCCAATTATAAAGTCTGCAATCTGCATTGTTCTTGGAGCAAAAAAGAATCAATGTGCTGAAGGCATATCCCCATCAGAAGACCTAATGATGTCTTTCTGGACCACAGCCTTGCACACTGCATAGTAATCTTCTGCTAATTAGGTTTATAATGCCTAGGCAGGCCTCTGCATCAGCACAATTCCAGGGAGGACAGTAAAGTTATTTATTTATCTTGCCGCGGCTCATTGTTACGGCTGTTATGATTAAAGCAGAATTATTTAAATAGGAAAAGGGTTTATTTGAATCAGTGTTGTCTGCAGCATGTGTGCTTCAGTTGTGTTTTCAATCATGAGGTCAAATTAATTCAAATGCTCTGCTCTCGCACGTAAAGGCTAGGAAGGAAGAGACATCCTCTGTAGCGGAGCATCTCTGAGGCTGTGAGTCATCAAAGAGAAGCAGCCGGAGCAGTTTACACATGGCGCTCTCCCCTGCTCAGGTTGGTGGATCAATAACACCAGCCATATTCTCCATGTAATGCCTTTGTGCTCCATTCACTCATGTGGCCATATTAGAATAGTTCAATAAGCCAGATTCATTGCTGCAACCGATGGAGTCGCAGTGAGCAAGCCAGACAGGATGTGTGGGTATAGGAACTCAAGCTTAGAGGAGGCAGTGGAGAGAGAGCTGAGCTCACCTGAGAGGGATTAGGGCTCCTGTTCTCCCTTTACAGAGGAGGTCACCTCTGGGTGTCCCATGAGACCGCTTCAGCTAGATGTTAGAGACAGTAAAACGAAACCATACTTACCTGTACACTCTAAATAAAACAGTGCCACTTAGCACCTTTAAGGGTTCCTCAGTGCGTGTCCCCAGAGAGCTCTTACGCTGTAGGTGCCATGTAGAATATTATTTTTCAGACGTTCCCCATGGAATACCTATATGTCTTCTGAGTGCATTTGTTTTTGTGTACATTTCAGAACAAGTAGTCGCATTTTTTTGCAGGGGGAACTGTAATTACAAGAACCTTGAGTGATTCCAAGTTCACGGTTTCTCAGCGCTTTGTATGCAGAACTTAAATATTTTGTATATTTGAAAACCAGGCTCTATTACTTTATTGATGCAATGTAAGAACAATTAAATCAAGAAAGAAAAAGACAAACTTTTTATGTACATCGATATGGATAGTCCCAAATGATCCGTAAAAGTCCATCAATAAAACATATCATGAAGTAGGACTTTTTACCAATCATCAATCAATCATTCAATATTTATAGACAAAAGAAAAATATATGTTAATCTTCAATATTCCTATTGGAATCCTACATTTCTGAATGTTGGGAGAACTGCTTCTGAGATGCTCCCTCCATGCAGCCTTTGCAAAAATGTTATGAAACCATTTTTTATTTTAATTGACTTTATTGGTTGAGCAATAATTCTACTCCCGTAATGAGAATGGAGAACTTCAAACTTTCTATTGCCCTGTTTTATAGTTTGGAAGTAACTTTTGGTCTTTGTCTTCTGTCAGAGAGGTTAGTAACTGGCCATCTTTTCTGACAGACTGTTAACTGACAAGCTTCTTGCATTTGGCAAGATGTTATCCTGCAGCAGACCTCATCTACAGCCCTGACAGCCCCTAGCACCTGCCAAAGGAACTTCTTACCTTCACTATCTGCTGTGAGTGAGCAGTGCTCAACACTAAGGGGACTGTTTCATTCCCCCTCATGCTGGAATCTTCCAGCGTGTTCATATGTTTCCTTTCTCTTTGATTGGACAGAACGAGTCAAGGAGATACTTTCATGGATAATGAGACACTCGACTAGAGGTTTTATTTGTTTCTGGGCTAAGGTCTCCATCCATCTCTTGGCAGAAGTGTGATTTTTAGAAGGGGGGAAAATAATTGTAATTGCTTTACTAATCAATCAATACAGAGTGTTACAGTATGTAACAGCGTTCTTTGACATTTCATTGTGGAGAATAGGACAAACTTAAAGGAGAGTTACAGCTGCATTGCAAGGTGCCAGCCTTATCCGGTAAGAGTACAAGGGGTTTCCTGACTGATGCAATCTGGACACAGCTGAGGAGGTAGATGAGAAGAATTTAATTTGCTCTCCTTTCTACTTCAGTGACTACAAACTTAAGGTCTTTCCTCTAATGCAGTCGTGACCATGATAGATAAGCCTGCATAAGTCTTCAAAGCCAGCTTCAATGCGTGTGAGATTAGACCATCTCCCTCCCTATCTGGAACCCTGGCAGCCATGGGGGCGACCCTGGCCTTGGTGACAGGACACAGCACACCACAATGGTCTCTCTCAGAAACCCAGGCGGCTCCACACATGAGCATGTTCCATAATTAGAGCCATAATGGCATCCGAATACAGTGCAGGTTAATGAAACTTTGTCTGTGTGAAGTAACCAGGGGCTTTTGGGTAAAGAAACCAGCGGGGTTCTGCCAGGAGCGCGATGATGGCAATTTGCAGAGTGAGTTATTTCCCATAACCTCAACACAGCGAGTACTTTGAGCGTGTTGTGTTCTTAAATGGGGTATAGTTTTCCATTTCCCATCCATTAATATGCATAGAACAGCTAATGAGGCTGAACCAACTAAGATAATAAGATTCTGAGGCTGCAGCACCACTGACTGCATTAATGGTGTATGGCTTTGTGTTGAGGCATTTGTCTCGCGATGCCTTTGGACATAGTCGCAAAATGGAAACCTCGGGAAAACGCGCTCAATGGAACACGGATACTGTGAGGTTTTGATCTGCATTTTAGACTCATTACCCCATTAAAATGCTGCAGAAGAAGAGGTCTTAATCCCTTGAGATTAAGTTTGGTATTAATGTATATAATTAATAATTTTGCTGCTTTAGAATCATTGCAAGCTGTAATAACAAATTGATGCTCTGCTCTCACACTGAGATTGCATTCATGATAACTATAGAAGAATTGGAAGTGGAATTTGATCTCTAGATAACCACTTTATATATTTTTCTTATATACTTCGTTGTAAAATAAATAGTGAAAATGGCCGATCTACAAGCTCACGTTGCAACATGTTGTGAACTTTTCGATTGGCTTCTTTTGCCCTATTTTCACTGAATGTTCACCTATTTTTGCAGGGTGTTCGCCTATTACGACATGCCCAAAATAGTGATGCATGTGGTTCAAATCATAACCTTGTGAGGGTGTCTGGATGGTGGCTAAGCCACTTGGTTCATGGACCACATGCTCCAGCATCCAGGTGAGCGTAAGGACTCGTGTTTGATGTCTCTCTTCTCATTCTGCCCTTGGTTTCCTGTCTCTCTATGCTCTCCAATAAAGCATAAAAAAGCCCCCAAAAAATGTAAAAGAAAAAAAAAATCGAACTTTGTGTTCTATAGTTTAAAATTACAACATTTCTATCCAGCGTAAATTACCTGTCCGTGGATGTCATCACACGCAGTGCACACTGAAGTTAACACAAGTTCCACATGTTTAGTATGTAAATAAAAAACATCATTGACTTTCACATCTTCAGCCGACCACCTAGAAGTAGAACCAATAATGAGAGACTCTTTGGTGGTCGTCTCAAGGTCTATTGTCAGCCTGTTGATTTCATGAAACATAATAACTATAAATATAAAGAAGTGAAACATCCTCTTGAAGGGAAAAGCTATGATTTTTGCCCTCCTCCTGTCAGCAGTTTTCTGCATTGGAGTGAGTCTGGTGTATTAAGCGTTGTCTCCTCTCAGTAAATAATGTGTCCCCATTCAGTCACAGTGAAGAGAAAGAGCATTTGACTACAATGGGCTATTATTGGCTATAATAGGGATGAAGCAGACTCTCAGGAGAGACTGGGAGACTTTTGTGAACTGGAAATGTCTGCTGTTCATCACGCTGCTTTACAGCCAAGGTTTTCTCTGTAAGAACAGCGCCGCTGCCCTAGGATAACTTCTGTTGATGCCTTGCTTCCTTTACACAGCACTGAATAGAAATTACCACTGTTACGCGTGTGTCACCCCTTCCTTCTCTGTTTGAATCCTCACATTTTTAAACAGATCCTCCTGCTCACTGACCCTAGATTCATACCTCTCTATTTAAGCAGCCTCATAATTTTCATATTTGTGCCAGAACCCTGCACCCCCCTCCTTTTCTAGGACTCAGAGGCACATTTATGCTTCATCGTGTGATGCTGGAAAAGGACAGATATTCGGTGCGCGACACGGTTGTAAAACGAACCATAAATTAGCCAGTAGTGCCCACATGTGTTCTTCATTCCCCTCCCTCTTCCGCCCCTCCCTCTTTCTTGTCTTCTTTCCCCCCGTACTGGACCCTTCCTCACTTAACATAACCAGGAACCCTAATACAACTCACTATAGCTTTCTCTTTGGCAGGGAGCCGTCTTCCCCCCACCTCCCAGCTTGCATGGACCTCAGCCCTCCCCCATGCTGACCCTCCCTTCTCCAATACCCCCCTCCCCCCCGGCTGGACCCCTCTCTCTGGTACGGGGCCTGGCTGTCAGGCCCACTCCTGTGAGTGCGGCTGCTGTGATTTCCTCTGGGCCATCAGGTGGGCTGCTGCTAACTAGCCAAGCCTGAGACAGGGTGACCTCAAGCCTCAACATGATGGGTCTGAATCAACAATGTGTTCGCCTAAACAGGGAGGGAGAGACCAAACAACTTAGAGGGCTGCCTGCCAGCAAGTAAACCAACAAATCCTGCATCGCAAAGTTATCTACCTGAGGACATTTTTTGTATAGTGCAAGTAAGCATTTCGTCCCTTAATCCTTTTCCCTATGATCTCCTAACGTGCTCGACTTATAGCTTTTTAATCTAAACTCGGTTGTTTTGGCTGGCGCGCGTTCAGTACGGTGCTTGTCACAGCGGTGCCTCGCAGTAGGTGTATTGTAAATCAACTGGGTGCTGTGTGAACTGTCATTATAGCGATCATTAACACTCGTGATATCATCAGTGCATGGCAGATACTTCATTATCGCGTCCCTTCTTGTGTTTCAGAGGCCCTGGTGTATTTTTCTTTTTCATAACAATTTCTGATGTCTGCAAAATCCATATTAGCCTGTCTGATTAGAACAAGCTCAGTTTAATGAGTTCCTCCAGTGCCACCGTTTCAGATGGATCTCATTAAGGGCAATCATACTGTAGTATGAGTTTTAAGGAGGACTTCACGCACAAGCCAAGGCTATGTAATTGATTTTCACTCTCAATATTAAGCATTTAAATAGGTGGGATTCTGCTGGTCAGATGGACAGAAACATTGATCCGTTAATCAGATATTCAATATTACAATTTGTCCGTCATATTGCACATCACTGACTGCACAGAGACTTTGTTTGCATTTTGGTGATAATCAAATTTAACGACAGCATTACTGAATAACTGAGCCTTGCCGCAATCCCTCCATTCTCTCCTGGGTCCTTCTCGGCGCCTCAAAATCTTTCAAACTTTTTCTCGCCCACAATTCCCTGGAGCTAGCCTCCCATCATATCTGAAATGCGCTTACAGCAGTGGCCGTCCTTTGCTTGAGAGCTCTTTGCCTTATGCTTCCATCAGAGGAGACTGAGTCTCACAGATGCACTGCTTAACAATGCCATCCCCCGCTCCCATCAGAGGGGGGAAGGTTGCGGAGCTGCGCCCTGCAGAATAAGGGGGGCAGGTCCCCTGTGATTGGCGAGAGCTGAACATCGATGCCAGCTTCCATCTGTCATGATAGCCTATCTCTGAACCTTCAATCTGTCAAAAGCTTGCCGCCTAGCTGAAGGCTCCAGGAGATTTGGCGTGCTAAACAGATTTGACAACAGGCATTATCACTGTGAGGCGCCCGGCGAAAAAACGCCATCAACGTGTTAATTGTGGCTGGAGATGTAAACTGTCACTTCTCATCTCATTTAACACTTGCTATGCCAATTTGGGCTCACCTCCGTTTTCCTTGCTTTAGAAAACATTATGGAAATGTTTACAGACACTGTGATGCTCAAATCACAGTGTCTATCCTGTGGGTTTCAGTTTCTGTCTGCTGCTTGAAAAGTAAGGGCCTTAGAACACTGTGTTGTGTGTCATTGATTTAGCAGAAAAGGTTAAAGTGGACCATTCTATTGTCTGCTTATAGAAATTGAGAATCAGTGTGTCACACATTGTTGAAGACTGGATGGCCAAAAACATTCTGTGATTTAAAAAAAAGTAAATGGATTTTTTTGGTGACCCTCTTTCTTTACTCTTCACAGTGCACTAGGACAGCGCACCACACGGTCAGAGCGCGGTGGAACAGAAACATGTATTTGCCCAGAACCTGAATTTTGGAGAAGAAGAAAAAAGCATGCTCCCATTACATGATAACATAGAAGTGAAATCTTGCTCTGAGAGTTAGCATCTGATTAGCATTTGAGATTCGACCTCTAAGGTTTGAGTTTGAGTGTTACATGATAGAATGGTGCTTTAAAAGCCATTTTCACCTTTATTTTCATAAAATAAAATGTGGCCTATGTACATCTAAAAGATTGTCATAACGATGCAGTCCATGCAACTCTAAATACATGCGGGAAAATAACATTTAAATTCTAGGACATGTTTATGAACAATTCAAAAATAAACGTTTTTTATAAATTATTATTATTTTCAATACTGTTTTATGGATTTTACTGTTGGCCATATTATTTATCGTTCTATTAAGGATTAGACTTCCTCAAGCATTTTAGTTCTTATCATTAGTATGACCCTTTTATTTGTTTTGATGCATCACCCCTTTCCCTATTATCACTAATTGATTGCTCTCCATCAAAGCACCTTATTAGTTGTGAGTTGTAACAATCAGCCCTATTATTTGTGGGCCCTCCCCTGACAGGTCTTTAATGGTGATGGTTGGTTTAACCCCCAGGCCGTGCTAATAGGATTTAGCAGCAGGTGACTGGTAACACAGACACGAGACACCTCTAACCCTTTCACCCCAAGGAATATCCGACACACCCACTAGCTGCTCTCATGGCTGCTCACTGGCTACTCGCCTGCAAGGAAGCCGGTGACAATGGTCTGTATTATATACCATGACAATTCTGCCCCGTCAAATCCTCTGCGCTGCATGCTCTATCCACATGTACCGTATCATGGCTGTATACCGTAGCGTCACTGGCTGACTTGCCTTTGTTTTGATTCTGTAATATCAGAATGTATATGGCATCGCATACATATGCAAGAGCTGATGCAAATAAAGCGGAGGCAGACGCAGCGCCATCTTGGAGATGACAGACGACGGCCAGACGAGGAGGCCATGGCCCCTCTACTCAGGTCGTCTCGCGACAGTGTCTCTACAAACCACACAGTTTGCTGGAATTAATAATGTGGACTCCATGGTTTGTAAAAAATAAATAAATAATATATATGATTTATACTCTCTCTCTCTCTCTCTCTCTATATATATATATGTATATATATATATATATATATATATATATATATATATATATATATATATATATATATATATATATATATATATATATAATGATATCATTATATATATATACATGGTATACATATATATATATATATATATATATATATATATATATATATATATATATATATATATATCTTTAACTACATTTTAGAGAATGTATAATGCTGTATAATGATGAAGGTCATATTTCTTTCCTTTTTTTTTACCACATAACGCCATGCTTAGTTAGGAAGCCACTGATTGTTATTCAGGAGTGATCATATTTTTAATGATTCATTATTGTTTTATTAGCCGAGGACCTTGATGAGCTTCAGCTCAGAGCATCAGTGGTAACGCGCAAACGTGCATGTGGAAAGAAACGGCCTCCGTTATGCAGGGCTGTCAGAACAGCTAGTTTAGCCAGGTGAGGCTGCAGCATCACCTCGTCATTACGCTGTCCCTGTCCATCAAGATCAGAGCTTCTAAGTGAGGCAGGGCCGCTCTCTGCTTCTATCCCTTTATTTGGTGTCCATCCTCCCACAGTCTGCAGAGAGCGGTAGAGGCCATTCATTTCCACCCAGGCTCGACACACTGATGGTAAAGAGCAGGAAGACTATAGGTGGTGGCAGTGTTGGTTGAGGGGAGAGTCATGCATAATTTATACTCCATCATGCGACACGTTGTGAGCTTATAGATTTGCTATTTTCGGCGAGTGACACTATCGTATGGCGAAGTATAAATCAGGCTTCACATGAGGAGACCAGGACCAGGGGCAGGGAGACTGGATGGGTTTGTTATCCTGGTAATTAAGGACAGAGTGGCTTCCATGCCGGGTGTGCGGACAGGATGTGGCAAATTACCGGAGTCTTTGTGAGGAAAAGCTGCTCCCTCTCTGCTCTGTCCGTTCTCAGGGGACCTCATCATCTTCCCTAACAGTCAGGATGGGATTTCGTACCCTCTATTCCCTCACCTTCCTCTTCTCTACTACTGTCTCTCTCTCCCTTCATTTCTGTTCTCTTCCGTCTGTCACCCTCCCCTTGAAATGTACCCAAGAGTTGGAAGTAACATTTCAGCTTTGGAATATCTGATGAGTATGTTTCCGCTGTACTTTTACCTTCAAAGAACATTATTTCAAAAGGAATTCCCTAAGTTGCCTCTTGTTTAAGTGTACTTTAATAATATTGATTGAGTTTATCCATATTATTATATATCTATATTTTTATTATTTATTTTTTCCCTTTAAAAAATACATTTTTTATCTTCACAAACACATTGAAAAAGTACATTTTCAATAGTAAAAATGTGTCTAACAAGATTGATTTAGATACAGGAATGTGAGGTTCCAAATACAATTCCATGGATGTCCACCTGAATCAAGCCATTTTCCCTTTTTCCTGGGTGTTTTGTTCCTGCATCCTCAGGCGGTGGTGCTCAGGTGGGGCCACAGGAAAAGGTGGCCCTCACAGCGACATGCAGCACTAGCAGCAGCAGCAAGACAGCAAGGGAACACTCTGGGGTTTAAAAGTACCCAAAGCATCCTGGGTAATTAGCCATTACAGCGCTGTCACAGAGGGTTCTGCAGTCAATACAGAGATAATTTGGGCAATGGTGAATGACAGTGCTGTCCAGGCTTTTGGGATGATCAAGGACAGATCCAGCTGCACCAGGCATCTGTCAGGCCCATGAATCACTCCTCCAGCCAGCAGCTGGGTGAGTGGAGCAGAGAGAATCGCTGGAGAGGCATGTGTAGACACACAAATAAACATGTTCCCCCTCTCTCCCCTCACCACACTGGGAAATGGCTATTAAAGGTCTGCCGTTACAGAGCACCGGGTGTAAAAGGCTTGTTACCTTCAGTGGCAAATGAATGACATTGGGAATAAGGTGAGGAATAAAAGTCAGACCAAGGGGACATTTCTCAGTTATTTCAATTGCACGGCTAAACGCAAAAACAAGGAATACAATCTGCTTGCAAAGTTGTATTATAAATAATAATAATAATAATAATAATACAAATAGAAATAATAAGTCAACACCCCAGAGAAAACACAATAGCCTAGATCCCTGCTTTCTTGTCTTTGTGATTCATCCCAGTGATGTAATAACAATTAATTAATAGTATGCTGTACAAATAGTCTAACTAATATGGCAGTTTTGTCTTAAAGAAGTCATTTAGACTAGAGGAATGTCATCACAATCAATTGACAGGACCTAGCATAGGGTGATAGAGACCCACTCCGCATATTAAATCTTTGTTCCACCTACTGTATGTCATGATATGATAGCATAATGCAGGTCTCCTTCATAATTTCATAAACCTTAATTTAAAAATAATCAAATGTACTTATTTTTTGTGAGTATCATTTTTTCTAATTGTGTATAGCATCGACCAGATTCATACAACAGACTAAAACTTCTACTTCTGCAAATGCCTGTGGGAAATTAATTTCTTGAATCAACTTTTCTTCTATTTTGCAATGTATTGTGCTCATACATACTATTATTTTTCATATTATGTATATTATGCATAATTATGACATCTCTTTCAGATAGTTAAATGTTTATTTAAAGAAAAACATTGACAGCCCAATCTCTAATTGCAGTACAGCACCAACTGTGAAATCAGTGTTGTACTCCTACATACTTTTTGCCTGGACCTGCAGGCCAACCCTATCCACCTGTTTCCGCGGGTAGTTTCCTGTGTGGGAAACTTCCTGCGGGGGGACCGGAAGTAGGAAGTAGCGGCTCAGTGTGCTTATATTTGCCAGCAGAACGTAGCTGTAGCGTCACTGGTCGCATAGCCTATGCGACCAGTGACGCTACAGCTACGTTCTGCTGGCAAAAAAAAAATGGTAAACACACTGAGCTGCTAATTCCTACTTCCGGTCCGTCCGCAGGATGTTTCCCACACAGGATTTTTGCTCCAGTAAATTCCCGCGGAAACAGGTGGATAGACTTGCATGTCTTTGACTGACTGACTGACTGACTGACTGACTAACTGACTAGCCAATTGCAGAGCAATTTTTCCTCCCGGCTATGGGATGTAGTTTTTCCTCGGTTGGCCTAACAACTACTGTAACCAATCGCAGAATAACTGCTGTCCCTCCAACCTATGGGTATAGTGAGCTGATGGGCTCATGAACACACAGGTTGGTTGTCTGCCTGGGGTACATATTTGTTTATGTTAGCCAAGGTTAGCCAAGGTTAGCTCTTGCTCAGTGATCACTCATTTTTGATGAAGAGTGTTGATAAGAAAATTGCCACTAAATACTAATCATGCATTTCATATTCATGTAACTAACTGATGTTGGTGACCTCCGGTTGAGCAATGCACGGCTGAATAAGTTCACTTTGTTGGCTCCGCAATCAATCAATTCAGCTCCTCATGAATTCCTTGTCGATTAACCTGAAAGATGAACTGAAACTGCTTTAAGCATATTAGTTATCACCAGACAAATTGTTTTGTGTAAAATACTGATGTGAATAAGCAATCAGCAAAGCACCTCCATTCCAGTGCAAAACTACAGTAGGACTCTGGCCAAGGCATATTTAATTTTGATCAGTAAATTAAGTAAGTAAGTAAGTTGGTCGGATTGGCTTATTGTTCCCCTTTTCAATATGCTAGACCCCTAGGACAGGGGTCTTCAACCTTTTCAGGCCAGGGACCCCCAAACTGATGGGGTGATGGAGCAGGGACCCCCTACCTCGTAGGGTAGGGGGTAGGCCACCACATATATCGTATATTTATGTATAAAATTGTGTTTTATATGTATAAAAATTAAAAAATGGTTGCCTGGAGCCTGCTCCTACCCACAGGTTGTCCCAGTAGGTGTGCAAAAGACCTTTTCTTTCTCTACAAAATATGTATAAACATACCATGTTATTGTGCATTCAATACTAAGCTATTAAAATATGGCATGTTATGTTTAAAGACATATTGACATTTTTGGGGAAAAAAATTACAAAAAGTTTTTAAAAAGTTTATTTTTTTATCAAACAACAATTTCGCGGACCCCCTGCAGTACCTCCGCGGACCCCCTGTTGAAGACCTCTGCCCTAGGAGATGGATTGCTGAGGTGGAGCGCCACACCAGGGGCTGCACATTATTCAGACGGCCCGTTATTCTGATGTCCCAATAGTCAGAAAAATTACTTTGTTATAATGCGCGCCGTCAGACTAATGGTACTTTGGTCATGCTACTCATACACTGAGTTGTTGGCGGTGCCTGTGATCAAACCCAGAAGCTTGTGGTCTAATGGCGTGTGCTCTACCAACTGAGCTACATGGACACAAATGGTTATATTAAGCCAGATCAACTTTCATTGTTATATATTTTACCCCATTTCATTCCATTGTCATATACTGTATAGCTCTATGAGTGAGTGTTGCACCACAAGTAGGTCTAGTTTTCTACAACTTGCGACAGCAAGGCACAAATGTGTTGACTGTTCACCAGCGGCTAAAATGTTTACCTGCCAGGCCGCAACGGCTGGTAGGCGGATTATGTTTTCGCCCCTGTCCATCTGTTTGTCTGTGTCCGTGTAATCTCTCAAGAACAGATTCTGCTCTGCGTTTGAATCTGTCGGGGGGGTTCGTCATATCTCGTACGCACTGGCCTACAAGTGGGCGTGCCTTCAGATCAGGAAGCAGGCCGCGCTTTACCCAATCAAATATAGTGGGCGGGATTTACGTGTCTGCCGATCCTTCCCCACTAGAAACAAACCGAAACTCATTTAACAATAGCGTCCTCGGAGCAGACAAAACCACGGAAAGATATTCACATTTTAACTTGCTCTTTCATCATAGAAACAAGTGGGCTTATAACCAAAACGATCCATGTTCTCTGGGAGAAGTGGTGTTAGTGTTCCATGTAGAAATATTGTTAGTGGGAATGAAAACATAGTCGCACCACCGGAAGTGAAAGGCTGAAGGCAGACCAAAACCCCGGTTTCCTTGCGCACGTGTGCTACGTCAACTTCCTCCCAGAGCCAAGTGAGATAGTAAAAAACAGCAGAGGGCGCTGTTTTTCCTTTTCATTTGGCGATGGGTTCCCAGATTGGTGTCCGTGTGACACTCACAGTAGGCCAAGGAAGAACCTCCACCCCAAATTCTTCAAATCAGCCTCATACTGGCACTATAACAGCCAAAATCTCACACTTTGGCCTATAATTTTCTAAAGATTTTCTTCAAAACACACTTTTTCCTACCACTCCTTCAAATTTGGCCCAAAACAAACACATATTGGTACACATTATCTCTGGAGTCATGTGATCAAGATGTCACATGACATATCTTTCATATTCCATTCCAATTAGTTACGACTGACATCCAAAGTTTGCAGAAAGGGCCCGTTTTGCAAAATTGCCACAAATTATGAATACTCACCTGATCTGACTCCAATTTTAATCACACATTGTGGGGCCTCTAAAGAGTGCAGATCCAAAAGCAAATGCACTTTTACCCATAGGGGCACAAATGCTAGAAATCACTGTTTATTGCAGAACCATAATTTCTTTCTACCAAAGAAAGTGTAATTCGGGCATTTGGCCCTCTTTGGCCCCTCGGCCCCTTCCCCCGACAGCGCCGGGCCTCCTCCCAACCTTATCACCTTTTAGTGTAATATAATTGATCTGCATTGTAGTTTTATTTCTGATAAGCAGAAGTCGTTGGATAATTTATTAATGCAGGATGTTAATTCTCAAAACAAATTACAATTTGTTTGAATGAATGACTTATCTGAACAGGTCCTTATAAACAATGTTGTCAGTTATTCCGTCCTCACGCTCCCACAATAAAAACTTTTAACACGTCGCTCACAATTTTCTTTCCCCTGGAGAAGGTTCAGGCAGGTAGTAGTGATGGGAATGGTAATTATTGTTCTTTTCAAAAAAGTTGCGTTGTTGCCATTCAAATGATTCGTTCACCAGTTTGTTCAGAGCTTGGCTGGATTGTCATTCACTGAACTAAAACACTGGCAGTTCGTTCCCTGACTGAATCAATCAGTGCAACACATCCACGTCTGGGATCTAAAGTTCGGCAGCCACTCGCACCCGAGAGGATCCCCCATCTCGCATCTGACGACCTTGTCAGTGGTGTGATACAATAGTTCATGTATTCAATTATATTATTAGATAAGATTAAAGTGAAAATCACTATATATATTTCTGAAAAACTGTGATCAAAGCAGTAAAATAAGTTAATTAATTCAGCGTTTTTTAGTATCTTTAAAGGACGACTTCACCCATTTTCAACCTATCTTCATATTATAGGTCCTCACTAATGCTCATTATAATATCGTATCATTTTTGTTGGACAGTTCAGAAACCGGCCTACCAGTGACATCATCGATGGTGAATCCAAGCTAATAGAAACGGCAGGCTATCTATTCCTGGAAAGTTATCTACTTATATAAAGGAGAAAGCTACTTCCGCCGCTGACGCCACACCCACTCCATGCATTTGGACCTCTCGCCGCTGACGCGTGACGCCATACCCACAGCATTGTTTTGGACTAAACACAACAACTACAAATGACATCTCACCACAACACCAGCCACAACGTGTGCGCTGAATTTACGGGTGGCGTAGGGTACTTCTCATTGCTCACTACACATTTGCCTCCACGCAACATAATTAATTCTACTCACCACATTACGACCACAACGGACGGGGAAACACTTTCGCACCGTTTACCGTGCGCACCACCGAACGCCGACGGCCACAGCCGAAGCAACACGACGCGGCGGCCATTGAAATCTCTGCATCGCCACAACAACAACAACAGAAGCGCGTCCTTCGCTTCAACCCCCGCTCTTGCTTACCTTTTTGTAGACCCACGCCGTTGCTTTCACTTTTGTCATGTCTCTATCACACCACACTCACGGTAATACGTCCGTCATTCACGTGCCATGTACATCCCAAAGACAACCAACACCACGCAGCCCATTTTCTAATCTCCCCACAACACCAGACGACTCGGCATCTGGGTTGCCACGTTGCCAAAAGACAAGCAGATGTCAGTGTTGCCAGATGTGCGCCAGAAACAAGCAACCACCTTCATGAAAAAAACAAAAAAACAGCCGAAGGAGTCCGCCATGTTTCACAGGGGTCCGCGGGGGTCCCAACACTCCCAGGGGGTCCAGGGGGTCCCTCATCTATTTAATTTTTAATCTATTCAAAATTTTTATCCCACGATTTTGGTACCCCAAAATAAGCGCGCCCTCACTAGAGCCCCGTGCGCGGCTAGCGGCCCGGGGGTCCCAACACTCCCAGGGGGTCCGGGGACCCCCAGGGGGTCCCTCATCAATTTTTTTTTTTTTTTTTTTTTTTACTTTTCTTTAGGAAAATTTTATCCCACGATTTTGGTACCCCAAAATAAGCGCCCCCTCACTAGAGCCCCGTGCGGACCTCTAGTAATTCTATAATGGAAACCATTGTTTTAGCGTTAATAAAAATACAAATACGTAAAAAAATAAAAACCTGCTTAACGATGATGTCACTGGAAGGTGGGTTTCTGAAGTGTCCATAGCCCTCCTCTGAGAGACAGACTGAGTAGAAAAAATTGTACCATTTTATCATGAGCATTAGTGAGGACCAATTATATGAAGATACGTTGAAAATCGGTGAAGTCGTCCTTTAAGTTTTACTTCTTACACAAGCATGCTTTGTTTGTGTGGCTGCTTGCAGCAGAGTGGCTGTAGGATCAGATTACATTCACTGATGTAATAGTCAGCGCATAGGCAGGAGGCGCACTAGGGGCAAAACTTTCTGTGGCAAAAATGTACTGTAACGTAAAACAAAAAGGAGACAACCCAATAGCCAGATCCATGATGACACAAGATATTTGTGTCGTCCACATTTCAATTCTAGTAAAATGTTTGAAAATATGTTGGTCGATTTTTTGTTATTTTATAGGCCTATTGATGCAGTCAATCATAGTGTCACTAATATTTCATTGTATCATAAAGGCAAGCCCCTATCCGGACGGAAGTAGTATTACTCGGGATGTCTAGTGTATGTTCACTGGTGGAATATTGTGATTTTGGTACTGAGTAGGTCGATGTAATTTTATAAATAATATTTGTGTGGTCTAAGCTTGCAAACTAGCTCATAAAAGTACTCCCAAATCTTGTGTTAATGTATTGACTGTTCAAACAGCTCAAAGTAAGGAGGATTAGTTCTTGCATTTCTAGTGCGCAGTTTTTAATCAAACGTAGCTTAACCACGTCTTGTGATATGCTACTCCTTCAGTACACTTTAACTACGGGTATTACTTGGACCACCACAGAAAATTGCATATGAATATTTAAAATCCAGGAATTCACATTATAGACATTATCACTGACTATCCCTCTAACCGACTACACACAATATTGCACATTGATTGCTCATACCCTCCTTCAAAACTGCCATAAAAGAGCACCTGTCTGCAATTTGCAACTGGAACTAGACAAGTCTTCTAGCTTGCCAAAAGAAATTACCGCTCACTGTTTTATTGTAAACATACTTTTACTGCTCCTAGTATTGATGATTTCCTGTATAGCATTGTACGTGTTTATATGTCTTGATGAATTGAATACATTGAATACATAAGACCACAATGGAAACAGGGCTCAGGGCTTTTTGTGTTATCCTTTTAGCATTATTGTATAACTGTACCTCTGTACAAACTGTTCAGAAACTAGGTTTCACCTAGCCTTGTTTACATAGTGATCTATTATGATGAAGGCCTTAAGCTCAATCAGCAATTAATCTATGCCAGAACTACTGTATGTGCCCCAAACAGGAGTTTTACATGTTTTCTGCAGTCTTTATAATTTGTGTTTACATTTGTCATTTATGATAATATTGCTGTAAAACAGTCATGATTTGAATTATGATGGGCTACAAGTGTTCTATACAGATACATTTCAAACTCATACAGTTCATACAGAGTCAAATAAATCCAGAGTTGTATCTGTCAGTTCTTCCCCTCAACACCTATCAATTAAATCTAGACTGAACTCTAGCACAGTGTGAAACCTATATATGGATGGCTATCCAGTTCCTTACACTTCAGTCAATTCACATAATACTTTCTACGTACGTCTATCACTGGTTGGTTCAAACCTTGATTTTTGCCAGGAATGGCATTTAGTTTCAAAAGTCAGGTCCACGAACACACAGGTGCATATCGTGGGTGGGAGTGCGACTTCACCTTCCTATATTGATGCCAAAATAGCTATAATTATACTAAACGTCCATTATTTCAGAGCTCTGATACCCCTTGATTCTATATTAGTGGGGAAGATAATGTGCTGTATATAAAATACAGTGAGTTTTGTTTCTTTTTGAGATATACTAGGTCCAACCTTGGTGCAGTATATTTAATCATAGCTGTAGAGACTCTGCCCTGGGACTGGGGCTTCTTATCATACTTTAATCAATATCTCTCTCACTATGTTAACACAAAGCAGCCCTCGCCTGGCAGCAGAGATGTAGTGTCCATGCGCTGCGGATAACAAGACCTGGGAAATGCATTTAATGAAAACACCGTTAATAGAAAGGAAACATTGCGTTAAAGCCCATATCTGTTTTGTGTGTAAATACTGTGTGGCCATGTGTATGATATTCATATGCAAAAGGTTTCAAGTTTGATATTGTTTTCACCTTTTTAATTTATAACGGTGAACCCACTTCTTTGAAACTTCTACAGTGCAATTGAATTTAAATATGACAGTGACCTACAGCAACACCTAAAAAGAAAGGGAGGCTGGTTTAGAGTATGTCACCTTCCTGCAACATAATTACCATCATTCATCTGAGAATGACATTAACTTCATGATAGACAGTGAAACTATCTATCCATCTTTGATAGAATGACTACAAAGACGCACAACGGTGACAGTCAATTAAAAATGAAAGATAATGCTACCCCTGCTTTTAGTGGAATGCTTATTTTCAATTTCGAATATGTAAACACCCTCCGTGACTTTACAGCTGTTTTGCGATTTATTCCCTCAAAAAATATTTTCAAAAATGAAAAGACATAAACTCAGAATATTTACCTGCCATTTACCGCGGCTGGTAGCTTCTGCTATGTGACTGTCGTATGACCACATTTAGTATTCCTCAGGGATCCATTCCCGTCTATGTGTCTATAAAGGGAATTCGCAGAGAGCAAAGTGAACACGTTATATCGGTCATTTGCTGTGCAAGGAGATTTTCTTCCAAACTGCTTTTTAAATGCTATGTTGCTCCCCATTACTCTACACTGAGAAACATTTAAATGCCCTTTAATTAGTGTGTCCTTCCTCTTCCTCTTCTATCGACAGGCCATGGGTAATCACTCAGAGGCCCTAATGACTCTTAATTGAATTGCTTAAAGTGAAACACAATAGGTCCTGTCATCTGCACCCGAACAGCAATATTTGGGAAAGAATCCAGCATGCGAACCATTTTGTTCAGCGTTTCGCTAATCGAAGTTGCATATTTTCGGTGGCAGTGAAAACCCTCATATTAGTGCTGGTGTGATGTCAGATCATGCTCTCTCAATACAGCCTGGGGAGGGGGAGTCAGTTGGATGTGGGTTGTGGATCATCAAAATCTCAGTACTTATTGATTTGATCTTTTCATATTGTCAAGGAGAAATCTGATCATAATAGCATTGGAGCAACATGGCATGATATCTCCCTCAAACGCCTTTTAACAGCTACAGCGCTGCTCATTATCAACCTCCTTGAATCGTTTCAAATCATAGGAGATACTGCGCATATTGACATTCACCCATACAGGGCGGTTCCCCAACCCCCTAGAGCAGGGGTCAGCAACCTTTTTGACATGAAGTGCCATGTTTTCATTTTCTTGATAGTCAGTGTGCCATATCAACATTAAATTTAATTATGACACCACATCAAAACAAAATATTTCCAACAGATTTTGATTGTCCATAGGCTATACATAACAACCTTTATTTTTTCTTCTTTAGAAATATTTTCTTTCACATCAGGATGTAATGATCATTAGACTCAGAGCAATAACCCTCCAGAATCTCCCAGATTCCCTCAAAACAGGATATCCGACAAAACAGGAAAAAAAAAACAGCAAGACAATATTTTCTTCTCTGAGTGCGTGGAAAACCACACTCACTGTACAAGTGTTAGTTGTATGAATGACGGTTGAGGGCGGAACCAGTTAGGAGTTTGAATGAACGTAGAATTATGTGCAGGATGTAATTTGTATATACTAGATGTGAGGGAACTTAAAGCTGCACTATGTAATTTTCTTGAACCTGGTTTCCTGCACAAGTGACGAAATGTTTTACCATTGAGCTAATAAAAGGTCATTACACAGGTCACACGGTCATTTTGGTTGTGCCGTTAATTCGCATCAAAATGAATTTTGTTTTACTGTTTGTGTCATTAGTACATTCATATAAAATGTGAATATCACATGGCGATACAGCAACGTAGTAGGAGCTCCCGCACTGTGAAAAAGGCCATCAACCTGTAGGAATTACACACTCAACTATATGAACAGTTTTGATTTCACATTTTTGTATCAGCCCGAAGTGTGTAAAGGCCTTAAGAGGAAAAAGATTGTCAGTACTGCAAAGGGCGTGAACTACCCATGTATTCCAAAGGCAGGTCAATGCAGTAATTATGCAAAATGTAAGTGTAGGATGATTCGCGGGTACTTATAAAGATAGTTATGCTGGCTATATCCTGACAGAGGTCAGGGTGGTATCTGAAGGTAAAAAGAGGTGCTGAGAGCTCAGATGTAATGAGTCAATTATATATATATATATATATATATATATATATATATATATATATATATATATATATATAGTTGAACAGAACTTTGTCCCTGTTCTCCTGCAGAGTGTCAGTGGCATCGCTGAAACTTTCTGTCCTAATTATCCATCTCAGCCTGTCTGTTTCACATCTCTGCAGTCCCTCATTATCCCCACAGCCACCTCACAGTCTCCTCAGTGCTACATTAGTAAAATAGAGCCTTTGATTTGTCCTCAGCAGCACAGACATTCGAAAGAAAGAGAGCGAGAGAGGGAGAGAGGGGGAGGAAACGAGAAAGAGGGGGTGGACAACAGAGGAGAATGAGAAAAAGACAGAGATAGAAAAGAGAGCACGGGAAAGAAAGAGAGAGACAGAAAGAGAGAGAGAGAGAGAGAGAGAGAGAGAGAGAGAGAGAGAGAGAGAGAGAGAGGGAGAGAGAAGAAAAGCTAGAGGTAGGAAGAAAGAGAAAGTTCTCTATAATATTAGCCTAGAGTTGGCCTGGTGTGTTGAATGTATCGACTCTGTCATCCTCCACTTTTTTCCCTCCTTTTTTTGAGTGGGGTACTAAAACCAAGGCCACTGAAGACATTTGATGCATCATGGACGTAATACAAGATATTTTAGTGTGTGCTCTCTGGAGTATGTGAAATATATTTTCCTCCGTGACATACAGTAAAGAGTGTGAAACTGCTGGAGGGCATTTGTAAAACAAAATACTTCACTTGACTGTGAAAAAACAATAAGTGCCATAATGATGCTGTGAAATCCAAATCAGACGTTTCCAATTCACTGCTGCGTTCTTGCCTCAGTCGCATGCGCTATGTTATGTGTCTTATGTTTCTGAGACCAAGAATTACTGTCCCAAGTATCCCCGCAGCTTCCATGCACAGGGTGGGCCTGGAGCTCTTGTTACGGCATTACGTTCGCCTTATTAACGTGCTGTAGAGTTGTACCTTGCTGGCCATAATTCAGCTCAAAAAGTGACAGCAATAAGAACCTGATCATGTCGGGTCACTCTGTTTGAGAGCAGCCGCTGCCTCTGCCTCCCTTAATTAAACCCACACAGCGCTCTTTCATCTTTGCATATTCCTCGGCTGGGACATTGATACTCATTATTTCTTAAGTCTAAACACCAAGACTGTGTCAAGAATGCATCCATCACCGACAAGCTACTCAGAGTCAGCAGAAAAGAAAGGAGGAAAAAAAAAATCCACGCTGTCAGCAAATTTGGCAATTTGCAATTCTCTTACCGGGGTTCTGACATGTTTTTATTGCTGAAGATGACGTTCAAATGCGGAGATCATGAGGACAGTGGCTTGTTAGTCCTCTCTTCTAGCTCCTGCTCTAATGACAGTAATTAACAGGGCCATATTAGAGAGCCACCTCTAGAAGCAGCTGACTCTTCATTTGCATGGCATTAATACAGGCAGTGAGGGTGGGGAGGGGGGCTACTGCCGTGCGGTGAGATGCTTGCTATCAGTGCCTCTCTGCCTGTTTGGCAAGCCCTCCTGTTTCTTAACAGCACCAGGGCCTATTCTCCTATTCATTATGTGCCTAAAGCTTGAGTTATCCTCTCCTTGGTGCAGGGATGAATGTTATTAAAGGCATAGCCGTCTGACACTGCTCTAATGAAAAATAGGATGTTTCTGAAGGTTATGTTGCCAGCCAGCTCAGAAATGCCTGCTTCATTTTTCCCAGCCCAGCACAGGGCAGTGTAATTCCCACCTCCTGATAGATCTTTTCTCTTAAGTTTTTTTTTTTTTTTTTGTGGCTCAGTGTACAGGAGCCTCATCATAAAGAGACCTTTATTATCCGTGTTTCTTCCTCTCTGGATGCTCAACAGAGGGCTAGACTGGACTTTTTGGCACATTCACACAACTGTGAAAAACTGCATGTACACATTGTAAAATGGTGGATGGAGATGTGTGGGTATAATTTAGACACATTGTTATGGCTCGCCTGTGGATACGGCTACAGCGTCATACTAGAGAATTTGAGGATCAATTTTGTAGTTAACGTTGTTTATTTTCACAATATTACATACTGTAAGCGAACAATATTTTAAGATCTCAGTTTACAGTTTGACAGCTACACAATCTGGAAACAATAATCTAGAGATAAGAGTATACAGTAAAATCATCAGTGTTAATTTATCAATTTTGAACTCCGATAGTGTACACATAACCAAATGGACACTTCCTGGTCCATTTGGTTTCATTTGTGCACTCGGAGTTACATTAACACTCAGGATTTGACAGTGTAGTATTTGCACTACAGTGTGCAGTTTTTATTCAGATGACGCCCGGCTTGTGAGCGGCAGGGAGAAAGCAGGCGCTCAGCATTGGGATCAGATAGCACTTTTCAAGGCTCAGCCAGAGGTGGCAGGTCACACTGAAGACGACCCTGTCCGCCCACACTGACAGTCCCAAACTCATCCCATTCGCTCTCCCTGCCCCGGCCCGGCCCGGCCAGGCCCTATCAGAACCGCTTGGAAGGCCTATATGACAGACATACCAGGGTACTCCAATTTGGCCCTGTATTTAAAGGTAGGGTAAGTGATTTTCTTTGGTTAAAATAAGTGTTAAATAGCTCTATATTCTGATAGTACTCATTGCTATAGAGTGTTTGTTCAGTAAAAGGAGTCTCCTTGTCTCTCCAGCTCTTAATAAAACAGAAAATGCAGTTTCATTTCCAATTTTATCCAATCAGGATAGAGAACTCAATCAGGATATAGATTAAACAAGTGAAATTGGAAGTGATGACACTAAGAAATGAGCAGGCAAAATTGGAACTGGAACACTATAAAAATGAAGCTTAAAAATGGGTACTTTCTCCTGATTGGCTGAGATTTTGACACCTACCGGAAAATGTATTTTCTGTTTATTAAAGAGCTGGAGAGACGGGGAGACTCCTGTTACTGAACAAACACTCTATAGCAATGATTACTATCAGAATATAGTGCTTTAACCTTTTAACAAAATACTTTTTGTTTTAACCAAAAAATATCACTTACCCTACCTTTAATAAAAGACTTCTCGGCAAATTCGCCATCTCAACAGATTCGTCACTGCCGCCCAATTCTGTGCGCGGACACACGCACCGCACTGAAGATGTTGCAAGATACTGGTTTGCGTAGAATGCTCCAAGGACATATATCATCCTCTTGCAATATTGATTCCTTATCAAAGCCAATGTTGAGGATGCATCAGTGCAACACATGCCCCATGCATTTTCATGTCCTACCAATCCAAGTAGAAAGGACTTTAAACAATACATACAATCCAGGAACCAACTCCTTGCCCTTAAAGGGAAGGTCCACCATCCATGTATGTTCTTCTACAATGGTGGACAGACCAGTTTGGATGTGCCAACACGAGTGGATCTCACCAAAGATTAAGAACAAAGAAATAAAAACAAGTGTGTGAATAATTACAGTAAAATGTAGCCTATTGTTCCTTTAGGTATGTTTTTATTCACACTGATAAGTCTGTCTTATAATTAATACGATAAGGCTAATGCTATATTCAGAGTAGTTTTAGACTGATATACTGGTTTTGCTAATATACTGTATAGTTGCCATTTATTAAAAGTCAGACATCAGCCTGCCTGTCTGTCTATAGATAGATAGATAGATACAGACAGACAGACAGGTACAGTAGATGGACGGACGGACGGACGGACGGATACAGAGTAAATAAATCCATGTTTATTGTGGAAGGGCAATAAACCACACAAACATTTTGTTTGAGCTATCATGCAATTTTTATGGTGAGTATTGGATCCATGGAAATGTGACAAAAAAAGTCTAATATACATTTTATTTGACCTCTAAATGACCTCTGTCTCATATTAGCACTACTACCTAAAAATGCACCCAAAGCCCCTTCCAAAAGTAATCTTGGGTACTGTCTCAGAGTCAAATTTGCTGTTCCGTTCATTTTAAGTGGAGCAGCACTGGGCTATCACATATTATCTTCTTACACATTGTCTATCTGTCATGACTAACTTTGGGAGATACTTGTTAATGTTCCCAAATCTGGACGGCTCCCACATCACAGGAGCAAAGCACATATTCAACTACTATTTTAAGGTGGATTTTCTCTTCAACTCTTTGGGGAAAGTTACTGTGACATGGTCGACTGAGTGATTTATATCTTTGGTTAAGAGTCAGAAGAAAAACGTGTGTTAACATGGAAAGGCACAGAAGTTCACTTTCACGTTTAAAGATCTATCATTTCCCCAAAGAATTTACAAAGAAAGCCATTATCAACAAAAGAGGACACATAAGTAGAGCCTGATGGATGCCAGATGTTTGGGTCTGATGCAAATTACAATTATGGAGAGTCCTAGACCACCGATTACATGTTTGACCGATATTTTGTAAAAAAAAATAATTTAAAAAAAGGGCTAAATCTTGAAATCAATTTGAAAAAAATGGATCTGATTAATGTTGTTATTTGAGAAATGTTTTACTACGAAAACTAATGAATAAAAATAAACACAAATAACATTTAGATTTTTTTAATTAAGTACTGTATATGTATATTAAACTTTAATATGAAAATTCTACTTCTACTCTAATTATATAATGAACAAGCAAATAAGTAAATATAAAATGCACATAAACTGAACTTTATTTTATTTAACCACTTAAGTCCTATATATAAAAAAGGATCTACAACTTCACAACATTGCATCGTGATGCATTTTTAGCTTATAGTTCTGAAATTTTTGAAAAAATGATTTTTTTTTAACCCCAGGTTGAAAGTGATTGAAAATCGGGACACATCTGCTGCATAACTATCCATCCAAAAAGTCAAATAATGGCCAATATATTGGCCAAACCGATATATCGGTCAGGCTCTGGATATAAGACCATATAAATCCTTATAATTTATTTTTGAACATCTGATCATTTGTTTTCCAAAATATAAAAATATGAGTACAGAATAAGGTTTTGCTGCCAGATTATGTCAAACATGATTGAGGCTACAGTATTGCTAGGTTGTCCGTATTTCTCCTGCCATGTCTGCTACTCTGTATAATAAGCAACAGGCCCTAAACACAGATGTTTCAGGGTCAGCCAGCAACACCTTTGACGCATGGTCAACACCTCGTACTGTGTATAAATCACAGCCAACATCAGAGCTCCCAAAACCATAGGTATGTGGGTGTTCCCCAACAAAAAACATGAGTTACAAGCTGATAGTGGTGCCACCTGACTTTAATGGCCTCTCGAACCTGAAATTTGGGGCTGCCACCCAAGTAGATGTAGGCCAGTTCTCAAACTTTTTAATTTCAAGGGCCCCTAGTTTGATATGCCTTAGGCTACTACGGACCCCCATTTGATACTTTTTCTCCTTCTTTTTTTAATCTCTGAGAAAATCACTGGAAAATCCTCAGTGTTTATTAAAATCTGAGAGTGACAAAATGAAACCAAATGGACCCGTATGTTATATTTTTTCTCTGACCAGAGTCCAGACCAATATCCTACTGACTCTGGATTAAAATCTAACACGAGCGCTCGGGTGGCACAGGTGTAAAGTTCCTGCCCACCACCGTGGAGACTATAGGGATTCGAATCTTCTTGGCTTGGCCTGGCGTCCACTCCCAACAAACACAATTGGCCATGTTGGAGGGTGGGAAGCCAGGTTGGGGAGGTTGATCTCTCTGTCGCTGCACTAGCAACTCATACAGGTTGGTCAGGGCTGTTCAGTGGGGAGCTGAACTGGGAAGGGTCGTGAGTGCCGTTACGCCCTCCCGATGAAACTCCTTACTGTCAGGCGAAAAGAAGTGGACTGGCTGTGTGACGTGTAGAAGACATTATGCTCACCTACACCCTCCCTAAGACCTACTGCTCCCTAAGACCAACCAGTAGGGGTCAGCAGCGATAAAGGACGGTTGTAAAAGGGCACTTGGGAACAGACCAAATCAGAATGTTTGAATGGTTGCAAACAAACAGGTATTTCCAGGTAGAATGTCTATGGATGTTTTCAATATAAACTAAAGGTGTCTAGAACATTATGACAATCAGAACATTGTCTAATTTGTCATTTGTAATTGTCAATAACAATATCATAAGTGTCCTGTTCTTCCAGAAATAGGTTTAATGAATAATGCTCCAATTTGACGCTGAAAGTGTTATCTACCCGGAAATACATTTTTGGTTATGTCATGATGATTCGGTCTTTTGACAGATCGACTAAATTGGGATTAAAAGGGTGAAGAAAAGATTAAAAGCTTGAAAGTTAACACCAGGTCTAGCTAGCGTGTGGAAGACATTTGGCATATTATTAGTATTGATCAGCTCCTTCATTCCAAGTAGAAGAACAAAGGGATTCGCTCCCTACAGTATACACAGTATATGATGTTATCATGTTAAGGCACCTGGTTAATTTCATTTGCTGATTTGTGGATGTATGTTTTTATAGTCAGATCACCTGTGGAGCGTTTCAGAACATGCACCCATTGTCTCTTTTGTGTGGCAGCGTGGTTTGTTATGGGGATGTTTTTCGAGATGCGACTCTCCATGTCAGATTATGCCACATTTCCATTTGACTTTCATAAGCTGTTTACGCTTCAGAAATTGTGTGGCAATAGCTTCTCTCTTGTGCAAAAGGCTTTTACATATCGCGGCTGTCGGGTGGAAACCTTGTAAGTCCAAAACCGTTACTTTTCAAGAAATGGAAAACATGGCCTGTGTGGATCCATTGTAGTTATTGTTTAGTCATAAGCTATTGTTAATCATTTTCATTGGTTACATTTTTATAAAAACCCACAGACACACTTAATCACATTTGCTCATCCGATCAGCGCAACACGTTGAAAGCTTGTAGATCTGCTATTTTTGCTACTTTTGTGTGACAAATATCGACAAAATAAGGAGATACAAGGTTTCTGCCCGACAGCAGACAGATATATTGTGTATCTGAAAATTGGCGCCCCGGGTTAGAGCCATCATTCTATAACAAAAGCAATCCCAAACGGTAACATTATGCTTTTCCATATTGTATTTTTCGTTGTTTGTCTTTACATCGTCTTTTGGATGAAGCACAGAGTTAAAATGTAAATTTGGAAAGGAAAGCGTTTTGAAATAACAACACAAAAGGGCTTCATTTGTGTTTGACTACAAAACATTGCAGAGTGTGCTCTTGCACTTTTTATTTGTTTCGTTATATTGAATATTATTGTGAACTTAAGAGCAGGTTTCCACTTATTGGTCATTCTAGGAATTTTAAGAGCCCTTGCTCTGAATAAATTTATGGGTTGTGTTTTACACAAAGCCCCTTAATAATGTGCTTAATGTGGACAATATTGCTTACACATGGGCTCTTATTAGTGAGAGGTAGGTTGGTCTCAGGATCAGTGGCAGTATCCTTAAGGGATGGCCTCTCTTAGGGAAGGATAAAACAAGTACATGTGGAAAGAAAAACCCTGTGTGAGTCCTGTTCAAAGGCACAGATGAGTTCTGACTGGATTAACATTTATTGACCGTTTAAGCTTGGCTGTTTTTGTTTTTTCTTTATCTCTTTTTTTTTTTCTTGCTCCAGGACAAAGATTCAAACTTAATTGCAGTGGCTGTTCCACCAACTGATCACCAATGTGCCAACAAAAGCCTCACTAATAGGCGCTTCATTAAGGATTAGAAAGTCTCTATTACAAAACAAATTAAGCATGCTCTGATCTTAACCTATAGGTCGAACGGCATTACAGCAAAGTTTAAGCTGTTAGATGGCTGAAAAACTTATTACGGGTTAGCGCTGAGGTAGCAGTTTGGTATTGATTTTACGATAGCTAGGTATGATGATTTATGGAGTGCTTGTGTCAGTATAACAAGCTGAAGGACACACAATATCATCTCCAACATCATTAAAATTCAGAGGTCTCCAGAGCTAGCTCATCAAGTACTGTTCACCACCTTGGAATTTCATATAGACACACATACAGTATAGACAAAAATCTACAGAACCCAATACAGGCACAGACCTACTCTGTGGGTGATTTCCCCCACTATTTAAGGCACTTCTGAAGCAACCAGCAGTGCTAAATGAATAGTTGATCTTCTTGTGTGCTATTTTACAGTGATTAGTTGGTGTTTCTAAGAAATACAATTATATTTAGTTTTTGCCTATCACTTTGGCTAATTCTTATATCAACAGCACGGCACAGCAGTTCAAAAGGTCTGCCCTGAACACAGTCAGTAATGTGATCTTTCAGAAGCTGCTGTACAGGACTCACCATCAGGCAGCAGAATCTATGGTACACTAGAGCCCCCTGTGGGTGCATGAACATACTGCTGTCTGTGTCTTACAGTAATTAGCCCGTTTGTTTATGCTGTGCATGATTGTTTCCCAGAATGATCATTTGTTTTTGAGAATTTGTCCCACTGTTCATGATGAACATCATCACATTATTATTATTTTTCTGTGTCTCCAAGGCACCTTTCAAGTGTGCTGAAATGTACTTACAGTAGGTGTACCGTAAGACAGTTCCACACCGTCCATTCTCCACTCTAAACTCATGACTACCTCCATGTAAGAGGTGGAAAGAAATGTATGTATTTGTTTATTTATTGTTTTGTTTCCTGAAAGCCTAAAAACCTCTTAACCATTCATGTTTCATAAACTTATACTTTCACATCAAGTTTAGTGTATTTTCATGCAAGTAGTACATTTGTGTGATATCTTCATGGATATGCCACAATCATTTATTCTATTTCTGAGCTAATGTAAACGATAATGAATTAATTGAAATAGTCAAAATCAGAAAATCATTGTAAGCCCACTGTGGCAGAGTGAAGAATGCAGATTTAGAAAAAACAAACTATCATTTAACTGTCATTTCAGATCAAGAGCACCCCCCACCCCCACACCCCCCAAAGGAAGAAAAAAAATACCCCAATGAGGAGACTATCAGAGTACCATATCAAGAAGGGCTGTCCGTGGATCTGCCTGTGGGATGGAGGTAAGCTTCGGGGCTTCTCTCTGCCTCTGTCTGTCTCAGATTCCTGTGGATCCACCCCCCTCCTGGATCCCAGATTCTCTCCATCATCTCCTCCAACCGCGAGGTCTGACCGGCAGGGCAGGGGCGTGTGGGCGGACATGCTGGGTGCTGGCAGCATGTTCCGTCTGCCAGTGAGTAATGCAAGTAGAGAGAGAGAGAGAGGGGGAGAGAGGGAGAGGGAGAGAGAGAACCCCCCCCCCCCCCCCCCCCAACACTCATAGAAAGAGAGACGGGCCATAGATGGAGAGGCTGGCGGTCCTGCTGTGACTTGGCGCACCCCACTGGACAGCTGGAGACCTGGGGAAGGGAGATGCTGCCAAACACGGCTGACAGAGCAGGGCCATGCTGGAGGTGGAAGGCTGGGCGAGGCCTGAGGTGGCTCCCATACCTGCAGCAGATCACCAGCCCATCATCTGTAATTATCTGCACTTATATGCTGGTGAAATAAAGGGGGGGGGGGGGGGGTTCTCACATCTTTACATGCACATGCACGCAAACACGCACACACAAATATGCCAGCACATGCACACATATATGTGTGGTGCTCGCAGTAAGGCACGCGCACATGCACGCATGCACGCACGCACGCACACACACACACACACACACACACACACACACACACACACACACACACACACACACACACACACACACACACACACACACACACACACACACACACACAACACATGCATGAACAAAGACACATTCATACCAAGGTCATGTTAATAATAACAAAAATCTAATTTCCAATGTAAATTGTGTGCCTCTGTCCATACAGTACACAAGGCTACACAGAGTTGATAGTTTTGTGAAGATATGATAAGAAAAACATGAACGATATACAGTACTCAAACTGTTTCCGCTAGTTAATGCTGAACACAAGCCTGTATAAATAACAGAATCTGCAAAGATAAAAAAAAAAAAATTATGTGTGAGGTGGATTTATGTGGGATATTCCACAACCATTCTAACATTTCATGAGCTCTCCATCTTCCTTTGGTTTCAGGGCTTGCGTGCTGTATATGCAGATGAGAGTAAAGTGCTGCAATCTACTGTGGGACTCTTCATCATGATGCTGTGGAATGAAGGTATTTTACGCTATGGCATCTCACACAGGATAGATCCCTCCTATAAGGAATAATGCCACATTAATGTTATGAATATCAAGCCAAGCTCTCCGCAATATAGCCATGGCCCATTTTCTCCTTCTTCATTCTCAATCTATCTGCTTAATCTTGATTCATCAGTTACTGAGGCTTATTATAGAGGCCTGACAGCATGCTCGGGCTCTTGATAAATGACACTGCTCAGGCAGATTTAAAATGTGAGGCTCAAGTGCCAATTATCTATGCAGACCTGGTTAATAAGGAGATCTCTTGTTAACTATCTGATCTCAGCGTGAACATCATTTGTCATGAAGGTCCATGTTTACCTCAGAGACAGGAGTTGCCGAGACCTCCCCTGCCTAACATATGTAAAACCTGGATCTTTGTTCCTTTAATAACCTTTTATTAGCGGGCTGACATCATGATTAAGTTCAGTCCAAACACGCACACAATGAGGTACACAATTACCCTCACCCACTCAGAGAACCATGCTGCAGATCACGGTCAGAGAGAATAATGAATATTGAGCTGGTGTTTGATCCATTCCACACCGAAAGCCCAATTTGCTAGGAACACCTGGAGCTGTGCCACTGCATGCAGTTTTTGAGGTGATGATGGATACTCATGGGACCTGATTTTCATGAGTGCCCCTTCTCCTGATTTGTAAAGATGATAAGTGCTTTGACCTTAACTCATCATTACAGCTCATTAAAGCTACCGTTTGTTCCGACTTTGAAGTCACTGCTTTAGTTTTATATCTGCAGACTATTGAGAGCAGGGAAACTCGGACGAGGTTCTCTACGAGGTTTTTTGTGTGTGTTTTTTTTTTTTTTTTACAACTTCTCTCAGGTCTCAAGGTCTCAGTTTAATAAACACTCAGTGTGGTCAGGAAACAGGAGAAGGTAGGAGGTGAGATGTCCCCTGTCCATTGTGACCATAAAGTCCAACCTGTCTGGCTGCCTCTCTTCTCCCCATAACTGAAACAAAAGAGAAATAAACCCACATATTTCACATTTATATTCAGAAATATACAAGAATTTACCAAAGCAAGATTAGAGAAATATATTTTCAGATCTTTTACACATATTTTGACCAATCAAAAATATATTCTCTCCCATATAGTTTCTCCAAAACATGTAGTTTATTTATATATATATATATATATACACCTTTGTGGTGTATTTATTGTGTTTTATCAGTGTCAGCGTCTGCAGGCATACTGCTTGATGTTATGTATACTGTTCTTTGGAAAAATGCAAGGGGAAAAAAAAGCATTCTGCTAGTCTGTGTAACTGAAAGGACTTTGCCTTCCATCAAGAAACACCTCGAGTGTAGAAGTTGTAAAATAGTTCCAGACAACACTTGGAACATTCTTTTAACCTTAGTTGTCTGGCACGCGTTGCAAAACAGAAAAAAATAAGAGGGGAAAAAAAAGATTTCTAGAAATAAATAATTAATCAAGGTGTTTTCTATTATTGCTTGGATATGGAGTCAGTAGGAAGCCAGGTGGAGCGATCAGATCTTCCCCAGCATGCCCACTTCCTGTCCCCACGCGGAACACTGGACTGTCTAGGCAGCATCTGCTGAGGAAAATAAAAACCCCGATTCCTTCTTATGTAGAGAAGATCATTTGCATAATATCCCCCTCTGTAAGGTGAAAACAGAATAATAATTGGTTTGCCCTTTTCTCTCTGTGTGTTGTAAAACAGTTAGGAATTAATTTGAGGATAACTGCGCAATTAATTCTAAATGCTAACGACGATGTGAGAGCTTTGAGGATATACAGACTGAGGTCATGAGGCAAAGACTTTGTGGTACAGCTCCTGCTAGACCTTATCCAGAGAGGGACTGGCATGGTTAAAGGGTGTATACACAGTAAAATCCTCACTGTTCATTTAACTTAGAGAGTGTACAAATGTAACCAAATGTCAATTTGGTTACATTTGTACACTCTCTTACAAATGGATAAGTTAACACTGAGGATTTTACTGTGTGGGCTCACAAACAGGGCCATTGTCGAAACCCGTTTACCCTTCCTAATTTATCGGTACACTTGCAGCTTTACGCCTGCCACATTTTCGCATCTCATACACGGCACCAACTTGTTACGATACTCTTAATTATGAGTAATAGTGGTGCCAAAAAAAGGGTTTCTGTGATGACTAGGATTCATGAGTCTGTTTTTAACCTCGTTACACAACCCTGTAAATTCTACATGCATCCCCATTATACCTAATGAGCAACACTGTAATCAGTGCCCAGCTGGGTGCTATAGTTATTTTCTGGGTGAACGTGTAAGAACTGTTGAGAACGATAGAACCGGATATACTCTATATATACATATAATGTACTCTATATGCTTTCTCCAGACATATGCCAATAACAGTCTCTGCATGTGAACCGTATCTGAATGTCACAATCAGGGCTGTTTGGCGTGACAGCCATGCGGATCCAACAGTGGATTTTCTGGTTCTCAAGAATTGACACAGCCAAATATCTGCTGAGCTCCCATTTAGGCCAAGGCGTACCATATCAGGACGTTCTATCATTGCGATAGCAATGGCCTGGACATGTCTCCCCACTTTAAGCCTGTCCTATTAGGAGTAGCAGCCTCATTCCTGGATACTTCCACAGCAGGAAAAAAAGAAAGAAAGAAAAAAAACAGAACACGCCTCACCATGAGTCCCAATTACACCTAATGATGGCGAAAGGATGGAGCACATGCAGATTGTGCAGCAGTTCCTTTGTCACGCCAGGCACCGGGCATGATCATTTATCACACCAGTCATATCCTGCACTCCTCCCTGAGCTGAGACAATGCATCCCAGTGCATCATCCATGCTGTTATTTGTGTTTAACTGCCAGGAAAAGGAAAATAAAAGCCTGGTTACAAAGCATTGCAGGACCACGGTTGTATCCTGACCAAACATGAGAGCACTTTGCCATCAGGGAGGAAACACTGTCATTTTTTCACTCCTCTGAATAGATTCCTCACCAACATCCATGTCCAACCCGCCCATACAAGCCAGTCAGTCTCCCCTTTACCCTTGTGTTTAGATTATTTGGTTTGTAATCAATGTTCGCTTTGAAACACAAATGAGATAGCTGTAAGATCTGTGTATAACACGTTTGAGAGGCAAGGGAGAGCTTAGTGTGAGATTTGGGAAGTGCTGTGAGAGTGTGTATTCTGCTGCGGCAGGGAGAGGGCTAGGCGCTTGTCAGTGGCTTTCTCCTAATCCAGGCCTGATCTTTGCGTTTGATCCGCAGCATGGTCCTGAGACAGCGTGAGCAGCAGCCATTGCTGTAATTTAAAGTCAATATTGTACTCATGATCCCTCTCCCCGGGCTAACTGAACGGCCTCTTTCACTGCCATGGAGATAGTCATCTCTGCTGCTTAAAGGGAATCCTCTGCTTGAGCAGATAAAACACCTGCTAGTACTTTACGTATGTTCTTGGAGTGAGAAGGAAAGAAAGGCCTATGATTGTTTCGTTTTTTTGCTCTTTCCCTCTGTATCTTGTCTGTTATATGAACATCATCATGTTATAGAAAAGCAGTGTAGTACATTAATCTATAATATTACTGAAGTACCATCAAAATTGCTTATTGACACAAGGTTTGGTAAAACAAGCCCATAGTGACATCAGTAACTTTGATGATTCATTGATTCATTCAGAGGCACTCTAACAGTACTAAGATTAGAAGTGGAGGTCTTATCCACAAATCCCCCCCCCCCCATGTTATTAACAGGAAAGGATCTGAGCTATTTATCCTGTGTGAGTGACATGAGATATTGAGGGATGGCTCAAGGGTCCATTAAATCCATACACATGTCATGATCTGCACCGTGTTACACTAAAACTTTCAACTAAACACATTGCTGACAAACACTTTGATTGAGGCTCTACACAGCTGTAAATTTGATAGCCAGGGTCACTGAACTCTTTCCAGATAGAGGTGAAATGTCAAAAATTGATTCCTTTGGTGGCCACAATTTGTTTTGACATGCTGTGAGCTCTTTATTATAGTGTGGTCTCACCATTTAGTGTGTAACAAAATGTAATGGTTATTTCCTGTGTCTTCAAAGACTAAGATTAAATGTTGCACATGTTATATCTGGTAGGTGTTTCAGAGACAAACGATATAGCATATCTTCAGCTGAGTATAGGATATTCCACTAAGCATATACAATAATAAACTACCAAGTTCCAAGTGAAAATTCAGCTACGGTACGCCTTTAAAGAAGTGCTGCATTGCAATGGCTTTCGACAGTTCTGGGCCCCCCTGTCATAACTTTACTAGCTCTCAAACAATACTTAATTCTTGTAAAATGCATATTATGTTGTCTAACTGTTATTAAATTATCCTTCCTGATTTAAATTTCTTTAGTGGGGCCAAGACAGTACAAGTTAAAATCAACATACTGTATGATTTTGGCAGAGGACCTGTGTTGCATGTCATTCCAGTCCTCACTTTTCTCTCTCTTCACTGTGCCCCGTGTACACAGTCAAATCCTATGATAAGTGTTAATTTAACTCTACAAATGGACCCGTAAGTTTTAAATTAACAATCAGGATTTTGCAGTGTAAAGAAGAAAAAAAGAAAAGAAAAGGGGGGGGGGGGGGGAGTAAAAAAAGGGGCATAAGTTATCAAAATTAAAAGTTTGGTAGAGCAATGGAGTGTATGGAAAATGTTTATATTGCATGGAACATCAAAATATATTAAAAATAAATAATTAATCTGCAAACTTTTTCTGCTTGGAGGCAAAGGAAGTGTAGTGTAGTGGAGGTGTAGATTATTCTTTAGGCCCAAACAGATAAATCAGGGCTAAATCTAGGACTATTCTAAACCGTGTCTATTAAAGCTAACTGAAATCAGTCTGGGACTAAGCTTAATCCATATCTCTGAAAGCAGCCATATGCCAGTGGCCCACTTATAACTTAAATGACTAGTTTAGTTAACCTTCCTGTTTAAGTCTAACATATTGTTATGACAGCAATAGTGCACTGCATAATTTCCATGGCATTAGCATCAGTCATCTTCCCTCGTGCTATAAATACACCTGACAGCAGAACAGTTTCGGAACTGTTCTTCAGAGGGAGAGTGTGCGGGGCTCCAGAGGTGAGGTACTTTGATAGTACAGCTCATGAAATATTTGCTGACTTCTATCACCTATGGGACTACTGTTCTGATGGAGCCAATGATATGTGCCCCTATTAGTCTCCAAGGAGTTTCCCTAGCCCACTTTCACCCGATCCGTGCCAATTAAGCAGCGGAATTATGTATATTAGCTGGAGTCACTTGTACTTCCGAGCACAGGCACACATATAGGGAAGGATGACAGAGGAATACCATTGAATAATTAGAGTGAATTTTCAGAGCCCTGGAAACTCAATCATATTCTGCCACACGCTAACTATTTTTAACCTAATCTCTCCTTCTCTCCGCCGTTCTCTCCTTCCTCTTGCCTTCACTTGCTCTGCATACTCTACAACCGAATTACAGCACAAACTCTGTGTCCCAATGTAGTTACAAAGTCAAATAATAATTGCCATGTGGAACTCCATGTGACAATGAAAGAGGATGGTGCTTTGCAGCTGACCACGGTACGCTAGAAAAACAAACAACAAATTCACAAGCAGCACTAACTTACAATTAATTAACTAATTAACTTTATATGAACTACTGCATTTATATAATTTGGTAATATGTATTTTTAATCTCCCATTCACTGGTTTCTCTCATTGTTTGTGTTTGTCCTCTCTCTCTCAAGTATATAAATAAGTAAATAGATTCCGGAGGACATGCATGGGAAAGCATTAATGGAACTCAATATTCATTGTCGTTTTTCAGTTTTTGCAAGCTTATTGCATCACGCTTGGTTTGTCATCCGTACAATGCTCAGTGAAATGTTTGGTGGTCTCTCTGTGGAGCCGTGGAGTGTCACAAGCAGACCCCCTCATCCTCACAGTCACAGACACTTCCCACAGTCATCAGTATTCTAATGACTCACCACAACGATCCTGGGGGTGTTTATTTTTAGAGGTAGAGAGATTGATGAGATGCTCATATCATCCTTAACCACCAACTAATTAACTAATTAGGACATTCAAATGAAGCCTTGCTCTGGATAATGCAGTGTGGCTTTGGCATGGGCAAACAACTCTTAAATACAATCCAATAACAGCTTGACTCAGCTGTGGGGTTTCAGCGTCTTGGTCCCTTGAAAAATAAAATGGTTCACGTTCAACTTATTGGCAGCATCAAGGAAGGGGAATCTGGGAAGAAATATAACGATCAATGTAATGTTTCACTTGATTACGATCATAATATTCTTCCTCTTTGCTGTATTTTACGCAGGTGTTCATGTGGGTCCCATATACAGTAGTAGATCAATGAGGTGTCTCCCATCTCCCCTCTCTTGTCCATACAAATCCTTTTAATTCAACATCTCCTACTCTTTGGTTGACTTTGAACTCATGCTCTAGAGGTGAAAGGCCTTGAAGGCTTGCCGGAGCAAAGACTTCACTGTCTGTATAATTAGTTCTTTAGCATTGACATAGGACCTCTCACCTTGTTCTCACCAAGCTTAAATTGTCCCTGGGCCAAATATGCATTATGATCCATCTATTCACACTGATAGTTTGCATGGAAATCATTTATGTGTCAGCATAGATTTAACTGGGAGATATTTGGCTGATTGTTTATAGCTGTTGTTTATCAACTTCTCAACAAGTTCGGTATGTAGCGAAGTGATGAACCATCTGACCACCCCAGAGCCTCCTGATTATGATTGAATTAATGCCTGTTATACCTCACATTTGCAGCTTGTTTTCTAAAGTATGCTTTTGACACTAACGTTTGAGGGTTTAATCCCACATGGCTCCATCTTAAAGGTTAATAATCCTTTTAATTAAAGGATAAGCCTGCTATTGAACACAAAGTATAATCACCAGAAAGGATTACCAGGGAAATGAATGTAGCCGTAGCAATTAGTTCAATAATTAAGGTTTTAGTGCTGGACAGAGATCAGAGAGCTCTCGTGATGTGTCATAAAATTCATAGAGTTGTTAGGGCACTGTGAATATGTTGGTTGGAGCTTTACTGCAAAGCGCCTGCGTGTGCACCCGGGGTGGCTGTGAAACATGCCATCCCAGTGGATGGAGCTGCAACAGCTGTTCCTGCCTGTGTCTGGTGTTTCGCACAATATGATCGCTCCATCAGCGAGCTCCGCTCTCCAAACAGCCGCATCTGCATTCATCAAATACACTTATCAATAAACGGGGGGCGCGACAATAAATGATCTCTGAGGGGAAACAAAACAGCAAGCTAGGAAAAAAGAATCAGCCGTACACTTTAATCACCGATGTTGTTAATCAATAGAACAGCTTCATATCTCTTAATTAAAGTTTTATTCCCTGCAAATGTTTGGTGAAACTGTCTGAGTCTCCTTTTTCCATTAACGGAGCCAGTCGGGGTCGGGGAGCAGCGGTGGTGGCAGCTGCTGATGACCAGTCACGATGGGGCACTTCATGTTTGTAATTGCATTTTGTCACCTACAGAGGGTGTTAAGAATCCTTGTTAAAAGCTGGGGGGAAATCTCACAGTAACAATTATTGTAGAGCAAATTACCAGGTAGGCAATATCTAAGCTGTCAGGAAAGGTTAGTAGGAATGAGAGAAAGGGGATGGACTATTCAGACATTCATCATGGCCTTAGTTGCCACATCCAAATTGAAAATTGGAGGGAAAACATCATTCATTTTCACAAAATTTGAATGAGTTAGTTCATATTATTACTGTGATTGACAGAGAGGGCTGGATGAATACACAGTGTGTATTCTGTGCTTGTGTGTGTTTTTTTTAAATATCCCTTCATTCTACATCACATCATACTGTACATTTTCAAGGTCTGGCATCAACAATAAATGATGGATGAGATGTGGCCATATTTGCAGGAATGGCCCTGTAATAACTTGATGATGCTGATCAGATCTAACCTTGAACATGTATTTATAGATTATATTAGACATCTACAGATCACATCTAGTGATGTATAGCTATAGGTAAGATTTCTTCAATGGCCTTGCAGTGTTACAAGTCCTAAACCATTGCATAGTGTCGTCATTTGAGAGTTCTCATCCCACCATCTGTTTCTCCCTGTATTTCTCTTATACCCCACACTTGGAAATGATGCTTCCACAATTTAATGGGAATGTGAAGCAGCTGTAAAATATTTATTCTCTCTTTCCTCTGGTAAAAAATCTGTTGATTGGGCCAGAAGCATTCTCCTCCTTCACTGGCAACAGCATTGTCCTTTGAATTCCATTTATGCCCAGGCATAAATTGAATTATTGGAAAGCTATTTTTTCTTGCATGAAATCAGTGAAGCAGTAAAGGGGTTAAAGTCGAGGAGTCGTAAAAACAATAAGACAGGGTGTGAAAAAAACTACCTCAATCAAAATTGGTTCAATATTTAGCCTCTCGCCATATCACGGGATTTAATAGGACATGCTCCATGTGTATTTATAGATTGGCGGGCATTTTGCAAATGTACGGTCACCAGCCTACAGTTTCTGCTACGGAAAATGGGAAATACTATAGCTATTATTGTTCATTGATTATAAAAGTTTTACTCTGTAACACACAGCTAACTTTGAATTTTGGGAGAATATACTATGGGACTTGATCTAGTTTGGTGAAAAACTAGGCCTGAGTGACCCACAAAAATAGTCTCAGACTTATTATAGAAAAGTTATGCTTGGCCCTGTGGGTAATTACAGCGCAGTGGCCAACTTCTAGCTGCTACAAGTCCATTTGAATTTGGGATAATTATACTGTCTCCTCATTGACTCTGATATGATCTGACCTGCTGTTTATTGCATGTGTTTATATGAGGATTGTAAGAACCTGATTGTTCCCTGTTTTTTTCTCTACATGTATCAGTGGATTTCAGGTCTCTAAATTTGTCACAATGTCTCCGTTTAGCCATTTGCAAGCTGTGACCATTGTTGATTCAAGGTGAGACCTGATATTATTGCCATGTAGGCTAGTGTTTTTATTGTTGTTATTGTCGAGAATGGGCCCATTTTGCCATTTAATTGAGGCTCATGGGCTTGGCTGTGAAACGACACACTGGGGAATAGCACGTCAAGCGGCTGAATTTCCACAGCCATTAACTGCTCTGCACTCAATTAGAATGCATAGAATCCTGACATTTCATAACTTATGAGTCTCTGGGCCAATATAACGCCTGGCTATAAAAGATCCACATTCTAAAGATACGCGGCCAGATACTCATATCCACTTTGAGATTAAACTGATTGCTCTGTGATGTTTCTTTTTTTTTTTTTTTTTTTTTGGAAAATCCAACCTTGATAACGGGTGTAAATGTTGTGATAAAAACAAAGCAGGCGCTCCAGTTTGCTAGTGTGGTGTAAACACATAGTGCTGTGCTGAATAGAGGATCCTAGAGATTAGTCTTGGTTTGAATCTTCTCCGTCTCTGCACTATCAGTGAAATTCATTCTCATGGCAGCATTCGCATATTTCCAAGTCTAATAAATCACGTTGTGTATCAGAAATAGCGAGGATACAGGATACATATATAGGACTGCTGTAATGCATCATAAACATGAAATATGAATGGCAACAAATTGAGACACTTAATAAAAACTAAGATTTGTTGCACCACTCTGTGCTACCCGAGAAAAGGTGATCCTGACAATCAGAAATTATGATGATAGAAATGTACTTTGATTGTGGTTTAATTTTCTTTGGTGATCTCTTGCCGCCACAATAACTCTGTATGAGAACAGACAGGTCCTATTTGCCATGTAATTAATAATGGGCCGCTGAGGCTAGATTTAGCTATTATTTCTAATATGTTGTGTGATTGTAAAAAGCACCTTTTCCAACAGTACGATTGCATTCATTTATTTCTTGTTATTTTGTAAATGCTTTTCCAGGGCTTTAATTTATACAAAGTGAAGGGGAATTTTCTGCACAGCCATCAGTAATCCAATTTGAAGAGAGATTGCTCCTGTTTGAAAGGTTACCAATTAGTTGAAATTCATTGCTTATATAATTCTGTATATTACAAGAAGCAATCTTAAGTTTTGATTATGCTGGGCATGACTTTTAGTTGCTGTTAGTTATTCAACTAATTGTTCATGATAATACTTTCAAGTAAGAAAACTCTGTTTAATGGTTAATCAATCAAACAATGAATACCAGTGAATAATTTCAAAGTGATGAGTTGTGAGAGAGTACATCTACATCATAAAGTTACTAACAGACGACACTTGTTAGGAGATTAGGACCTCGGCAAGCAAATTGAACTCGGGTGTTTGGCTGCAGGTAATAGATCACACTTTCTGGGAGTTCTCTCTTGGTGGCCAACCAATAATGTTAAAATAGGTGAGGCCCTCTGCCACACACAGCAAAGAGCCATCAGCAGTGCCTTCAAGGTGGGGCCATGTATAGGTCACCACTGCTGTGACTCTTGACAATATGACAGATTAACGACAACAGGTTGAGCCCTGCACTTTCGGCCGCCCACAATCTCAATTATGTCTGTCTTAATGTACATTGAACAGCCACAATCGGAGGGCCATGGACGGGGTAAACACACTTGCAGGAAGCAGGCTAGTGACAGGATAATAAAGCGCCATGATTGATTCAGCTTGCTCTGTGCCAGATTGGTTTATTGTGTGGGAGGAGTAGTACCAGATTGTGTAGGCTTCTGTAGTAAGCTGTTCTCTTGATTCAGGACGGGTATGGAGGCAGGCCGTGAGATTATAAGTAAACATACTGATCTTCATGTAAAGCCAAAATCTCCTGTGCTGTACATGTATGCGTGCGTGCGCGCCGTGCGTGTGTTGTGTGTGTATTGCACGTTTTGTTATTCTACACAATACAATGTTGTGTTACAAATGTGACGAAATGGACCCGATTTGGTTACACATACAGTCTCGGAGTTGCAAATGGATAAATTAACAATGAGGATTTTACTGTGTATTCAAGCTACAGTATTTTCACATATTTGTCTGGACATTTATGTTATTCAGTTAGATTTTTTTGTTCTGTAGCTTTCTAGGTATCTAATGCCAAATATTGTGATGTTATACAAAGAAACAAAGTTACATGACTGACTTGCTGCTGGTGTGTTGACTGTTTGCCTGATCCTGTATATGGGAAAGAAAGTTAATGCATATTAATGGGCCCTATAAAACCAGCTAATTGAGCATTCCGGAACTTGCTGAGTTGGGCATCTGCGACTGACATTGTGCAGCTCCAGGACCCACACCAGACTGCCTTTATTAGCTCTCTGAACTGGGATGTAGGTCAAGCCATTAAAAGCAGGAAGGGCTCTGACACTAAATATTGTCCTGACAGGCTAATATTTGACACCCTGATCCATGAGCATTACTAAGGATAAATTTTGTCGCTGTCGGGTGGAAACCTTGTATGTCCAAAACTCATACTTTTCAGGAAATGGAAAAAATAAACTGTGTTCCAGTGGGTGACACACTTAATCACTTTAACTTTGTGTTTAAAAATTAGCAAAAATAGTAGATCTACAAGCTCACAACGTGCCCCGTTGTGAGCTTGTAGATCTGCTATTTTTGTGTGATACTGTAGTATGAAGAAGTAGGAAAAAGTTTAAATATGGAGATACAAGGTTTCTACCCGACAGCGACAATTTGCAGGAACCTGTGGTGAAGGGCCTCTATGGGGAAGTTATTTGATAATGGATTGCCCCCTTCAAAAGTTAATCCTAGTTTAGAGCAGTTTGATTGAACACAATGAAATCCAACCATATGTGCCCCATAAACATCAACTGCGTTCCATATGAGTGCTAATGCGTATTAAGTAAACATGTCTTATATGTAAGCAGGCTCATGTCATATTGACTGTGCTTTGAATACCAAGTAGCTTATTTAAATGTTGTTACTCATAACTCTATAGGAGTGCTCTTAACTATAATCATTCATTTAGTTGATCATTTCAAGCTTAGATAATTTCATGTTTTCTGAGGATTTTGCTTATTCATTGACTTGAACTTGTCAAACCATCACAACCCATAATTTCTGAAAACACAGGTCTACAGTATATGGTCTGTTTTCGTATGATTCAAACAAAGCTTTTACAGCCTCAACATTATGCATATAAAACTGTTCAGGTGTCACACGCTGCTTTTTGTATCAAATGCTGTATTGTCAGAATTATGTTTTTTTTTTAATTAACATAAGATGTGGATATTAAATTAATCATATTTAATTGCTAATTGTGTACTGGACCATGACTATAGTTTGACTGAAATAGCTCAAAACCCACCATGCTCTTAATCTACAATAGTGTGTTTACCATGCATTGTCTGTCTATCAAAGTTCCTCTCCATATGCCATCCTTAACAACCTTCTGTCTGTTTGTGAATTTTCATGTGCACATCTTTGTTAGATGTCATGCATGGAGAGAACAGTGGTCATTCCGTTATGGTGGTCAGCTCATCTCTGTCTGTTCTTTCGTGGCCATCAGGTGGCATTTAGGCAGCTGTTACTAAAGAGTCGTAAGCCCTTTGATTTTCAGTCTTAAGTGACCTTGAAGAGGCTAGAGGAAGCACTCATCTGTAAACCAATCATCGCACGACTACCCCTGTCATCCACGCTACAGCTCACACAAGCATTGTGGCTGGCTCTCCTGATGTTGATCAGAAGAAAAGGGAAAGGGGTCTGAAAGGAGATGATACATGGCAGTGTTGAGAATCTACTGAACACTGTAAAACGTTTTCATTTCAATCTGTGTGCAAAAATGGACCCGGAAGTTAAATTAATACTCTCGATTGTACAGTGTATATCTATTTTTCTTTACCTTAGAATCCATTTAATATTGGATTTCCTGATAAATACTTACTGAAGTAAGACACAATTTACCCCAAACATACTTGGCCAGGAAATGCATGCAAGTGATCATTTCTGCCCTTGTCGAGAGACCAAGAGCAACACAAGTTTTAGCGTGATAAATTGTCTGCACAGAACACATGCTCTTAAACATATGACATCCAATTGGGTGTTTGAATATAGAGGTGTTACAGACTTAGCTGAAAAGTCCGGATAAAGAATAATGATACAGTACTGCAAGCCTCAGCACTTCTTAGCCCACTCCCAACTGCTCTGCTCGCCAGCAGCACAAAGATCAGTGTTATTATAGATTTGTTGAAAAATCAATTGCAGGAATGCTAATGTCCTTTAAATCTTTCCGAGATAAAGGATGTATAGTGCATTATTGCAGGATGATTTCCAGCTGTATCAGGGAACTGTCTGCCTACTCCTATTGTGGATTATTGGACTAGCTGCTTGAAGGCCATCTACACTCTGAATAAAAATGATTGTAGACACTGAGGGTGTTAAGAAGGATCCATGTAGGTTGGAGGGTTATTTTGAGGATTCTGCAGCAGGTGAAAGATTTTTGGAAGGTTAGTTGTGAAAATTCATGACCTTATATGAGCTGATTTTTTTTTGTTTTGTTAAGTATGCACGTCTGAACAACTTAGTAATCGGGATATTACAATAGTGTTGCAGTGGATTTAGTACAACTATAGATCATTAATTCTCCTGTTTACTATTTGATAGCTAACTTCATATATTCAATATTACTGTTAGCCTCAAAATAGTTGTGTGTCAATATCACTAAATCGTATGACCTATAAAGGTCCCCCTCAGAACTCAGTACCCTCAACAAAACACTTTGAACCAAAAGACAGGTTAACAGGACCAGGTCAATCAGGATGGAATATAAAAAATCAGACAGATCCGTTTTGATCACATGACCATAGAGATAATGTGTACCGATTTGCGTGATGTTTGGACAAAATCTGTAGGAGTAATATAAAGAGAATCGGCCTGCTGGTGGCACTATAATAAGCCAATGTGAAAAGGGTGGCATTTCTTCCTCAATCTAGTAGGAATGTTCGTGCAAAATTTCACGGCAATCAAACATTCATGATTTGAGGCTTTTTTTTAAAAAAACAGGCCACTAGGGCCCGTTTTGGGCAAAGGTTTTTCCTTGGCCTCTATGGAGATTGCATGCCGATCTGTGCAGTTATAGGTAAAGACGCAAATCAGCCTGTTATAGCGCCACCATGAGGCTGATTTGAAATGGGTGGCATTTCTTCCTCGGCCTTGTGGGAACATGCGTGCAAAATGTCACAGCAATTGCACACTGCGTTTATGATTTGAGGCATTTTGGTCAAAACGGACCAATCCTGCAAACTCTGGAAGCCAATCTTAGGCAATTAGGATGGAATATGAGAAATCAGACAGATCCGTCTTGATCACATGACTATAGAGATACTGTGTACCGACAAAATCTGCTGGAGTGATATTAAAAAATTGGTTTTGCAAAAATTGCCCTCCTGGTAACAGGCCGATCTGAAAATTTGGGGAAGAGCTTCTGCTCTGGCATCCAGGGAGTGTGTGTCTGTGCACAGTTTTGTGACGGGGACACACACACACACCGACGGACGGACGGACGGACGGGTGCAAAACATAGTTTCGGCCTGGCGGAGACAAATGACACAGAACTGAGTTAACAAGAGGCCATCACATCACCCTGTTGAATAGATCAAGTATTGATGCTTCTCTACACCAAACCCCACCTGGTCACTTCAGTCAGACAGCCATGACTGCTCTCTGCACTCTGACACTACTGTTGCACTTATAAGACTATGTTTTGCACCCTGTCCATCCGTCCGTCCGTCCGTGTGTCCTTCTGTCTGTCAACAGCTAATCTCCCGCATCGTTGGCTTGCTTGCAACGAAAGAGCAGAACCTCTGGCCCAAATTTTTCACCTGGGCCGATTTTTGCAAAACACATTTTTGGACAGTACTCCTACAGATTTTGTTCAAACATCATGCAAATCGGTACACAGTATCTCTATAGTCATTATACGAAAATTATCTTTCAGATTTTTCATATTCCATCCTGATTGGCTACGATTGGCTTCCAAAGTTTCTTCGTCCGCAGAGGCGTTGCTAGGTCTCTACTAGGTTGGGGGCTTAGCCCCCCAGGCAACGGACACATGCACGCGTGCGCAGCGCGCGTGCATGTGTCCCCTCCCCCGCACACGCGATTTTTTGTTACTTTTTGTTATGTTTTTTGTTACTTTATTTCGGTTTTAGGGTTAGGGTTAGGGTGGCTTTGGATAAAACATTGGTGGCTATAGCCACCGAAGCCCCCGCGTAACGACGCCACTGTTCGTCCGTCTGTTCATCATTCTGTCTGTGAACAGCTAATCTCTGGCACGGTTGACTTGCTTGCAGCGAAACTGTGCACACACACTCCCTGGAAGCCAGGGCAGAATCTCTGGCCCAAATTTTTCACATGGGCCTGTTATAGCACCACCAGGAGGCCTATTTTTGCTTAACACATTTTTGGATAGTACTCCTACAGATTTTGTCCAAAAATCACGTACATCGGTACACAGTATCTTTATAGTCATTAAACAAAACGGTTCTTTCAGATTTTTCATATTCCATCCTGATTGGCTAAGATTGGCTTCCAAAGTTTGTCCGTCCGTTTGCCGCCGTCATTCTGTCTGTGAACTGCTAATCTCCGGCACCAGAAGAGAAAGAAAGTTTTTGCCAAGATATATATATATCCACAGAGCTACGCTAGTGAGGGAGAAACAAAGAAAGGGAGAGACAGAAAAGGACAGTCGCATCGCATCTATTCAACTTCGGTGAATACGTTTATTTGTTAAAAACAAGGCTCTGTTTACTGGACACACAAATGCACACCCGATACGCTTGTGCGCACAGTCACCCACCGTGACCACGTAAAAATCCAATGAATGGAAGTCCACAGTTGCTCTTCTGGCAACCGAACACGCACGTACGTGGGCATGCACACATTGCACAAGTAAGACGCGCGAACGCTGGAAGCGAACGCAGCTCGAAAATTGTGTGTGTGTGTGTGTGTGTGTGTGTGTGTGTGTGTGTGTGTGTGTGTGTGTGTGTGTGTGTGTGTGTGGCAGGCTGTGTCTAAATTCCTGCACTCTGGCACCCTCTACTAGGTAGTGCATGAACACAGACACACACACACACTCACAAGCCGAGCAGAGTTTCATAGTAGGCTCCACTTGGGCGGAGGCGCGGCTTCGCCGCGCCTCCTTCCGCGTTCGCAACTAATAATAATAATAATGATAATAACTAGAAAAAGTGCTCCTCGGAGCACAGGTCTCCGCCAGGTCAGGTAGGCTATTGTGGCCTCCTGGTGGCGCTATAATAGGCCAACGTGAAAAGGGTGCCATTTCTTCCTAGGCCCGACAATCGGACACTGACTGCATTCATGATTTGAGGCATTTTGTTAAAAACATTTGTTTCGCTAAATTAGACCTGCTGGTGGCGCTATAACAGGCCAATGTTAAAAGGGTGACATTTGTTCCTCAACATAGTGTGAATGTGCGTGCAAAGTTTGACCGCAATCGGACGGTGCGTTCATGATTTGCGGAATTTTGTTCAAAACAAGCCAATAATGCAAACTTTAGATGTCAATCTTAGCCAATCAGTATGGAATATGAAAAATCTTACACATCCGTCGTGATCACATGACTATAGAGATCATGTGTACCGATTTGCGTGAAATTTGGATAAAATTGGAAGGAGTAGTATAAAATAATGTGTTTTACATAAGTCGGCCTCCTGGTGGCGCTATAAAAGGCAGATGTGAAAAATGCAGGGCAAAGGTTTTTTCTTGACCTCTAGGGAGTGTGCATACAAAGTTTTACACAGATCGGTGCAGTTATAGGTAAAAACCCAAATTGGCCTGTCATAGCGCAACCATGAGGCTGATTAGAACATTTTCAAATAGTAGTTCTTCCTCGGCCTAATGGGAATGTGCGTGCAAAATTTCAAGGAAATTGCATGCTGTGTTCATGATTTGAAGCATTTTGTTCAAAACGGAGCACTCCTGCAAACTTTGGAAGACATTTTTAGCCAATCAGGATGGAATATGAGAAATCTGAAAGACCCGTTTCGTTTAATGACTATAGAGGTACTGTGTACCGATTTGCGTGATTTTTGGACAAAATCTGTATGTTTTGCACAAATCGGCCTCCTGGTGGCACTATAAAAGGCCCATGAGAAATTTGGGGCAGAGGTTCTGAATTGGCATCCAGGGAGTGTGTGTGCACAGTTTCGCTGCGATCAAGACAACGGTGCCGGAGATTAGCTGGTCACAGACGGACGGACACACGGACACACGGACGGACGGACGGACAGGGGGAAAAACATACTCTCTCGCCATGCCTTTTGGCCTGGCGGAGACAATAAAGTTTTCTCTGGTTTACATACTTGCATACATCCTAACCACTGATATTGGCCCAGGATTTAATTTCATTTTATTCACATCTTCCTTTTATAGCACCACCAGGAGGTCGACTTATGTAAAAAAAAGGATATTACTCCTTCAGATTGTATCCAAATTTCACTCAAATCGGTACACATGATCTCTATCATGTGATCATGACGGATCCGTTTGATTTATCATATTCCCTCCTGATTGACATCATCTGCAGGAGTGTTGAACAAAATGGAGGGACAGCGAGTGCATTTTCCGGCAGCGGCAGCTGCCGCGGAGCTGCTGCGGAGCTGCCGCGGAGCTGCCGCGGAGCTGCCGGCGGCGCCAGCTTTGGGAGTGTGCTGCGTTTGTGTAGCGAAACGCAGTCAGTGCAAACGCAGTCCCCACCAATATTATTTACGATTCTGTGCCTATCGGTACATAACTCGGACGGCGCTTAGTCGACTAGCAGACCATCGGCCGGTCGTCGCGGGCACTCGCGCCTGGAGGCGCTCGGGCGCGACTCCTTGGCCTCAAGGTCTGCTGAGTCGGCGCGCCTCCGTCATGGTCCAAAACTATACTTTATCGGCGAAAAAAAGAAGTTGCCGGCAGCTGCCGCTGCTCCGCCGGCAGTCACTGCCGGCAGCTGCCGCTCCTCCACCGGCAGTTCCGCGGCAGTTTCCGCTGCCGTAAAATGCACTCGCTCCTTCTGACAAAATGACTCAAATCATGAACGCAGTGTCCGATTGCGGTGAAATCCTGAAAAGTAATAATTTCGGACATATGAGGTTTCCACCCGACAGAGACGATATGCTGCAGGTTGATTCTCTCATGATTCACTCATAAATTATATTTTCTACAGCCAAAATAAAACTAGTTGCTACTTCTTAAAATGACTGAATAGCAGGCTCGCCAGAGCCTACACATGTACACGTACTTTGATCCGTTATCATCATCCAATGGGAAATGTAATTTCAATCTACAGTATATGTGGAGGGGGAGAGCACTAGATGATATTTTGACAATGATACAATGCTATCGATGAGTTGTTTATATTGTGTTTGACTAATAATAGGCTGGATATCAATGTACATTGTGTGATGTTGATTCATGTTTTCCTAATTGCACTGTACACCCTGTTGGAAAGAATTGTTGCAGTGCTCAAAATAAATACATCATAACATTTTCATTTAATAAAAAGTGAGTGGATGAAACATTAATCTGGATCACAGTAATCTACTGCAGGCTGTTCCTTCTTGTTTTATAATAACTAAAGTGATCATGCATAAAGTTGAGACAGCTAGGTCTTTTCGGCAGTGACCCAAAGATTTAGCATCACTCCCAAGAAGCTAACACATAGCTCCCATCTACCATATTCACAGGGCAGCATATTTGGTCTTACATCACAGTGGTTCTCAAAGTGGGGTCTGGGGACCCCCAGGGACGTGTCCTTGAGGGGGTTCCAGGGGGTCCCCAGCAAAATTAGTTAATATAGCATCACAATCATTTTAACCACATTAACCCATAGAGTTATAATATATCTAGAGAACGGACTTCCCCGCCCCCAGCTATTCATGTCAATGAAAATTGCTCACTGGCTTTTGAAGCACCCGGAAGAATGCTCTACTTCTGCATTTGGACACCAAATTTGGGTGCCCAAATCAAGCAAGGTTTTGAAAGGAAGAGTCGTGCAGTCCGCCCTCTAGATATATTATGACTCTATGGGATGCGCCATGACACTCGGGATGGCAAACCTCGCACCGGAAGTTTGCTGAAATACATTGCAGTGGATGGAGCCGGCTGGACCAGCTCATGAACAAACATTATTTCTGAACGATTGCGACCTTTGTCATATAATCGGTTCAGGAATATAAAAGAAGAAATATCACAGGTTGTTTTCTAATCACTTGCTTTTCGATGTGCAAAAGCACATCATTTTATTGAGGCATCTAAACAGCGGCAGGTATCGTTTCTGTCTCGGAGGTATCGCGATATTTGGCTGCCAGACAGGAAACGTTGGACAGTCTTGCGATACTTTGGCCGTTCAGAAACATACTTTGTGCTCTTTAGATACCTCTATAAAATGATACAGTGTACACATCAAAAATGTCTTGTGCATGCTGCCAGTAGGCCATGGAAGTAAGTGCCTGAATATTTTTCACATATTGTCAATATTTTGTTTTTGTTAACATCTTTCACATTTTGTGAATTCACATGCACCGTCCCACTGTACCTCCATGTTGGACTGACGTCACCAATATGTCATCGTCAACATGACATCAGAGATCCACAGGGAAGCCATGCCGCTATCACACCCCGTCTTGTTCTACCCTGAATCGATGTAATAGAAAGGGAAAGTATGAGATAGATACATGCAAATGAGTGCTTTGATGCAGAAGATCAGCTGAAATCTAAAGGTAAAATATAGATGAATTTTAATGAAACAATAACCTATAAAACACTGATCTTGCCAAAAATATGAGGTTCTACTGTTGTGTGGTGCATCCATGGGTTGGACATTAACATGACGCCATGAGCAAGCCCCTGCTTCTGCTGTCAGAGAGCCTCCTCCCTGCTTGTCAGAAGCTCCAACGAGGCACTGTAAAAACCTTTTCCCCTCTCCTTAACAACTGCAAAACAACACGCGCTCACACACACACACACACACACACACACCGGGCTGAGGTGCCTGCATTTCTGAGGCCTCTGACAGGACGTGCTGCAGGCACAAATTGTAATTCATAAAGGTTAAGGGGGTCAATGCCTTTTATTACCAGTCTGAGTGCATCCAGCCTGATGGGGTGGGCATGCAAATGGAATGTCTTCAGAGTGTTCTCTCTGCGAGAACTCAGACAGCAAAGTGTGTGTGCACGCCTCAGTGTGGGAGTCAGAGGGAGGTGGGTGAAGGGGGAGGGGGGGGGGGGGGTTGGTCGGGGGGGAGGGGGGGAGTGCACTCTCCACCTTCTGCAGCCGTGTAGGACCATACTACCACTGGCCTGTTAATTAGATGATATGACAGTGACCTCAGGTAGTTAACGACCACTTTGATATGTGCTGTCTAGCGATTAATGTATTGTTAATGTTCATGTTTTATCACACAGCCGGCTCTGACCTATATACGGCTACACTACACTTAGACCTGTTTATGCTTTACATACATTAACAGAAATGTAACGTCAGAGGCATTCGATTGAGATAATTACTGTACGTATATTCAGACTGATTTTAGTTTTTCAAGCTCTATCAATTGTTCATTGGCTGAGTGGAATAAAAGGGAATATTTACACTTACTGGTGTTAGGATACAGTGCAAGTTAGAATAAAAGAAAACTGTACCGACCATATTAATAGATGTTGTTGCAATATACAGTACTGTGCGGTGTGCACCCTGTGTGCTCTTAGCCTGCATAGGAAGGGTACCATGACCCTGGCAAAAAAATGCTATGGAACACATTCGACCCAATTGCTCCCTCTGCTGGAATTTAAAAGAACCACTATGTCTTGTGATTTAAAGTAACATAATAATGGCATGGTGGCAGATTACAATATATTATAATTATATTGTAATATATTGTATTATATTGTAATCTACTGCATCCCCAAACAAAAACATGAAATGGTGCTTTTTACATAAGGCTTACCACTTCAAGGTAAGTGTATAGTGAGAAAAAGATGTTTGATAAATGGAAATGTCTGAGATAATACAACACCCACTTATGTAAACTAAAAGCATAACGTATTTGCATCTGTTCTGTGCTTTGTTAATGCATGTGATGCGATCCTTCAATGTCCTTTCCACTATGTCTGGGACACTTGACCAACTGAACAACTCTGTGCCTCGCATGTGATGAAGAACCTACAGTAAGTCTTCCTCTCCTCTTTGGAATTTAAAAGATCATATCCGAGGAGTCAGTGGGAGATTCCTCCCCTAAAGCCAGCATGCGGCAAAGAAAGACTCTCCGTGCTCATTACCTTTCCATCACTGGCCAGCTGCTGTGGAGTCATTCATCTATATTACAAATCCACCAGTGTAGGTAGCCTGCAGCTCCACCCTCAGCCTGTGAGCAGCACAGGCAGGGTCCTGGGCCATCCATCCCACTGGGCACACTGTTAAATTCACACCACAACAGGTTGTGCTAGACTAGAGGTAAGCCGCAGGCTGTTGTATATTATGAGAGAGAAAGTGTTTTCTGAAATAATTGAAACTTGCTACTGTGTTTCCATACACTTTTAAGTATCCTGAGATAAGGTTAAGAGATCTGGTCTGATTAAATAAGGTGTTGACAAATTATGTCTTCATAGAATGAACAATGAATTAAAGGTTAAACAATTCTTGTGCAATACTAGTTGTCACCCACGCTTGTAAACAATGGTGCCTCTAAAAAGAATCCCTGCTTCTGGTGGGCTACAACATCTTGGGAAGATATTTAGTTGATATGAACAGGCTAATTGAATATGGCACCTTTGGCTCTTATTTTACTTTATAGTCAGGGGATATTAAAAAAATCTTGGAATAAATTCCTTACCAAAAAAACCTTCACCAATGTGTTTGTAAAGGTGTCTAGTAACACATCTCACAAAGACTGAAATGCAGTTTCCCTAGGAGAATTTGTGACAGCTCCTGAAAGTTGGGGTACCCACCATAACCTTATGCGGGGGGAAAAAAAATCAAAATTTAATTCTGTTTTAAGTAGCATGTGAGGGGTAAAACTAGGGTGTTTTTATAATTCTGAATCCATTGCAAGCATTTGTTTTGCACCAAAACTACTCCTTGGGCTAAAAACGGCCATAGCCATCCTTTTCCAGGTATACTTTTTGTGTAAAAAGCCCATTGAGATTGGGCTGTTTTTAGCCCAAGGAGTGGTTTTGCTGCAAAACAAATGCTTGCAATGGATTCAGAATCATAAAAACACCCTAGTTTGCCCCCTCACATGCTACTTAAAACAGAATTAAATTTAGATTTTTTCCCCCTGCATAAGGTTATGGTGGGTACCCCAACTTTCAGCAGCTGTCAGAAATTCCCCTAGGGAAACTGCATTTCAGTCTTTGTGAGATGTGTTACTAGACACTTTTACAAACACATTGGTGAAGATTTTTTTGGTAAGGAATTTATTCCAAGATTGGACATTTTTCTGCTAATATCCCCTGACTATTAAGTGAATCCAGCTGCAAATACATTTTCATAAATGTTACTCAAAATACAAACATACCACCTGATTGCTTAAAGGAATATTGCACTTTAAAAAAAAAAATCATCGTCTACTCAGGCTTTTGTGAACACCGCAGACAATTTTTAAGTTGTTTGATTCAGTATTTAGATATTTGATATTTATTTTATCAGACACGCCCCCTTCCTATACAAACCCATTGTAACTCCATTTTAACCATGATAGATTCATCAAGAACACCCGTTCTTGGTTCTGGTGACTCATACTGCCCTCCTAATACGTGAGGGGGCCATATTTTTCAATTATTTTTTTCATTTATTAAATATGAAAAGATTTGGAAAATGAAAAATGTTAATACAATTGAAAAAAATGAAAAAGGTAATCAAAAAAACATGGCCCCCTCACGTATTAGGGGGCGGTATGAGTCACCAGAACCAAGGACGGGTGTTCTTGATGAATCTATCATGATTAAAATGGAGTTTGAAGTTACATTGGGTTTGTATTGGCTGTCTGATAAAATGAATATCAAATGTCTAAATACTGAATCGAGCAACTTCAAAACTGTCTTGGGTGTTCACAAAAGCCTGAGTAGATGATAAAATGACCCAATTTTTTTTTTAAAAGTGAAATATCCCTTTAACCTCTACCCTGAAGACAAAATGAGGGTAACTCACCCAGCCAGTAAAATAATTACAATCATTTTATCTGTTTGTGTTTACCTATACTTACATTATTTTCTTGGTTAGCTGTGAGGTCTTGAAATGTTACAGCCATTAAAGCAGTGGTTCCCAACCTTTTTTCCCGTACACACACACACACACACACACACACACACACACACACACACACACACACACACACACACACACACACACACACACACACACACACACACACACTACTACTCGTACAACGAATAGTGAAAATAGCAAGATGTGTAACAGTAGGCTAACAGAGGTGTAACAGTTACTCTGGTCCTCAATGGTCTGGGACCCCAAGTGGTCCTTGATGGTGTTCCAGGGTGTCCCCATGCAAATTATAGTGATAGTTCACCAAATAAGATGTTTTTTTTACAGAATGGGTTCTGAATTGGGAACCAAATTGACCCTTACGGGTCTGTAACTCTGGAAGTGCAGAGGACTTTACAGTGTGGATTGGGGTCCCATATGGCAATCATATCTTTATTCTTATGTAGGCTAGCCTACACTTTCCCATAAAGTTCAATCACAGAACTGGAAGTCCAAATTAGGCAAAGTCTTATATGTTTCTCTCTTTTTAGAACAAGGCCGGAAGGACTTACTTTTGGCAGTTTTACCAGAAACTTAAACGAAGCAGAAAATATCAAGTCTATATTTTTTCATAGTGGCCTTAATCAAATTACAACATACATTTACCACTTCAGCGCTATTTCAACTTTGGCTATTTGAAAATAGCCGATCTTTGAAAATAGCCGATCGACAAGCTCACAACGCGTCGCATCGCGACACGTTGTGAGTTTGTAGATCTGCTATTTTCAAAAGATTTTAATACATTTTAATACATACAGTATGATATCTTGTGAAACGGGACATTCTGCATATTAAATGAGTACTTTTACTTTGGTACTTTAAGTATATTTTGATGCCAATACTTTTGTAATTTGTGTTTTTCTACATTGCAGTATTGCTACTTTTACTTATAATTAAAAAATGTTAGTATTTTTTCCAGCAATGCCAGACGCTGTAAATTGAACACATTTGAATAAAGTTTATTGTGAAAAGCCCTCCCTCCCTCATCATCCGGGCCTCTATATACGTCACACCGCGCGTGCGCATACCCTCACTGTGTTTCGACCTTCTGCAGTCGGTAAGTGTCTAATGGCAGATTCAATGAGAAACTCTACTTTGTAAATCCTCCATCATCCTCCTTTCTCTCTGCATCTTGCACTGCGCGAGTGAGGACTGCATGCAGAACAGATGATAATTGATATTCGAATGTCTTTATTTTCTCAGTGGAGCATATTTATATCCATTTGACCTTACTTTGTGTCTGCTCTGCTATTCACAGATATAGACCCGGGCTTCAGATTCGACCGAACCGGTTAAAACTACCTAAATTCCACCATGTTCACCTGTGCAAAGTTCGTTTCTACGCCGGCTCTGGTGAGTTATTTTGTATGTTTTTAAATTGAGTTGCTGTGCATTTCACTGGCTGTCTAATATGCTTATTATATTCGTATGGGCCTGCGGTTGAACTTGAGTGTTAACAGCTAGCTTGGCAAGGGTATCTGCAGGCTAGGCTAGCAGGCTAGCTACCTTGTTAGCCTGCTATTGTCATTGCTGTCGCATATATTGTGTTCTACTGGTGGCATTGCATAAATGATTATAATATTGCACCAAAATGAACATGGGTTACTTACATCTGCAGGGACCCGTGCTAATGCATATCTGTTAGCTTGTAGCTAACATGTCAATGACTATATAAGGTCAACTAAAGTCCCATTTCTTTGTAATGCAGAGTTCATATTATGGACACTTATGCCACTCAGTAGAGCACTTTTCACTTATTTCAGCAGAGAACTGACAATGTTCAGAAAGCTGGTGTGTGAATTGTCCAAGGTCATGTTTCTGTTTCAGCTGTCAGTCAAGGTAGCTAACCAGATAGTGTTAAATACACTGTTTGGCTCAACAAATGCAACATGCTTGGCCAGAACTATGGAGCCACATTTGAAACGACAAAAGAAATGCAGGACAAATGTGATCAGCGTTGGTATTTAATATTAGTGATATTAATGTAAACAGGCATGCATTCAAAAGACAACACTGAATGGATGACATTTAAGAGTTCAATGACAGCCATGACATTCAAGGTGCCTCCCACCTGTTCTCACAAATGCATGCAGCCTTTGACAAAAGAAGCTGCACAGTAAAATCCTCTGTTATCCTTTTGTAACTCAGACTCAGAGCTCAGTTACATAAGGATTTACTGTGTAGCCATTGCCTCTGTGGGCAAATTAGTGCTTAATATGAAATGTACCCTTCTTGTTTTTGACACAGGTCCGTGCTGGCTCCCGGGCTCTTTGCCGACCCCTGTCTGCCTCTATGTTGTCCAGACCCGAGGCTAAAACAGAGGTAAGAAACGGGGAGTCTTGGAACTTTTGCTTAAAGCATTTCCATCGTTGGCTGCAGTGTCCTGCCAAAATGGAAGTATTATTTGAAGCTTGCTTATCAAATGTTTGCATCTTTCCTTCCATCCCCACAGAGCTCTGTTGCCCTGTTGCCACAGAGCCCTTTCACTCAGGTTGCACTGAGAGGCTTCCAGACCAGCGCTGTGAGCAGGGACATCGACACTGCCGCCAAGTTCATTGGTGCCGGAGCTGCCACGGTCGGAGTGGCTGGATCTGGTGCTGGAATTGGAACAGTGTTCGGCAGCCTCATCATTGGCTATGCTAGGTGAGTGTCTGTCATGTTCGTTACTGTTTAACGATCAGGCCATTGTGACCTTGCACTATCGCAATTAACATATACAAGTTCCTTAATGCTCAAATATTTTTGGATGCTTGTTTTGCCTCACAAGTCCTGACAATATTTCTTTGTTTTATAGGAACCCATCTCTGAAGCAGCAGCTTTTCTCTTATGCCATCCTGGGATTTGCCCTCTCTGAAGCCATGGGTCTATTCTGTTTGATGGTTGCTTTCCTCATCCTGTTCGCTATGTAAAGCTGTCATCATATAGAACACTTTAATTACAGATGTGACTACATATTTTATTGTGGCTACCAAATTGTTCCGTGTTGGTGTCATGGAAATGTACATTTTTCAAGTCTGTCAGAGGCTGTCAGAAATAAGCAAAACATGTATTGTAAAAATGTAAGAAATTACACCATTAAAATGCATGTATTTGAATATTTAACAAATGGCAGTAAATTTTGTATGTGTGGAACATCATCCCTACTCACCTGAGCAACCCGCTATCTTGACTGTCACCTATACTGCGAGGCAGCTGTAAAGGCTTGCTGTCAATCAGCCTGGTGTGTTAGCCCATTTTCTTGATGCATCAAATGCAAGCTTTTGGGGGTCCACAATGATGCTTGTTTGGGTTCATCCGCAGGTCAGTAGCAGTACTGTAAGTAGGCAGAAAGTGCTGGCTTTTGTAAATGGCATTAAATAAACCTAGAGATCAATTTCATGGTGCTACATAACGGTTTCAGCTTTTATTTCGAATGTGATGAATGAATGTAATGGTCAGGATGATCTTGAAAGATTGAAGCCTATTTGATAAAAATATAATGGATTCCTGTACTTGTTTTTGGAGCAGAATATTGAATGACTAAATTACTGTAATTTGAATGGGATGACCAAATCTATTTAACCCACTAAATGATACAGGTAGCTGATCATCTGGAAATAAGATGTGAACCCTCAGCCCATCTACTACACATAATGTAGATTACTTTTCAGAACAACTTAAAGTGTTAGGTTTTTTTTCACCACATAATGAAGTGCTTTATCTCGGTAATACGATTTGAATGTTTGCTTTAAGCCATGCCATGCTCTTAATACCGTGGAAAAGATGTTGCCTTGCACTTACAGTGCAAGTGGTACAGTGGTTCTCAAACTTTTTATGTCAAGGACCCCCAAAATATGTATTTGGCTGCGGACTCATCTGAAAAGATTTCGTGCCAGAGGACCCCAGGAAGCAAAAAAAAAATCGTATTCAAATACTTTAAAAAAATAGCAGATCCACAAGCTCTTAGCGTGGCACGAAGTGACACACTATGAGCTTATATATTTGCTATTTTTTTAAATGGCCAAGTATAGAATTTGGTTGAAGTGGTTAAAATGATTGTGATGCTATATTAAGTAATTATGTTGGGGACCCCCCCAGGACCCCTGGGGGTCCCTGGACCCCACTTTGTGAACCACTGACTTAAAGCAAGATATTTGACCTAAAATACCTTGTTGAGCTGCTGTCCATGTCTTTTTAGTTGTCATTGCTAAACTGTATATGACTGGGCCCTGGGGGGGGTGATCGAGTAAATTGAACGGTTCCACAAATCTTGCCTTCCATTCAACACCATTCAACATGACGTTTACGGAAGATCCCATGCTGCGCTCGCGATATGTTGAGACAGACGTGGGATTTCGGCTGGAAGGGTTGTGCCTGTGTGGGTAAGTGTCCATATAAACTGACAGCCTATTGAGCACAAAGATATCGTAAAAATAATAATTTGTCGGACTTCGAGGTACTTATGCGTCATTTGCAATGAAGTGGGTATAGAACGGATACTCTTCACTCCTCAGTTAACTGATATTTAGAGGTAATATGGTGACGGGTGTGATATGTTGTTACAACGCTGGGGCTCTGACTATTCCCTGGAACGGCCTGGTTTATTATGTGAATGAACGCTCACACACAGTATTTACATGAAGCCAGATGTTTTACATAATGTCTGGCAATAAGCAGCTGTCAATCGCTTTCGGCGGAAATGTTGGCTAAAGAGTTGCGTTGAGGATGGAGGCGATATGGCGTCTTATTTTGACACAAACGGTTCAAAACCAATGCATCGCAGTCTCTGAATAGCGTTGTTCAGAGCAGAGGTGTGTATTCTGTGTGTAAACAATCAAGTCAAAGCAGCCGCCCATCTTTTAGGCTTTGTCAGGATGACAGGGTTTCTAGCTAAACATCCGGTCCTTTGGTTGCTGGACCCTGGTTCTGTTTGTCCTCCCAGCCATGATCCATGTCATATGTCATCTTATCTCTTTGTTATATGTGAGCTATTTGTCAGCTATTTGAACTAAAGCAACACTGAACATTGTGAATGGTGATCACATGCATACATAGGTAAGGATAGGTGGGCACCAAGGAAGAGTGGGCACCTCGGTGTTAAATTGGCTATTTTTTTTCCAAAATGTTATAAAATAAAATATTTGGAAATGTTTTAAAGTATACATGATTAGAACATGTTTAAACATTTGACAATTAAGGTCTAATAGTTCTACAATTGCTACAAAACCTGTATACCGGTACGGTATCCAGTCATTTTGGGGCATAAACAAGAAGTTGAAGGATAACATTATGTCTGATAATGATGTACCGTGCATCATGTATATTTTATATTACCATTTTTTCTTTTTTACATTTTGGACAAAATAGCCAATTTTACATCGAGTTGCCCAGATGTCCCTATTGCCCACCTATCCTGTATCACATACATACATACATACATATATGCATGCAGACTACGTGGTCTTTAAGATTTTACTGTAACGTTATAATAAACTCTCAGATGTATCATTCTTTGTTTTATGTTAGGGTGAAAAAAAACAGGATATCCTTAATATGAGTGATGATAAACCATTCCTTTGTACTGCTCCTGGGTGTGGTCAGGTAGGCAATATATTTATAATAAGACTATTATAATGCTCCTTCTTTACAATATTGGTTATCTAAGAACTTTCTGTACCTTCCACAGAGATTTACAAATGAAGACCACTTGGCCGTTCACAAACACAAGCATGAGATGACACTGAAGTTTGGTCCAGCAAGGCACGACAGTGTCATTGTTGCTGGTACGTACTATTCAAGTCAATAGCTTTTTCTTTATCTTGTAGTTAGTTGTTGACCAGTCGCAGTGTAAAATACTTTACTCCATTTCAGACCAAACACCCACACCTACTCGCTTCCTGAAGAATTGTGAGGAAGTTGGACTCTTCAATGAGCTTGCAAGTCCATTAATTGAGCATGACTTCAAAAAAGTTACTGAATATGACATAAAAAAGGTTTGTGTCCGTTAGACTTACATGAGTATGATGATACGATAAGCGATTTACATTTTGTTTGTGCCAAGTATGGAAAGTCTGATGAATTGGGATTACTTATTTTCCGCCATGTAGTTACCATTGGATTTGTCACCTCTTGCAACACCTATTATACGAAACAAAATTGAAGCGATGGAGGCACATCGAGACAGTCCACTGCCTCATCCTGAATCTACTACAAGTGATGACAAGGTAAGCATCATCTACCTCGTGTAACCTGCCAAATGACAAAGAAGTCACAGAACTTGTCTCGTTGTGAATAAATAGCAGCCCACTGCTTTGATAGGCAATCTACTAATTTTGCTCGTTACAATGCGTATGCATATTGTTAAATGAATATGAATATGATTTAAAAAAGAAGCAGGTTTTTATTTTCATGTGTAGATGTGGAGATTTTCATTTGGCCACAAAATGTATAATGGTATAATTGTGCTGATAGATTTGCTGTGTTCAGATTTGAAAACTATTTAAGGTCACTCCCTCACCTGCCCCCCAAAACTAAAAGAAAACCCCAGAATACTATACTGCATAATTTGTTAATATTATTCTTTAGAATAATGTAATATGTGTAATGTATGTAAAATGTGGTGGTCATTACAAAAAAAAGTGTCTGTCTTATCCTAAAGATAGTGAGAAAAAAACATATTATCCTATATTCATGGCTGTCCTACAGTATCTTAGACCTCCAATCTCATAAGAAATCCTTAATATTTTTGTTTAATTGTTTGTTTTTAAATCTGAATCAACAATCTTTTCCTTATGTCTGTATTTGTGGTTAGAATGGACACAAAATTCTTTTTCATTGTTAGATTTTTATTTTGATCAGTGAGTATGCATTTCTATCAACTGTATTTTTGTTTTTAACAATGGTGCTACTTTTTTGTGTGTCAAATGTTACTGCAAAAGTAACTAGGAAAAAAAGAGGTAGGCCTTTAATTTTGGGAATTTTATGTATTGCAGCACCATAGCACAATTAGCCAGGGTGACGTGTTTCCACTGTTTCTCCCTTCGCAAAAAATGCAAGGCTGTTGTTGCAGCTCCATGTGTCTGAGTTTGCTATACAGTAGCAGAAGTAGTTTAACTTCAGGCAGACAACTTCAGTCACGCTGCCAGACACTTGATACGCTCTTTTCACTGCAACACACATTCAACTCCTCTGTAATAAGGCAGTATATTTAAGCTGTGAAATAAGGCTGCAACTATTCATTATGTTCTTAGTGATTATTCTACCAATTACGTTTTCGATTAATCAAATTATTAATTATTAGGACTGTATTATATGTTGTTTGGGATTATGTTTTTCTATATCAACAACTTAACACAAAACATTTCTGATATTTTTCATAATCAACTAAATGTAATAGTCTGATTAACCATTTAAGCCCTACTTTATACTTCGATTTTCAATGGTGCTGTGCAAAAATAGTAAGAATAGCTGATGTACATGTTGCAAACCATTGTTAACTTGTAGATCTGCTATTTTGGCCACTTTTTTATTGATTATTTGATTTAAAATTGATATATATATATATATATATTAATTGATTAACTGTTGCACCCCTACTGTGAAATGCACTTTCTGACTCTCTCACCGTGCTATTATGCTGGTGCTCAGTTGCTGAGATTACAACCTTCTCACCATTCTTGCATCCCCCACCCAGCGCCCGCCTGTAGGCTCAGATTCTAGATTTCTCATGGGGATGTTAACGATCATCACTCCCTGCACTTTCATTTGCTCTCATTAAGGTGTATGCTTGCAGAGAGTGTTAAAAGGGTATTTCACTTCTACTGCAGACTTTTGTGTGCACAAGACAGTTTTGAAGTTGCTAGAGTAAATTATTTGCCATTTGATCAGCACGCCCTCCTATATTAGCCCAATCAACTTCAAACTCCACGTTAACCTTGTTACGCCCAATTCACACACCACCAACAGCATCATGATGCTTGCACGTTCTGACTGAGTAGCGAGTTTCAATGCCAAGTACTCTATGCAGACGTGCATTTCCATGCCTTTCAACATGTGAGGCGTAGAATCTGAGAAAACCACAACTTTGCTGATGGTGCATTAGCATCCAACCAATCATTGCACACCACCTCCCCCCATTTCTCCACCCGCCAGGGACAGAAGAGTTTTCTCCCTGTCCGTCAGAAAACAAACTGTGCCGCATTCAAACCTGGAAATACTAATGATTTTGTTCTTTTTATGTTGTTAATCTGTGTATATAAAATATATATTCCCTATCGAATGTCGACTTTGTTACACCAATATTGTTCTTGTGAAGCAGTTTGCTTATGCCTATTTATTAATATTATAAAGATCGCGTCTGTCATTTTGACAGCAGGATTTCCACAGGTAATTTGCTTTCCACGTGTGCTGCACTCAGGGCGTTGCTTCTTTTTATATCAAAGTTTTGAATGAGCAGCTGTGCATTTAAAAGTAATGAATATTCGGCGACTACACAGCATATTTAATGCGTAAAATATATACATCGTTTACTAACTACTAACTACTACTAACTAAGCCATCGGAGATGAGATTCTAGTGCCTGCATTTCTCCTGCCTGTTTGTGTGCTTTGTTGCTGGGCTTTGTTCACTGATAGGCTGAGCACTGGACTAGTAACTGGACTAGTAACACACTAGCTTGACATCATTCACAATTGACAGAAACAAACTGCTGTATTTACGTAGAGAATATTAAAAGGTAGGGTAAGTGATTTTCTTTGGTTAAAATAAGTGTTAAATAGCTCTATATTCTGATAGTGCTGATTGCTATAGAGTGTTTGTTCAGTAACAGGAGTCTCCATGTCTATCCTCCAGTCAGGATACCAGTTTTATCCAATCAGGATAGAGAACTCAGACAGGATACAGATTAAACAAGTGCAATTGGAAGTGATGACACAAAGAAATGAGCAGACAAAATTGGAACTGGAACACTATAAAAATTAAGCTGATAAATGGGTACTCTCTCCTGATTGGCTGAAAATGTGTAACCTACCTGAAAATGTATTTTCTGTTTATTAAAGAGCTGGAGAGACAGGGAGACTGTAACTGAACAAACACTCTATAGCAATGATTACTATCAGAATATAGTGCTTTAACCTTTTAACAGAAAACGTTTTGTTTTAACCACAAAATATCACTTACCCTACCTTTAGTAGCAGTTGTAGATCGATAATAAACAGTCAACTAAACAACATACATAAACAACCAAGTTTGTTTGTAAAAAAAAAAAAAAAAGCTATTAATTTAAGTAGATAAATAGGTTATATAGTCGCTCAGTACTGATTTCTTCAACAGCTGCTAGTTTAAATCTGATATGAAAATGCACTACCCATACAGTTGTTTCTTTAACTTCTCAGCAGACACACACTTTGATACACTGTGACAGCTGTCACTCATAACCCTGGACACGCCCAATTTATTGACACGTCGACACTGGTGGTGTGAATTTGGCATTAGACTCATTGAAAACACAAGTCCCTGGTTCTGGTGACTGATGTTATCCTTGTAATGCATGAGGGGGCATTTAAAAAAAATCATTCATTAGACATTTGAAATGAAATAGAAATAATAATAATATCAGTAACCAGAACCAGGGACATGTAGATGCATGGGCTTAGTAGAAGGGGTCCGTGTCTGATCAATATCTAAATATTGAATCAAGCAACTTAAAACCTGTCTGGGGTGCACACACAAAAATTATTTAAATTATTGTTTTAAAGTGAAATACCCCTTTAAGTTTGGAACCCAGATGCCAAAATCAACTCTGTGTATATACTGCCTACTACTTTAATTCCAAATAAATATTTTTCATGTGAGTTGTCTGACTGAAAGGTCTCATATGGTGTTTTCAGGACCTATCTTTGCAGCCATCCTCAATGCCAACATCCACTATAGTACGTCCAGCATCTCTCCAAGTTCCCAATGTACTTCTAGCAACCACAGAGGCTAGTGTTGTAATACAGCAAGCACTCCCATCGCCAACATCTAGCTCTGTTATTACCCAAGTCCCATCCACTAATAGGCCTATAGTGTAAGTAACTTGGTGTTCATTTTATAGAAGAAATAGAGCACTTTCATTTTATTTTATTTCCCTTTTAAATTATTTGAGCAGTTTTTATTTCATGAGGTACACTTGTTTTGCTTTTTCAGTTGCACTCAGTTGTGAATTGTTATTCATTTTCCGTTGTTTGTTTGTTGTTAGTGTGAGTAAAAATATTGCATGTATATTTGATGGCAGTTTATTCATAGTTACTTTATTGTCATGCAAGTTTGAAACAACTTAGCAAAGTGCTTGATCTCATGTTCAGTTCCCCATCATTTGTTGCTTTGTTTTGCATATTAGTGATGTTATTAACCACTTTTTCATCAGTCATTTCAGCGGGTTGTTTGTTTTCAGCTGTATTAGAAAGTCAAATCCTGAGTGTTATTTTAACGTAAGGGTAAATTTTTACACTCTCAGAGTTAAACTAACACTCAGAATTTTAATTTGTAGTTGGATTGGTACCTTTCTGACCTGTGCTTGCTCTCTTTTTTTCTCCTCTAGCCCAGTGTGTGGTACTTTCCCTGTGCTCTTACAGCTCCCTAACGGCCAGACAGTGCCAGTGGCAATCCCTGCAACCATTAGAAGCTCAACTGCACACATACCAACTGCAATCCCTGTGAGTGTTGTGCAATTAATATTCAGTCTATGTTTTCGGCATATGTCAAATTTTAATAACACCGTATATCTACTGTGTCTTCTCTGATTTGTCAGTTTGGTACTTGAGTTGACGTTTTGATCGAGTGACAAAATGATTCTTTGCAAGTTTTCAGATTCTAACTTCAGATTGATCAGAATAATCAGAAATACACAACTAAGACAGTCAGACATGCATTAACCATCAGTCGGCTGTCTGTTGACTGATGGTTAATGCACGCCTGTCTCAGGTGGTGATTTACTGCGGAAAAAATAAGTCACTCCGAAATTATGCCGAGGTGTCCACGGCCTACTGTAGTCCCATTTACCCTGTTCTCGTGTTCTACTGATATATTAATGCCACTTATCTGTCTAGCTCTACTTGGACAGACTGAATATTCACAGTTTGGCACCAGTGAATTTTGGCATCCCTTTGGAAAGCAGGGAGAGGTTGAGTGAACTAATGGACTTTAGAAGAGAGCAGCTGTGTGTCACAGTGGCAAAGACGCGGGACTTGGCCAAGAGATGGCAGGCTTCATTCCAAGATGCTGCGTTGCTATTTGTCCTTGTACAATTTGAGTCGCTGCTCTTCATTTCTGGCACAATAGAAAGACTATATGGCTAATGTGTTTTGCGTTCCAATTACTATGGCCGCCTCTGATAATTTCTGAGCATCATACAGGCAATATGTTAAAGATAAAAGCCTGTTAGAATGTTTTATGCTCCCTATGCGGGAGCTTGTCTTGTTCGCTCTGGTCCTGATTGGCTGTGGAACACTGAGCAGCAGATGATTATCTCCTGATAGCGGCTCAGCAGGGAAAAAGCCTCTGTCATCGCAGTCTGTGGGGATTGGGCAAGCCACTGACGAGTAAAGGAGTGAGAAGCGAGATTGAGAACATGACCCACAGTTCAGCCTACAGTAGATGCCAGATATTTGGGTCCGATACAGATCCCAATTTTGTAGATAAAAAATTATAATCAACAGAATCTTTTATTTAAAAAAGTATTTTTATAATTTTATAAAGTATTAATATAATTAAATGTTGTGAGCTGTTGTGTCCAAAATGGGGATGCCAGGTTGAAAGTGGTAAAAACAAATGGAGACATATTGGCTGCATAACTGATAAGCCTTGTTGGTAGACTTGTACCGCTTGTTAAAGTGTTTCATTTGTCTATTAACTGCTACTATTTGTAGTTACTTACAACACGGTACATGAACATGCCTGTCCGGTGATAATGATGTTAAAGTAGTTGATTGATATTAGTTAGATGCCGTTTCTCACTCTTTCTGTGGTAGTGAAACCTTTGGCTGTATTTTGTTTGTTGAAATAGTAATGTCATGCACTTTTTCCAATGCATACTGCAGGCATTGAAGCTCTGGCTCCAAAAAGGATCGATTATTTTATGTGGGGAAAATCCAATGCAAGTCAATGAATGTGCAGCGCTGCTTGCCAGACCTAGAGTTGCTGAGTGGCGGGGGCGGAGCTTAGAAAAGGGTCAATGACAGAAAAAGTAAAATAATGTATATATCGGGCAGGCTCTAGTTCTGCCCTACTCTGCTCTCTCTGTTTCATTGTCAAGGTTCAGTAAGAGGAGGCCTGGCTCTGGCCTTCTAGCTTGTGTCTCTCCATCCTCTTCTCAGCATCTCTGCCCATATGCTCTCTCACAGGCAGGGAGAGGTTCATTAGCGTGCACACTGCATCTCCATGTGGTGTTGCCTCCACAAAATAACAGGCCATCCAACCTAATGAGCCTGAGAGTGTGTGTGTGTGTGTGTGTGTGTGTGTGTGTGTGTGTGTGTGTGTGTGTGTGTGTGTGTGTGTGTGTGTGTGTGTGTGTGTGTGTGTGTGTGTGTGTGTGTGTGTGTGTGTGTGTGTGTGTGTGTTCACCTTTCACCAGGGAAGGCTAATTCTCTCTGTGTTGATCTCTGCCTGTGTCTCTGCTGTCAGATTGTCAGACCTGTCACCGTAGTGCCTAACATCCCCGGGATCCCAGGACCCCCCTCACCACAGCCTGTCCAATCAGAAGCCAAGCTGGTAATTTATGTATTTAATTATTTTTGGGGGTCTTTGTTCAGGTTTTTGTTTCCAACTCCGTGTGTTTTCCTTTTTTGTGTGTTAATCAGAGAAGAGTTAACAAGCTGAACAACAACAAAAAAGCCTGACAGACTATGCAGTTGCTTGGTTTGACCAGATGGGGGAACTATTGTGAGCTGGTTGTATAGGCTAGTCTTTCAAAACCTCTTTGTTTTCATGTACACAAACCTGCAGTGTGCCACTGTCTGTCTTAATTAACACATGTTCAAATTTGGAAATTGATTTTGCCCCCCTTTCTTGAGGCTAGAACTAAAGTTGATCGGTTATATATCCAAACAACCAAAATCATTCCACTGTGAACAGCGCCTTCCAAACGGTTTTATGCCGTAAGCTCTCTGCTATGAAAAGTGATGTCTGAAGGGCAGGGGATATGAAGCGTTGTTAGGGAGAGCAGTGGCACTGTGATGGAGCACAGATCACAGAACCTGTAAGTGTTCACAGCACGCTACTCCTCTGAAAATTATCAGGTAAACCGTTGAGAGGAGGGGAGGGGAAGGGGGTGGCTTCAGGGGGCGGGGGAGGGGGGGGTTGTCGGGATCGAGGGGTGCCGAGATGACAAACGTGGAGACAGCGTTTCTGCTCAGCACGCCGTCACCGGGGCCAACCGGAGGGGGGCTTCCTCCGAAAGCCAGCTGGGGGCATCCTGGCACACGCTCAGCAAGGCACATTAAGTCAGCCTTACCCTGCATGGAACCTTTTGTTCAGCAGAATCCTGCCTGACCTGTACTACCCCCCCCCCCTTCCCACCAACCCGCTACTCATCCCTGGCGCCTCCCACCACACTCTGCTCATCAGCAAACACCTAATGAGCCCACGTCAAGAAAAACAGACCCCCGCTCAACCTGCCCGCGCCCCACCCCCACCCGGCTCTCTGGGGGGCGCGGAGACGGCACTTTACAAGGACTGATGATGCTGCAAAGACCACAATAATGATAATTAACTTGCTGAATTTAGAAGATTATGCTGTTAATTAGTTGTAAAATAAAGATAAGTAATATAGTAGCAGATGGTTGAATAACACCCATGAGATGGAGGGTTATTACACTGATGAGGTTTCCATGGCAGAGATGAAATATGAATCCGACTGGCTTTTCCCTCCTTCTATGGGCCGTTCCAGGAGAATAATATCTTGTTTCTGCCAGAAGAGCTTCTGGAAGGGTATTACACGATAAACTAATTTGGTAGATAGATTGGTCTGGCAAAGGTAGTTGTTAGAATAATGTGCTCCTCTGTTTTCCCATGTAAATGTATTCCGTCTCACTTTGTTATTGGTTGAGAAGGCTCATTCACGTTCAGCTTGTTTACTCACCATTTGATGCTAGAGCATTTGGGTTGTAAATTATAGACTGCTTTCTGTAGAGATATAGCATGTGATGCGTGTGTGGTACGTATTAAGCTAAAGTTCAAGTACCCCTTAGCCTACTAGTAATTTCTGTTCACGCCTGGGTCCCTAGGTTTATCCAAGAACAAAAGCTTAATGTTATTTAAATGAATAATTTTCCCTCAATTAGGCATAGAATAATTCACTTAAAGGGACTGAAAGGTCAAATTTAACCTCAAGAACTCTTATTTTTAGCTTTATATTCTATTTAATTAACCACTGGGAGACTCCCCCTGAATATGAAGTAAGAGCAAATAGCCACTGTGTGGGTATGGCCAACCACATCCTAATGCCTAATGCTTATGACAACTATATCAATTGTAAATGTAATGTATTTTATAAGTAGGTTTGCTCATATGTAGCCCAGTAGATGTTGCATTGATCACCATTCATGATCAGTTGGTGCTGTGTTGACTGTGTTTGCTTTCCAGAAGCTGAAAGTGTCGTTAAGCCAGCAGCTTCCTCAGGTTGCCAATGGAGATGCTGGTGACATCCAGAGCAATGCTGTAACCTACACTGCTGCTCCAACTTCTCCACCTACCCCAACCCTAGCCCCTGCACTAATCCTGTCACTTGCCCCTACCCCTACCCCTGTCCCTGCTCCAAGTCTGGTCCCTGCACTGACTCCTGCCCCCGCTCCTGCCCTGGCTCTGGCCCCAGCGCCGGCCCCCGCTCCTGCCTCACCTCCGATTCCTCACTTGGCTCCACCTGAGGAGCCTTGCCCACAGTCTCTTCAGCAGCCAGCCACCTCCACCACACCTGAGACACCTGTGACACCTGTGAGTGTTGACATAAGCCTCTACCTACTAACTGCACTATTTCACCAGTATTAGACAAGAAAAGCTATTTGACTACAGTGAACATCAATTGCTTTCACTATGCAATTTCATTTCTGGGCTTTGATAAAAGGCACAAAAAAGAGAAAACAACTTGGATAGTTTTGCGACAACAATGTTAAAAGAATTGTGTTTATTCACAATTCAATCATTCACTGTTCTTGTATTAGATAACTTGTATTTCACCTTATCCATTTAAGTCCGATTTGTCTTTGTATGTTACTGAGGAGTTTTGGTAATTACATTTAGGTTATATAATTGACCATACATTCACACAGCAGCCATTTTGCCCGTACTTAATATTCAAGGGTAGGAAGCCCCACCCCAACCCATGGGATGGAGTATTAAGTAAGAGCAAAACGGCTTCCGTGTGATTATGGTTTATTGTAACGGGTCTCGGTTGTGCTAGTTATCATGTATTGTTCCTGTGATGTGTGTGTAGGCCTCTCCGGCGCCCCCAGCCCAGCACACCCCAAGCACAGGGGGCCGGCGGCGCCGAGCCACAAGTGACGACCCAGATGAGAAGCGGCGCAAGTTCCTGGAGCGCAACCGTGCCGCAGCCACCCGCTGCAGGCAGAAGAGGAAGGTGTGGGTCTCAGACCTGGAGAAGAAAGCTGAGAATCTCAACTCTACGAATGGAACACTGCAGGTAAATCTCACCTTTAATCACTCATCCCCTCTATATTTAGTCAAAGAATAGTTAGTTGAACATGGTTGGCTCTGTACATGGTCCATTATTTTTTTCCCCCTCGACACCAAATCTCTTTGGTGAAAATAGCCGATGTACAAGCATGTAACGCATCAAAGCGACACGTTATGAGCTTGTAGATCTGCTGTTGTCAGCAAATGTTCCCCCCAGAATAGGGATGCAAGGGTTCAGGTGGTTAACCTCTAAGCCCTGTGCGTAATCAATCCATCATCCATTGTTCCATGTCTCCACGCGCACGGCTGTTTGTATTTGTCGCATGTCTGTTTTATTGTTTTGTTGTTTGAGTGTGCACGTGCTCCTCCCTTCCGTGGTGATGAAGTCATTAAAGCCGATTAACCCATTAAGACCTGAGGCCGATTCTACAAAATGTCTTCTAAATCCTAACAGTTTTCTGAAAAACGTATGTTACTATATCAGTGGTTCTCAATCTTTCTAATGTCAAGGATCCCCAAAATTACATGTTTTTGGCCGCTGACCCCCCATCTCAAAATATTTTGTTCCGGGGACCCCCAGAAGCAAAGATTTGACTTAAAATGTTTTACTTTTAAAAACATATACATTCAACGATTTGCACAGATTTTCACGTTTTTTTCCGAAATTGCAGATCTACAAGCTCGCAGCGCGGCACGAAGTGACGCTTTGTGAGCTTGTAGATCTGCTATTTTTGAGTAGCCAAAGTATAAAATAATTCTTAAAGTGGTTCAAATCTAAAATGACACAGATGCTATCCCGGGCCTTAATGGCTTAAGAAGAGCTGCCGCGCGACAGCGGCGCCTTAGTGAGCCCTTTACATCGATACGTCCCTGTCAATAAAGATGTATCCTCCAGATGTCAGCCGCACACAAGCGTGTCTGCGCTTCTGTCTCAGCAGTTTACTGAATGGCCTCGGAAAATCTCCCAGGGAAAGGTGTCTTTTTGAACCTTCATTTCGCAGGAAGCAATTAGGATCTGATGCTGACAAGTTCGAAACAGTTCATGTAACTGCTGTCTCTGTTGATAAGTGTGAGCCGGGGGTGCGGCACGTCGGTGTTCCAGACAATTAAATGAGATGTGGTGTTTATTTGCTCGCTGTCTTATTTGTCTATGAACGCGGGGAGTAAGACGTGAGGAGGAGGAGGAGTTGGGGGGGAGGGTGGGGAGGGTTGTTGAAGATGAGGACAAGGGGAGAGGGGCTGGAGTAGAAATGGGTGGAAGGAAATGGGTTTATGTCATTAATATCCGGGTTCAAAACAAGTTATCACCGTTTGTCACAGGCTCGCCAGCTGCAGTTCAAATAAATGCCTCGGCAGATGAGACAGGAGGGAGGGGACAGATGAGTGAAATAGGCAGAGCGCTGCTTTTTACTGTGAAAGAAAAGAGCAACTTGTGGCAGAAATATAATGTATAATTGAACATCAGAGAATGAAAGTGCTCTTTGTGTGAGGGCATTAATCAAGCCGGCCCTTTAAAAACATGTAATTCTTTCTTTTTTTTAAATAACTCCCATGCTGACATGGCCTGGCTGATCAGCAGAGCTGGCTCTAATGATGCACGATTACTTTAACATCATCCTTAACTGACTTTTTAATGAGGTGTCAGAGCAGGCAGCTCACACGGTTCCTAGAGTCACCCAAGGCCAATGCACTCCCTTTTCTGTTATTCACAAAGTTAGAGAAACACTCTTTAACTCTTTAACCAGCCTCTAAGTTTGTCATGAATGCACTCATCAGCAGCAGCATCTACGGTTCTAAATAAGGCTTTGTGACTGCCTGGACACATACTAGCACTCACTAGGGGTGTGCCGATCACGATACAATACACGATATTGGGCTCACGATATCGATACAATACGATATATGGCACTTTTTTATTATGAAAATATATGGGGGGGGAAAGCAAATGCAAACAAATACTTCTGTTTTTGCAGTATTATTATTGCAAAATATATATATAAATATTTATTTATTTTCAAAAACGCCACAACGATACATATCGGCACGAAAACGTATCGCGGAACGATATATCGTCCCGCGATACCCCAAATCATAGATTTGTCTTCTGATTGAAAATTCCTGTGTTATCTTCATATCACTTTTTTTTTTTAAAGAAGACTGTGTTGATTTAACGTATTCTCTTGCTCCAGTTTGATAGTTAGGCAAAAAGTTAGACAAAACAATGTATAACTCCTATTTTCACTGTAGTCGTAGTTTTCTTGAACAGCCAAGTAAAGCAAGGATATTTCTTTTAGTTGTCGCTGGTTCTTAAGTGATGAGATGGTGTTCAGAGGGACCAAATTGGGTGAACCAAAAGCATAGCATATATTGGTCACAGCTTCTGCACAGCAGCAGCGGTTCCATTGTCACGGCGGAAGGCAGTGAGCATAGCATCATATATGGTACAGTAGATGTGATACACGCGGCCCATTCCAGCTGTGTTTTAAATCTGTCTCCTGGCATCTCAGCACTGCCAACACCAGCAAGGCTAAACAGATGGAATCAAATAAATTGGCTGCTTTTAGACTAATAGATTAAGTCACCCACATGCCCCCCTTTTCTTTAAAGGAGAAGAGAAAGAGTTTAAATCTGCCATAGGATGTTCCGTCGTCGCCCTAGCCGCTTTAAATCCAGTTAAAGTCACCTTCAGCATAATGTGACTCTCACTTTACGACATGCAGAAATCCCTGGCTCCCTCGGGAGCTGTAATGACACAGGAGTGTAAATCTCCTACATCGTCTCCAAACTTGTGCTGACAATCGGAACAGCTCAGCTACTGACAAATGTGCCGGTCAGTAATAGATAAAGGCTCATAATTATTGCTAGGGAACATATTTGGAATAAAGGGAAAAAAGTCTTTATTTTACAATATATTAATCCATTCTAGTGTTGCCTGTTCCCACATTTGGCCTTTCTCATGGTAGAAAATATGAGCTCATCTGCAGTAGGGATCTGCGCAGCTAATCGACTAGTCTATTAAACCGTGCTGCCCCTACTAATCGTTTACTAAATACTAGTAATTTAAACTATTATTTATTATCGTAATTGTATCGCAAAATGCGCTTTTATTCTGCGACAAGACATCATTTTGACCCACAGCAGTTTACACAGCAGTCCCAGCTCACCATCAACTTCCTCAAGGGTCATGGTAAATTATTTCTCAGAGTTACTTTTAGGTAGCCTGGTAAACCCTCCCTCCGGAAATCTCAATTCCATTTCATTTCAGGAGTGAGTCTGGCCTTATCGCCCATTCTGCAATATTGGCTGTGTATGCCAAACCTGTGCCAAACGGCCGAGCCTATCAGCGTCGTCGCTCATTGTTCTGTGATTGACAGCTTACGTTGGCCAATCAGGTGGCGAGTTCGAGTGAGCCAAAAACACGAACGGCAGCCATCTTTTTCTTGTGCGCTATAATCTCCGCTATTTTTTTACTTCTAAAAGCTCTCTAACTTCTATTTTGAGGCACGGAATTTACTTATAAGATATCGTTTGGATAGAATTTAGTTGTTTAACTTCATACATGTGGTCAATTAATCATGACAAAGCCTATTTAGAAAAAAAAAATTTGAGAACCGGTAGGGGCAGGCAGTGACACCCATGTATCCGAATAAGGCAACCCATTTTGGGCATTCGCCGTCTCAAAAGTCCCGTTGCGTCACATTAGACTGGTGAACTGTCTGATTGGCTGAAGGGGAAAAATTATCATTGGCTGAAGGGGTTGTCAGTCAACGGTATTACTCCCGCCCAACTCCAGCCCACAGCCAATATTGCAGAATGGGCGATAAGGCCAGACTCACTCCTGGAATCAAATAGAAATGAGATTTCCGGAGGGAGGGTTTACCAGGCTAACTTTTAGGCAGAACAGCAGTTTTCAGCGTTGTAATGCAGTGGCTACCTCATGGGTACATTTATGGATAAAGCTACCTTCCCCAATGTAAATACACCAGCATGCCAATCTTTGTCAGAATGTTCACTGGAGTACATTTCCATTCAGCGAAGTTAACCATTGTTTGCCTTGTTTAGATTTCACGTGAGAAACTCTAAATGTTGTCTGAAATTAAACCATTTGCCATGAAACATGTTTTTTTTAAAAAAGAAGCACATACTACTTTTCTTTAAGATGAGATTATTTGAATATTTATATTAAGCAATTCCAAATGGCTTTTATATACCATAATATTTTTTCCCGATGATGTTTGACCTTATAGATGGAATTGTGCTTACCGGTAGTTTTGGGTGTTTTCAGAGTGTTCCCTTAATTTTAGACTACGGTAGTCATAGTTGGTTACAAAAAACATTGTTTAACCGTCAGTGAAATTACTTGCTGCGTACATCCCTAATCTGCAGTGATGTACTGTGTAGTGGTCATATCAGCTTTTTGTGCTGAGCAGCTCAATGACCGTATTCATATCTGCAGTAATTGCCTAAATGTACCTGAGATGGATAGGATAAGAGGCTGCTTGTTCTAAACCATCCTATGGTGTAACTTGAAAATGATTGCGATCATTCTGGATCGCAATCTGGATCGTTGTGATGGATGTTGGGACTTCACTTCCATGTTCGATTTTCGTCTAGACCACTCTTGATGTGTCGAAAGCTATGTATTTTAGGATTTCAGTGCCAGGTGTTAATGGCACCCAAATGTTTTTGTTCATTGTACTTTTAGGTAGGTTTGTATAATGAAAGCCTAAAACCAAGGATAGAAATTTCATAAACCACATTTAGTTTGTGAAAATTCTATTTTGGCTGTATATCTCTACTGCATGGACCTCTTATGTGTGAGTGCTCGGATGTTGTAATCCGACAAATCTTCCAAAGTGACCACGTTATTGAGTGCTGTTGTCTGTCTCTTCTTCTCTCAAAGAACGAAGTCACCCTGCTGAGAAATGAAGTGGCTCAGCTGAAGCAGCTTCTTCTGGCTCATAAAGATTGCCCTGTAACCGCCATGCAGAGGAAATCTGGCTATCACAGTGAGTAATGTTCCATTATTCTCAGCCTGCGGCCGCCCATGAAACATTTCCTAAAACGAGGCCCAGCCAACCACCAGAAGGACACGTCTTGCTTATGGTCGGCCTGCAAGAGCTATGGACACATTATGCTGCTTTCTCTCTCTTTTTTGAAAAACTTTGCTGAAGTTTAGGCATTGCTATGCAGTGTTGTTGGGAGACAAATTCTGGTTGTGTGATGCCTCAGGTGGTTTCCACAAACATGTAATGGCGCTCTGGGGATGCAATATATCAATAAGCCTTTAAGTAAACATAGATGTGTGCCACATGCTCCCAGGAAGACCGATCACAAACCAAAGGACAGAGCTGTCCAGGAATAGACGAGAATACAGAAGTATGAATGGAATGAATAAAGAAGTATGATCTCCTGTATCTTTTCAGCGATGCCTACGTATGGTATCTTGAAATTTACAAAAGTTTCATGTTATTCCATGCCGTTTTCAACATAGCTCTCAGAAGTGTTTGAATCATTTAAGGAGTTTTCCACGTGCATCCTCTTCCATTTAAATGTCCTATTGTCAGAGGGAGGAAGACATGCTTGTAACTTACGTGTTAAGCGTATAATTTATTTAATGGTTCCTACTAGTTCCTCAGTCACACTTTAATCGCTTTTGTAAGATCAAGCTACACTTTTTAATTTCCTGAAATGTACAACTCACCACCTAGGCTCCTCAATCGGTAAGCATAGCTTCCTGTCAGCTGAAGTTTTGTGGCCGTAGCTCACCGCCCCACTCAGATGAGCTGCTATCCAGAAGAAGTGCACTCAAGCCACATCTCCAATGAGCTCCAGACGCCACCACTGACTTGTATTGACAATGATTGCCTCTGAAATGAGTCCATTAAAGCTGCGAGCTTGACAAGACAGTGGAGCGCTCTCATGGCGGATTGGCCACTGAGCCAGGCTGTTCATTATGCATCGGCTATTGCTAACCATCCCACTGACACGCGTCATGAATATTATGGGACTGATGGCTTCCTGGCTGTGGTGGGCTGTCACAGCCAGGCCTCATTTGGTGTTGTCTGGATTGTTTTTAAGCTGGTTCTGTAGATGAATTGGGTCATCGTTTTTCTCACGTTTGTTGAGAATTTCTGTCCTCCCTTTTGTAGACCTTTTTTATTAAATTGTTTGTGAAGGATGACATTTTGAGTGCTTTACCTGTGGTGGGGGAAATATTGTCTCATCCAGGTACCCTGCCACCTCAATTTGGCACTTTGTTGACAAGTGAGGGAGATTTTTAACAGCACCTAAATGGAAAGAGAACTTATTGATACTGTGTGTGAGACAACAGCCTGAGCTGCGCCCGCACCATGGCTTATTCATGTAAAGGCCTCATCAACTCCAGTATTTTCATATCTCTGAGGCTCCAAATGCCCTCCAGCCCCTGACTGGTAATACCCTTCATCGTCCTGCCCAGGCACAGAGATGGCAGGTGGAAGGAAATTACCCAGCCTGCCCCGCAAACAAGCCAGGAAAATGCTTTCACTTGGCAGACCAAGCTGTCCATCTGCTTATGGTGAAAACCATATCGGAAACCGAGAGAGCAAAAAGGAGCTTTGGATGCTTAGGGGGCCAGAAATGCTGGGTATTATGACATATTGGCCGAGCACTCCTTAATGCCATTAGGAGTAATAATATGCACTTGAACATGGAACAAAAGCTCGAGCTGATTTAGTCGGAGGCCAACCTTCTCCAGGGAGAAATGGCAAGATAGTTTATAGTACTCTGACATTCACTTGCACTAAATCACATGGTCAAAACTCCAGTTATGAAGAAGGCAGAGGGAGACACCATTTGTCAAGGCATTTTAAATGCAATTTCATTGCTACTGGTGCTATGGAATCTGTATTCAACATTTTCCAAATACCAAACCCAGTCATTAATTACCGAGCGCCATTTCAACTGACTTCATATCATTAGCAATATTAATTATCATAGTGCTCCTTATTCCTTTACGAGACAGAGCGTGAGAGTAGAGTATTTTTTTTTCCATCAGGATCCAATTAATTCAATGCAACTGCTTAACAGCTGGTGGCATTTCGACTCCAAGTCTTCCCTACTCTCCAGTGTGAGCATCATTAAAATCAGGTGCTGTAATCATCTGTCGCTGCAGTAGTTGGCAAGGTAACAAAAAAACGACTGAGCACGCAGTTAGGGATAGGAAACACTGCCACATGCCCCAGAATGTAATGCACCCTTATGATGTGGGTTTAAATTGACATAGGAACTTTAATTAAAGGAGGGTTGGGGGGGGAGGGGGGTAGTAGCATTATGGGGATTAATGAAATGGTTCACATTCACCACACGCAAATAGCTGTTTTACATCCAATTAGGCTTACATGCATAAGCCTTCCTGGAACGTATGAGGTGGATTCATAGTGTATAGACAGTTTTAGGAAACAACAGTATCTCCACAGCCTGGGTGCATGATAATCAAAACAATATACCAGTGTTTCCCAAACTTTTTAGCTTAAGACCCAAAAGAGAACTTTGGTGTCTTCCCAGGACCCAAAGTTACAAAAATACTTTTTAACCACTTCAGCTCTATTTTGAAGTGAAAATAGTCGATCTACAAGCTCACAACACGTCGCAATGCTGTAGATCGGCTATTTGAATTTAAATAATTTAATTTAATTTAAACACTTCTATGCAAAACATCATATAAACAGTTAGAAAACAAAAACACAAATTTGTACAGTAAACTGTTCGAGGGGGGGGGCTTTGACTTTTACAGGGGCCAGTTTACAGGAGCTCTGTGTGTGTGTGTGTGTGTGTGTGTGTGTGTGTGTGTGTGTGTGTGTGTGTGTGTGTGTGTGTGTGTGTGTGTGTGTGTGTGTGTGTGTGTGTGTGTGTGTGTGTGTGTGTGTGTGTGTGTGTGTGTGTGTGTGTGTGTGTGTGTGTGTGTGTGCGTGCGGTCCCTGCAAAATTCAGTCGCTGAGAAGGAGGAGAGCTGTGAAGAGATGTCGGTCCCTGGTAGCCCCCAGAACGAGGCCATCCAGCACAGCTCCGTCAGCACATCCAATGGGGTCAGCTCATCCTCCATGGCCTCCGCCCCGGCTGGCTCCGTCGCCACATCTGACCAGAGCACAGAGGAACGCCAGCCGCAGGGGGACCCCGCCCACTCCCAGCCGCCAGGGAGCTGATTGCCACCCACCAACCACCACCACGTTGTGATGTTAATTGTTGAATGTTGTCGCCTGTTCAGGCATGCTGACAACAACAACAGGGTTAGAGGAACTCTCACTCAATTTCAGTTTGGACTGTATTGTGCTTTTTCTTTTCTTTCCATTTTTGGTTGGTTGGTTTGTGATTGGTCCGTTTTTGTAAAAAAAAAAAAAAAAAAATGCTATGTCTTCTCTGGCATTGATGAAGACACATGGAAAAAGGCACTTTAAGTGTAATAGTGATGTTGTATTCATAATTTTTATTTTGTCATTTATTTGATTGTATTATTTATTTTTAATTCTATGAACGGTATAAAGGTTAATCAGTGAATTGTTGTTGCAACCGTACCAAAGTGTTGTTCACTTAATTTATTTACTTACGGTAATTTATTTACTTAATTTATTTGCGTATTTTTCATGACCTATTAAAATAACTATCTTTATGATTAAACACATAAAGAGGATTTACTTTGATTATTAGATTTTTCCATTTTGCACATTTTGAGAGATGAAGGGTTTACATTTTTTAGAGTTTGACTGTTCATATGTTAAGTACTGGCAGCTTTTGGAAATAAATTTGAATACAGTCACATTACACATGTATATGGATGAATTGAATTTTAAATTGACAGCTTTTTGTTCTTGTTTTTTTGTTCGTACTTTGGCTATATCTACTGTACTTGCATCATGTGATTTGAATGTTTAATGTTGCCTCTAATTGTAAAATATACCACTATTAGCGTCCCTATTCTGGGAATGTCATAATAGGCGAACATTAAGCAAAAATAGGTGAACATTTGCCAGATATACAAGCACAGTGCATATACAATGCACTGTGGGCTTGTAGATAGGCTATTTTTGGTGAAGAGGCAAAAAAAATAAGTGGACCTAGTATGGACCCCTGGGGGACCCCGGTCAACAAAGTTTATAGGGTTTATGTGGTTAAGGAGGTAGCTTGAGTAGAATTGTTATTTTATTAACATTCCATCTGTAGTCTGATTGTTTCTGAAGCAGTGATTGTAGGATTGCAGTGCATTTTCCATTTCTAAACCATGTTGACGTTTACTATGTGCCATTAATATTTTGTATAACTTGCTTACATTTTCAATGCAAATTAGTTTGACTTGATCATGTCTTTCTCTCAAATTGGGGGCCTCATGTACATAATTGCTTGATAGAGGAAATATCTTGCTTTCGAATACAGCTTCTACATACTAATTATAGTTTAATGCTTTGCGTGTCCAGAACACTTGAGAACACATGAGAAATTTCCCTTGCAATTCTAGATATGTGATTTTTAGAAGACATTGTAAATGACATCATCAATAAGACAAAGTATGTGAACTTTCTAGGTGTTATGTACATCTTTTTTTAATATATAAATATACATATAGAATAGTTTGGATTGTGTAGCTGAGCTGAGTTCTATTGATTGGATTATAGTTTAAGCAGTTGAAGGTTGACTGTAAGAATCATTAAATCTACAAGATAGATATATCCCACACATAATTGTCCCATAATACCTGCAAAGTAATAAAAGAAATGAACTGGAATCACATGCTCCGCCATTCAACGAGTAACCTAAGGAGGATGTATATTAAATCAACATCTTTGAAGCCTTGTGAACATTTGATCATTGACAATAATGTAGGATTCAAGTAACTCCATTTCTCTTAGACTGTACTGGCTTACTACTGTGTAGTTTTTATGATACGCTAACAACACATTTGTTTCTTAAGACCTTTTTTTCTTATCACTGTTATGTGCAATCTGCATGCGACGATTCTCCACGAGAATTTTAAATGTCTATTCAATACTGTCTCGGATAAATAACATTGAGCGGGTTGTTTCAACTTCAGTTGAGGTTCTTTATCAAAGTTTTATTTATTCATTTTGTTTGAAAATACCTTGGCTTAACCACTTAAAAGGGTGTGATACTGTGTTGGAAGTGAGCTTGTAACATGTGAAAGTTCTGTATAAAATATGAATTCATAAGATGTTGTAATAAACCTTTTAATATCTCTTTAAATAGATTTTCTGCCTTAATTATTTGAAATATTTGATTCCATCTATGGCCACTTTAATTTGATATAAACAAGTCTTTTAATATAGTAATAAACCTCATACTGAACCAGATATAACAATAGTGTATTGTACATGTATTTAGTACTGTAAATACTGTATTTTGTGATGTGAAAGAGTTAAAACGAGTAAAATTGTTGGATTGCCTGCTATACCTGTAAGCATTGACAGTTATTACATGGCAAAGATTTTCCTGTGGTGTGTCCTGCCACCTTGTGGATTATTTGGAATAGACCAGTTTTAGGGAATGAGGCATCATCCAATTATTGCATTAAGCAAATAGAAAACATCATGGGTCAGGCATTAATAAAAAAAAAATAATGAAGTGTGAATAAAGAATTCAATTATTTACTGGCTCCAAAATCTGAGAACACTGCCAAGATCTGTTTGTTTACTTTTTTCATCAAAAACGTAACATGTTTAATCAGTTGATCTCAAGCTAGGTTATATGTTTTTCTTTTCTTTTCTTTTTTGTCAAACAATGTGTCAACAACAGTGTCGATATTAACAGAAAGGAAACATTTCTCAATATTTGGTATTTTCTTATGTCCACTATTTGCCTTAATTGTGCAGAATGTGAAAAATCCATATGATTCTAGCATGGTGTTTTGAATTAGCCTAATTGTCAAATTACTTACAGTATGTACTATTTAATTACGTGTCAGTCACTTGCTTTTAGGTAGGTACTTTTTTCATCCCAGAGGAGAAATTAAGGTGTTAATTAAGCAGCTCTCATAGAGACATCAATAAAAAACACATTATACTAAATTAAAAAATCTAAAATAGGCATCTAAGCATAGTCAACCTACAAACCTACTACTAAGAGAATGGCTTGAATTCAACATCCCCCATCCTAATCAGCCTGATCGAGCCAACCAGATGAGGAGTTGTACAGTCTTATTGCTGCAGGCAGAAAAGATCTCCTACCGCCTCCTCCAACAGTCTGTTGCTAAAGGAGCTTTTCTACCCTGCCACAGTGTCATCTATAGGGGGTGAGAGGGATTGTCCATGATGGCCAGGAGTTTAGTCTTCATCCTGCTTTTGGCCACCTCCTCCACAATAGCCAAGGTGGTACCGAGGACAGAACCAGCTTTCTTGATAACCCTATTCATCCTCCTGCTGTCGCCTTCCTTGATACTACCCCCCCAACATACCACGGCATACAGCACTGCGCTGGCCACCACTGATTGGTAGAACATGTTCAGCAGAGTCCTACACACACCAAAGGCTCCTCAGGAAGTAAAGCCGGCTCTGGCCCCTTGTACGGGACATCTGTGTTCCCACTTCCCAGACAGTCCAGTCCAGTTTATTGTCCAATTGCACTCCCAGATACTTGTAGCTCTGGATCACCTCCACACGCTCTCCCTGGATTGAAAAAATCCACCACCATCTCTTTCGTTTTGGCAATGACTTGAGTAACAGGTGGTTCTGTTCACACCACTGAACAAAGCATTAACAAGTCCTCTGTACTCCATCTCCTGGCCTCCACTGACACATGCCACAATAGCAGAATCTTCTGTGTACTTCTGCAAATGGCAAGTCTACTGAGTGAGTACTGAAGATGAATGTTGTGCCTGAAATCTGAGGTGCAGAGGCTAAAGAGGAAGGGAGCCAGAACTGTCCCCTGGGGGGTGCCAATGTTACTCACCACCCAGTCTGACACAAATCACATTTTAGCACTGAGAAATACCCATTTGGGTTAAAAGGTTATCCTATTGATAAAATAATAATTACAATTTTTGTTGCATTTCTCTGGTATACCTGTTGCCCAAGTCTTTTGTTCAACTGTGCAGAAGTATTTTAGATAGTCTAACACTTTACAATAATACTACATGAATTGACACACACAGCCTGTGTCTTGGGGAAGGTCATGTATTTCTATGGACGAGAGGCACTAACTGTACAAGTTGGACACCAACACAATGTTTTGGTCTGCAACTTAAACCAGAGGCACTCCAACACCTGTTTCAGAATGTAACTCTGCCACCATCATCGGGACAAAGATGTAGTATGTTGTATGTATGTTGTATTTCGGGGCTGTGGGGGCCAGGCGGACTACTACAACAACATCAGAGTGTTTGACAAAGACACAAACTGCTGTCTGAGCACACCTTCTACAAAGTTTCTTCCAGAAGGAGGCCATGGCCATTCAGGCTTTGCCTTCAGCTGTGCATATTTGGCGGCTGCAACTATAACCAGACCTTCAATGATCTGTGGAAATTCAATCCAGAGATGTTCTCCTGGAAGAAAGTTGAGCCCAAGGGGAAAGGCCTGGCTCAGATGTATTGGATGTGCTGTTGCATGGTGGGAGATCGTATCATCCTCTTTGGAGGATACAGAGGATACACACCCGCTGATGACCTGAACATCTTGAGTTCTAATCTGAAGACGTTACGCAAGCTATCAGTTCTTCAGTACAGTGCAGTCTGACTGGAGCAGTCAGGACTCCCACGTGACATCAGGAGGGAACTGGCAACCATGACTACCAAGAACAAAACAAAAAAATAACATGTGTGCTCCATAGAGTTAAAGATGTGCTCACTGCCAACAAGCCCAAGAAAAAAAGTTAAAGAGAGCACACTGGAAAAAAACAAGTGAAAAAAGTGGGCCCATTAAAAGATGTAAATAAGGAAAACAAAACAAAACCCCCACAAAAAGTGTGTGGGTGCATGCGCGCATGCGTGTGTGTGTGTGTGTGTGTGTGTGTGTGTGTGTGTGTGTGTGTGTGTGTGTGTGTGTGTGTGTGTGTGTGTGTGTGTGTGTGTGTGTGTTTGCACACATGTGTACCTTTAATATCAGATATAAGAAGAGCATGCTCCAAGGGAAAAAGGTTGGGAACCAGTGGCCTAATGCATGAAATTAAATGGGTTCAGAATCACTGTTCTAGATGGCTCACCTATATGCATATAAAAACAGTGAACGTGTCGTGAACCCACTGAAAAGAAAACAGCCCAAGAAAACAGAGGAAAGAAGGGAAACACAGGAAAAACATTCCACCTTCAGTAATGGGAGAGAAAGCAGAGCTCAAGCATGTGCTCAGTGCTACCCACCAAAATAGCATCATACAGAAGAATAGAGGCTACTACCAAGTGAACTGCACCAGGGCAGAGACCTGTTGTGACCTTTCAACACTGACCCAGGTGTTAGTGATAAACCTGATTGATTGACAGCCAAAACACATACTGTAGACTGACAAGCACCTATTACATGAACTGGCCTAACAGAACATAATGGCGGTCCGCAATTATGTTCTGCTTCTGTCGCGCTATTACTTTGAAAGATTGTGTGGCAGAGGCAGAGCAGTCAAAGGGCGGACTCAGTGCTGCTGTATTGAATGTGTGGTGATATGTGGAAGTGCATTTTACTACTAACTACAAAAATACAAAAACACCCCAGGCCTTGAGCCAGCCTCCAGACATCATTAGGGACGTCGTTAGTTCATCATATTCAGGCTGGACAGTCTGGACAAGATTGGGGATAAGGTTGGTTATTTTTTATTTAAAACTAATTACACAATATGTTGTTGTTGACTTGTCTTGGATAGTTCAGACGCCATTTGAGTCTAGTTTAACAAAAAAAAGGCATGGGTTTCCGAGGCTAAGTTTCTAGTAGCTGAAACAGTCATGGAATTTCACTTTGATAAATCCTCATGCCAAAAAGAAGAGGGAAGGGCAAAAAACATCAGGCTATCTATCTAGGCCCCCTGACCTATCTGATTTAGATAATAGGCCTAGGCTAGTTAACTTAAAATTTAGAGTGCATGATTTACCCCCTTGCTATTTTGTTAATTAACGTTGTTCACAATGCTCAGTCCAACTGTGCAGTGCAACTGGATCAGGGTTATTTTGACGACCGTCAACTCTGAATAGCCTATATAGGCTATGGCATTACTTGTTTACGTTTTAAATGTCTCTTTATAGAACATAAAAATGTAATCTTTTTAACCATGTCCCACTGTCCCTACACTCCATTTTCAAATTCATATTTTATGGAATTCACGGAGGGAATTGTTTTTAATTTGAATGTGAATTTGGGCAACTACTGGTACAGTGGGCAACTAAATATTTATTTCATATTTTATTTTATACATATATCTTATAAATGGGGGGCCAAATACATTCTAATGACAGTTAAGGACTAATACCTTTACAATTGCTACAAATTGTTACAAAATCTGTGGATATTTTGGGCATAAAAGTTGATGGGTAAGTTTAGGTCTGATAATGATGTTTAACACTGAGGTGCCCACAATGTTTAGATGCCCACTCAACCTGTTTCCACCAGAAGGTGACCGGTTCACCTCCCAGGCCGCCCATGTGTCCCTGAGCAAGACACCTAGGGCCCTATCCCCATGTGCCTAATGTTATTAGGCATTTTTATTATTTTGAAAAAGAAAATAGTGAAAATAGCCGATCTACATCGACAGGTTGTAAGCTTGTAGATCGGCTCAAATCAAAACCACCTAAGTGGAAAAAGCGGCACTCCAAAATAAATACTGCAAGACAGTTATAAAATGAGAAACATCTGAGCCACTGTCTTGCAGTATTTATTTTGGAGTGCCGCTTTTTCCACTTAGGTGGTTTTGATTTGAGTTTTATACATAGCTGAGCACCCACTGCCTAAACTAAGAAGGCATCCAGAGGAAGCGCACCGGTTTTTCTTTCTTACTTGTAGATCGGCTATTTTCACTATTTTAAAATGTTTTTCAAAACGATACATGCCTAACAAGATTAGGGATAAGGGATAAGGCCAAGATGGGGCCCCCTAACCCTAACTGCTCGCATCAAGCACTAAACATGACCATCTGAGCAGCGCAGCCATCAACGGGGTGTAGCAGAAACAGAATTTCCCCTGCGGATTAATAAAGGTCTACAAAACAAATCTACTAAATCTAACGTACCCATTATTGATTAGCTGCAGCTGTGTTGCTTACATGTTTTGTATTAACCTGAACTGGAAAACAAACTACAAAATCAACCTATGGTTTCATCGCCCTGGTTTAATTGTGTTTCACTTAGGCTTCCCTGGGATTCCATATAAAATGCCTCTGTCATCCATGGCAGAGTCGAGATAAGAACTCCTCCTGTACTCCACCTCAAGGGTCTATTCAGCTGGAAAACCGGTCAGATGTGCTTAGGAAACTGGAGCAACATGTCCGCTGATAGCCTGGAGCCCACAGCCAGTCCGGCACTGCTGCCCACAAAATTGGGTGGTTCCAGTGCTGGTCCTGGTTCAGGTCTGGACTCCGGAGGGCTGAATGGCACTACCTGCTGATCTGATTCCCAGTGGACGACGCCACTCGGCCTCCAGTGCAAATGGCTCCATGTCCGAAAGACAACATCCACATGGGATCAAACCGCTGATCATTTAGGGACTCCATCATCAGAAAGTAGAAACAAGTTCAGCAACTACTTGTGTCCCAGCCAGGTACCAGTCTCTGTGACGTAATCTCAATCACACATACACTGTATAGAGGACAAAGCCCTTGTGATCCTCGTAAATAGGGACAAATCTACATACAGGAGCAGTCTGAAATAGGGACAAATCTACATACAGGAGCAGTCTGAAATACTTTGTTCTGATTGAAGTCATCCGTCAGACACATGCATGTCTGGCCCCATCCCTTCCTGTGGCCACTGGCTACTCTTGCTGCACACCTAGTTCTTTTTGCCTACGCTGCCCATAATATTTCCTACACTGATAAAACTAGATAATAGTCTCAAATAGATTCAGGCTCTAGTCTCTACTCCTGATTCACCTGGCACAACACGACAGGTACACTTGACCACCTGCTGTATAATTCAACAGTTCATTCATGAATCATGCAGTAAATTGTGTTTATGTATGGTGTTTTAAAATATTGTGGCCATGTACCTCTTTTGAGTTTTGAGCACCTGCTCAAATGGTCTCTCTGACAGCCCTGCTGGAATGTATCCAACGCATGCTTCTGTTGCTGCGCATATAATTACCACGTATTGCATGAAAACGATCTGATTATTGTCTCCGTTATTATATAAGTTGTGTCTGCTCGTCTTTAATTGTCAGTGAAAAATCTGTGCCCTCAGAATGGGTATGTAGCAATATCCCTTTAAGAGGAGGGCATAAAAGGGGTGACCAGGTTGGCAGCCTTCCTTTTGGCCCAAAGCCTGCATTTGAGTGTTTGGGGAGAGACTTGGAGGCTTGGGGTAATGGAGTTATTCAGCCTAACACTGGGTAAGGAAACTGTGAACCAATGCTTCTGTAATTATTTTAGGCAATATGGTGGCATGTTTTAACAAGTGGCATTCTACATCTCCCTTTACAGAGTCCAGCAAGTGTGACCGTTTATGAGGGGGAGCTGGGACACTGCCGGATCTGTAAAGGCCAAGGGTAGGTGGATGGGTTTTTAATATCTTTGTTTGGCAAATTTATTTTCTGTGTTTCCAGAGAATAAAACAAACACCAAGACTCTATATTCTTGCCCACCCTCTGACCATTATGACTTTTCTCACCCTCAGTCCTCTCAGAATATAAACCATCTCCCTCTGCTGGTGATGTCATGCTCCCATCTTCCCAGATCAAACGGAATGTTGGAGTAGACTGTACCAGATCCTCAGCCTGACTTGACTTTACTCTCCTCTGTTGGCCTGAAGTGACTTCTATTTCTCGCATTGCATCACATTTCACGTCTAGCGGCTCTATTCTGGGCATGTCATAATAGGCAAAAATATTGAACATTTGAAAAACGGCAGATCTATAAGCTCTTGTTGTGAGCTTGTAGCTATTTTTACTATGTGATGTACAATGAAGTATAATAGGGTTTAAGTGGTTAAAGGTCATACCCAAACAGCTACAATTTAGTTTTATGACAAATAAAAGATACCATATCATAAAAATAGTAAAAAGAAAAACATCACTACTTTTCGTTGAATGATGAAAAATTTATTTTAGTAACTGGACTCAGACTTTTGGACCCCTGGATATTAGTTATTAGATATTAGTTATTGATTTTAATAATTGTATGCCCTGCAAATGCCATGCTTGTGTCATGTATCTGATGATTGTCTCAGTAGTAATTGTATTCTCTCCTCTGGTGAATTTGTAGGTCTTCATTGTTGACAATAGATGGTTTTGACAACCATGTGCTGACATGTAGGAGTGCATCACTGCACACTCTGTCAGTGCAAAGGATCATCGATGTGCTTCTTATTCCACCCAGGTAGCTATTGCCCCCTCAGGGTTTCGATCAGGTTGAGAACATCTCAAAAAACAAGAGGAGATGTCTGTTAGTGTCCCTGTACACAGGCTCTCATTCAAATTGAAATTTGACAGGCAAAAGTTTGCTTTAAAAACTCCCTCAAACTTGTTTTAGAACCTGTTTTATGTGTGATCCTCAAAAGACGTTTCTCCATAGTAAGGTTAAGCAGTGGTGGGAAAAGTACTTACATTTTTTACTTAAAGGGATATTTCACTTTAAAAAAAATGGTGGGTCATTTTATCGTCTACTCAGGCTTTTGTGAGCCCCCCAGACAGTTTTTAAGTTGCTTGATTCAGTATTTAGATATTAGATTTTTTATCAGACACGCCCCTAGCCCTTGAATGTCTGTGATCTTACATACATTTCATGTATTCCAAATACACAGTCATTGATCAATCTGGTCGACGCGCTGTGTAGTGCAGGATCTGCGCGGCCGTAAAAGTGCTCTAAACTCCGTCTGTACTCACCCAATAATTAATTCCTAAGACTTGGAGTCAGATAGTGTCCTCTAGTTTCATATCCATTTGAAAGTTCTGCCAGAAAACGTGTGATTAGTGAAATATCTCGCCCGTACGACTTTCTGTACGGGCGAGGGGCCTGGAATAAGTGCAGGACTGAATATATCTAAACTTCCTTTGGGACGCTGAAATGTTTGGGGCACACAATTGGCAGATGGAGTGACTCATTACCCCGCACCAATGACAAGCACCTGTCAATTGTGTGCCCCATTCGTTTGTGCTTCCCTGTGTCAATTTGTGATGACGTTTGTGATGGAGGATGTTTGGATAAATTCGGTCCTTCACTCAAGTCAGGCCCCTAGCCCGTACAGAAAGCCGTCTGTGTGCAGCTCGTGGAGATATTTCACTAAACACACGATTTCTGGCAGAACTTTCAAATGGATATGACTCCAAGTCTTAGGAATTAATTATTGGGTGAGTACAGACGGAGTTTAGAGCACTTTTACGGCCGCGCAGATCCTGCACTACACAGCGCGTCGACCAGACTGATCAATGACTGTGTATTTGGAATACATGAAATGTATGTAAGATCACAGACATTCAAGGGCTAACACGCCCCCTTCCTATACAAACCCATTATAACTTCAAACTCCATTTTTAACATGTTAGATACATCAAAAACACCCGTCCTTGGTTCTGGTGACTCAACCTGCCCCCCTAATACGTGAGGGGGCCGTGTTTTTTCGATAACGTTTTTCATTTAATTACATTTTTGTATTGTATTAAAACATTTTCATTTCCCAAAAAACATTGAAAATAAATGAAAAAAGTAATTGAAAAAACACGGTCTCCTCACGCATTAGAAGGACAATATCAGTCACCAGAACCAAGGACGGGTGTTTTCAATGAATCTATCATGATTAAAATGGAGTTTGAAGTTACAATGGGTTTGTATAGGAAGGGGGCTGATAAAATGAATATCAAATATCTAAATACTGAATCAAGCAACTTAAAACTGTCCGGGGTGCTCCCAAAAGCCTGAGTAGACGATAAAATTACCCAAATTAGTTTTGAAAGTGAAATATCCCTTTTAAGTAAAAGTAGCAATACTGCGATATAGAAAATACTCTGTTACAAGTAAAAGTCCGGAATTGAAAAGTACCGGTACTCATTATGCAAGATGTCCCATTTCAAGTTCTCAAAATGAATGAAAATCTTTTGAAAATAGCAGATCTACAAGCTCACAGCGTGTAGCAAAGCGACGCGTTGTGAGCTTGTAGATCGGCTATTTTCAAATAGCTGAAATATATAGGGCTGAAAGTGTAATAATAATCAAAATCTACATGGTAACTAGTAACTAAAGTTTTCAAATACTTGTAGTGGAGTAAAAAGTACAATATTTGCCTCTGAGATGTAGTGGAGTAGAAGTAAGGGTTTTGAATATTGGAAATACTCCAGTAAAGTAAAAATTCCTCAATTGTACTTAAGTACAGTACTTGAGTAAATGTACTTAGTTACTATCTCCCACTGAGATTAAGAGATGGATTGGAATCAGATTCACTTTATTGTCAAGTATGAGATTCAGACAGGAGTTTTTCCTCTGCCATCTGGTGCTATGACAGGCCAGCAGGACATTTAACAATAAATGTGAGACTTCTGGCAAGTGCATTACAATGTATGTTAATAGCTATGTACTATTAGAGAAGTAGTGAATACCTGAGTGCCGTAGGACATTTAACAATAAATGTGAGACTTCTGGCAAGTGCATTACAATGTATGTTAATAGCTATGTACTATTAGAGAAGTAGTGAATACCTGAGTGCCGTCTCATTATTAGAGGACTATTAATAATAATTATTTATTCTATCTGAATTTTGCCATCTGAAGTATTCCCTTGTTTAGACATTGTATAACTTATTATTGTTTATTGTTAACTGAGTATATTTGATTTCATGTTTGAAATGACAGATGATATACAGTCAGAATTGAGTTGCTAAATATGCTTTTACATTCTTGCATGTCATCTTAGTGTGAGCCCAAAGATAGGAGATTTAGTAATCACGATTTTTGACACTGACATTTTGTACACATATTTAAGATCATTTCCTCTTTATGTAAATAATGACGTGTTCATTTATTTGGCGCTCACTATGTTTTTGCAGATTACCATTGTCAAGCAGGCAGCTGTCAGTTCAGCAGTACCACCTCTCAATGTCCACCAGGAGGCACCTCATTCATACTTTCACCACACATGTGAGTGTCTGCTTTCTTCCCCTGTGCTATGCTGATGTTATTCAAAACATTGATACAATGAATCATGATGCAATATCATGTCAGGTGTATTTATCATTAAAAGTTGTTTTTCTAAATTGGTGATTAATTGAGAACATCCAAGAGGAGACAGGAATCTTACTTGTATGATTTCATCATAATCGTCTACTAAAAGGATTTCAGATGTGGTGGAGATGGTGCACTTGTCAATAAGGTTTTGAGAAAACAAAGCCTTAGTTACAGACTCAGATTATACTGTATGTTGATTTGTTTCAATAATGTTTGCGGCAGCACAACACACGCTGGCAATCCCTAGTAGTATCTGTCTAGAGACCAGCATGATTAGCTGATCATCAGCCAGAGAAGAATTGTAAATGTTAATATGTAGGTCACACATTGCTTGTGAATAACAACCCCCTTTGCCCCAATTCTACTTTTTTTTAAGCTGGTGTTCACTCCCCCACTTGCTCTGTGTGTTTATGAGAAATCAAGAGACACTGGTTGTTTTTCTTCTTTTCCACCAAATGATGTTTTTTATCCTTGTTTGATTAATTAAGACCCCAAGGTAATGGTTTTGAATTATTCAGCCAGTAAGGATTTTATACACATTTGACGATGCTTCTGTGAATAAATGCAGAGAGCATCTATGCCTACTCTAAGTTTTACTTATGGCGTTGTGTTTGATACAAAATAAAATGAAATACATTCAAGTCAGAATAGCATCTGTAAAATAGCAAAGTAATCCCATAGTGTCTCTCTCTCTCTCTCTCTCACACACACACACACACACACACACACACACACACACACACACACACACACACACACACACACACACACACACACACACACACTCTCTATCTCTCTTACACACAGAGAGAGATACTATAGAGAAGTGAATAGTTTGCTGAATGTGTATGATGTGCATTCACAATGATTTCACCAACTAAATGCTATATACTTTATTGACAGGGTTCCCTCAAGGGTCTGACTTGGTCCCCTTCTTTATTCGCTTTATTCTCTTTGCTGAAAAAAGGCAATCTACAAGTGTCATGTTGTGAGGCATTGTGAGCTTGTAAATCTGCCATTTTTTGCTGAATGTTAGCCTATTAAGATGTGCCCAGAATAGGGATGCTAATTGGTTCATGTCGAGGAAATATACATGCAGTATGTTCGATCTGTGAGACAAAAAACAAAACAGCTGATTTTAAATATAGTCTGACACACACACACACACACACACACACACACACACACACACACACACACACACACACACACACACACACACACACACACACACTGTATAAGGAACTATATATAGGAAAATAATGGTTTCTCTCTTTGCCCTGCGATTAAATGAATGGGATAATGCAGGGCTGATGTGCTGACAGGGAAGCTGTTCCTGCTGTTTCCATAATTCGACAGGTATGCCTTGGCCCATAGCCGTCTGCCTCAGCAGATTGGCCGCTCACTTAATTAGGCAGGGATTAAGAGCCAAGCGGCCTTCTCGTTTACGTGAATTGTATTCTAAATACAAATTGGGTACCTCCTCGCTGAAGGGGGCGTCAAGTGTACATTTAAAATATATCTGGGTTGCTAAAAAAAAAGATGCTTCAGGCCTTAATATTGAGCTTTTTATATCATGAATCCTTATTCCCCCTGGAGAGAGTGCTGTTTTTGAGCACAGACTTTAACCCCTTTTATCCAGAGAGACCAAGATGAAAAAGCTTGATTTGCATTTATTTCAGATTATGTAAATACGCTGGTTATGTCCCAAACCAAACCTTCAGTGTAAAACACAATGCACCCCGCCTGCAGCACCCTGCAATGGTAGCCTCCATTGTCATTCAAATTTACATGAATAATGTACTTCTTTCATATGTGGTCAACGTTTTATTAGAAGTCCTGATGAGATACGAGCTGTTTCCACCTCACACATAGTGATAATAATTAATTAGTTTCAGATGGGAAGCAGCAAATACTATCATAGTCAGTCTGTTTGCCTTCACTCTTGATTGGAGGGCGACTGGGCCTGGCATCTGCCTTTGTTTTCACCAGGGACGTGCATGTATTTAATAATGTGTTACCCAGGGTGTATCAGTTCAGCCATCGTCAAGCAGACCAATGGAGGCGATCCCCACTGGGCATGTGCACGTGCATGGACTGAACCCAACCCTGCCAGGTCCTCCCCTGGGTACCCCCCCCCCCCCCCACACACCCCCCTGATGCGTCTGGAGTTGCAAGAAGCAGCTCCTCCGTTAATGTCTATAATGAGATTAGCATGCTTGGCGCATGCAATTGTTTTATTCATAGCAGCGTAGTGGGTCTGCTACATATGTGTTAAGGCTACTGTGTCGCCTAAACTTAACTATACTAACCGTGTCTAACCTTTAGCTAAAATTTATAATTTTTCACACACCAAACCCATGCCCAAACCTAACCACACTAACAGTGTCTAACCTTAGCTAAAATTAATTAATTTACACACACCAAACCCATGCCTAAATTTAGCAGTGTCAAATTTGAACTAAGAGTAACTAATTCAAACTCGCCAAACTCATGCCTATAAACGTAACCATACCAACGGTGCGTAACCTTAACTCAAATTAATTAACTTAAACACACCAATCCCATGCCTAAACCACACTACAGTGTTTAACCTGAAACAGCTGCAAGCCATAATAACCATATAGGGTTGCATGGCAAACTCCTCGGGTTGCACTTGCGTGGCACTCCTCGCAGCGTAGGTCTCCGCCAGGCCGGATTGCCTACCCAGAGCCTGCAAATTTTTAACGCCAGTCATAGCCAATTGGAATGGAATCTGAACATGACCCCAGATATGATGTGTAGTTTGTGTACTGATTGATTTGTGTGAGCTTTGGACAAAATCTGTATAAGAGTAGCAAAAAGTGTGTTTTGAAGAAAATGCTAAATAGTGGAAAATCTAGTCTGGCACAAATGGCCAGAACCAATATACTGAGTTGCGTTATGATTCAAGGAATCCAGGGGGGGGGGGAGATTTTGATTGTCCTACAGTTCAAGAGTTTTAGACCAAAACGGGACGTGGGCTGTTATAGAGATATTAATTGAAAAATGTGTGGCAGAGGTTCCTTCCTTGGCCTACTGGGAGTGTGCATGCAAAGCTTCACGCCAATTGGTTTCACGGATGGACAGGGTCGAAAACGTAGTCCCCGGCCTGGCGTATAGACGCATGTCCACAAAAATACTGTAAACTGGTCTTACCTCATGTATTGTAACTCTGACATTCAGGTGTGCTTGGAATTCCAGTGCCTTCTCCAAAAGCCTGGAAATAGGAGCTGCTGTCTTCCCCACTGGGCTTTTCCTTTCTTTGTTTGTGCTTTATGCTTTCAATTCCATTGTGCTTGCACTAAACCCATATTGGTTAATAGATTTTTTTTCTACAGTGAAATAATCTACGGCTCCCAGCAGGAAGACAATATTTCTAAATGGTTTTAAATGTTGTAACTGCGGTGCCCTTCACCTCAGTGAAGTGTTGATTGTCCTTGTTTGGTACATGTGCTTACAAGAGGGAATCTTCACTAAAATGCTGATCAGTGCAAAGCCATATTGATTTGCAGACACTTCAGGATTTAAGAATTGATTTTATCTGAGTTGTGTCCACTTAATGTAAAGTTAAGTTAATTCCAATATTTCTATGAATTTGGTATGAGGCCTTTATTACAGTATTATTTAATTAGCATTTTTATGGCTCTTCATCTCCTGCACTCCAGGTAAAATTAGTCTTTTTCCATGCACAATGAATCCCGATTTATGCTTCGTCGTAAGATGGTGTCTTGTGCCGAAAATAGTCGATCTATGAGCTGTGAGCTTGTAGATCGGCTATTTTTGGCACAGGATTCCATCGTATGACCAAATAAGCATCAGAGGCCATAAACACAGCCGGCGTGTGCTTGACATTGACTCGCATTGCAGTTTCAACCCTCCCCCTCTGCTCCCCTCGCTCTGACCATTGTTACTGATTGCTCCTATATCATTGTAGGCACAGTTGTGTTGATTTATTGGCTCTGCAGCAGTCTTGATTCCCCTCATTAGCTTCTTCATTACCCTGTCGATCATTTCACGGTGTGCCATATTGTACAAAGAGTTGTAGCCTACTGAGTCGGTTCTGGGAGGATTCTTTTTTTTTGGGGGGGGGGGGGCATTGTTACATATGACTTATTTTAATATGTGAATTACAGTAGCTATTCACATGTTTTCAAAGAACAGCACCAAATCAACACAATCCCCGGCTTTAACTTTAGAACAGAACATGTCATGTATGTATATATGGTATATTTATAACTGAATGCAATACTTAGGTGGATGGATTTAGCATGGACTGAACTCAACCCTGCCAAGATGACGCAACAACAGTGAATTTGTGGCTTTTTTATTGTTGTAATTGTCCTGGTTGTAACAGACTCACACATTCAATCCACTGAGCAATTTTCATTCTGCTAATAATTTTGTACAGTTGAGGATAGTATGGATTGGAGGAGGGGCTTGTAGTTTCTAATGTGATTGTGCCAAGTAAGCAGCTTTCAGTACATCTGCAAATGACCCAGCCCCTGCAATCTATTCATTCGCCAACACATTATCAGCAACAATACACAGGGAGGCAATTCAAGGTTACATCACAGGCACATTCTTTCTTTGCGTTAGGAGAATAAACTGGCCTGCTCCTCTGTCTGTTTGAGACCTAGTGTTTATTGTAATGTTTAGTCCATTGGTTCTCACAGTGCGGTCCGGGGACCCCCCGGGGGGGGCTTCCAGGGGGTCCCCAGCAAATGTAGTTGATATAGCGATCATTTTAACCACTAACCATTTATATATTGGCTATTCAAAAATAGTAGATGTACAAATTCTCAAAGGTTTTCATGTCAAGGACCCCCAAAATGAAATGTATTACCCAGAACTACATGCTTATTTGTGAGGGCGTGACACTCACACTCACACAATCACTCACCATAATAACAGCCACTACATCACAATGTACACATTTTCACCTCATATTATGTTTCATTTCTGTTTTGTAATTTTTCATCTTAGCTGGAAGAGAGTGACCATGTTTCATTTATTCACAACAGCTGTATTTTTTTCATTTCTGCACCAGTGACTCAACTGACATTTTAATGGGATTTCCATAAATGTAATGTGGATGGAAGTGGATTTAAAAGCAGGTTTGCCCTGATGTGGATTTCAAAAACCCTGCTGTGGATTTTGGAAATTTGTTCAAGATGAACACACAATTAGATTTTGTTCTGTCTGAGCTAGATCCTGGTTCCACATGCAATTTCTCAAACAATTAAGTTCATGGAGGCTGAGCTTGGAGAAGTTAATGGGATTAAAGAAAGTGCTTCAAGCCCAGCATTTAACTATCGAATATTTAACACTTAATGAGGGCACACTCTCATCACACATGAAGGAGAGCATGACTTCTGTGCGCCTTAAGATGACGCCAGGGACTGTGAGGTCACTGGTTTTATTGGCCGTATTAAAGTCTGTCTTATGCTGCTCATGCTCATAGACTATATTATCGAGGTCAAATGAGGGCCCATAAAACCTGTTTGACAGGCTCACGCTGAGGACATAAACTCCTCTGGGCTACCAGTTGTTTACATGGCATGGATCCCCAGGATGAGTTGTGCAAAAGCATAGCTAATATGATGACTTTCACATGAAGACTTACACTCCTGTTAGTTATAACAAGCAAAATAAGTAAGCAACCAAATTATATTGTAATAGTTCTTATAATACGTTAATATAAACTAAACCGGTGCGATTCAAGTCGAGAACAATGCTGGGAATGCATGGCCCACTCGTTTATGCAACACCCGTTGTATTTGTTGTCAGAGTACCGTTGTACTTGTTGTCAGAGTACTCATTGTACCCGTTACTATAGTACTAATAACGTTAGATATTACAATCAATGGATGAGTTTATAAATGAGCACCGGCATACTCGGGAACGAAGCAAGTCGCAAGAAATTCAGCCCATCACAGATTCCAGTTCTACACTGAAATCATGGAGTCTGTTCTTACCTCTGCCATTATGGTGCGGTTCAGTGAAGATAATCAGCCTCAACCTGCCCCCCCCCCATCAATGATTTGTGCATTTCCAGAGCCAGGAGGAGATCATCTCTGACCCTCTCCTCCTGGCCACAATCTGTTTGAAGTTCTCCCCTCTGGGAAGCAACTCCAGACTATCAAAACCAAAACATCCAAGCAACAAACGGCTTCTTCCCACATTCAGTACTCAACAGCTGCATTTGCTAATCAACAGTGGATTATAGGACATTGGACTGAATCATTCTTTGTTGTTGTCTCCGCCAGGCCGAAAAGCATGGCGAGAGATTATGTTTTGCCCCCTGTCCGTCCGTCCGTCCGTCCTTCCGTGTGTCCGTCCGTCCTTCTGTCTGTTAACAGCTAATCTCTGCCACCGTTGGCCCGGTCGCTGTGAAACTGTGCACACACACTCCCTGGATGCCACAGCAGAACCTCTGCCCCACATTTTTCAGATCAGCCTGTCATAGCGCCACCATGAGGCCGACTTTTGAAAAACATTTTTTTTGATATTTCTCCTACAGATTTTCTCCAAAAAACATGCAAATCGGTACACAGTATCTCTATAGCCATGTGATCAACACGGATCTGTCCGATTTTCCATATTCCATCCTGATTGGCTAAGATTGGCTTCCAAAGTTTGCAGGATTGGTTCATTTTGAACAAAATGCCTCAAATCATGAACGCAGCATGCACTTTCCGTGCAATTTTCCACGTACATTCCCACTTGGCCCAGGAAGAAATGTCACTTGAAAACTTTGCTATAACAGGCCGATTCACGTTTTTAGCTATAACCGCACCGATCTGCGTGCAACTTTGCACGCACACTCCTTAGAGGCCAAGGAAAAACCTTTGCCCTGCATTTTTCACATATGCCTTTTAGAGCACCACCAGGAGGCTGAGTTTTGTAAAACACATTTTTTGCTCGTACTCCTTCAGATTCTGTTAAAAGATCACGCAAATCGGTACACAGTATCTCTATAGTCATGTGATCAAGATGGATGTGTCCGATATTTCATATTCTATCCTACTTGGCTAACATTGGCTTCTAAAGTTTGCAGGATAGGTCCGTTTTGAACAAAATTCCTCAAATCATGAAAGCAGTGTGCGATTTCCGTGAAATTTTGCACACACATTCCCACTAGGCCGAGGAAGAAATGCCACCCTTTTCACATAGGCCTGTTATAGCGCCACCAGCAGGTCTAATTTAGCAAACCACATTTTTGGAACAAAATGCCCCAAATCAGGAATGCAGTGTCCGATTACCGTGCAAGGCCTAAGAAGAAATGGCACCCTTTTCACATTGGCCTATTACAACGCCACCAGGAGGCCATAATAACCTACCTGACCTGGCGGAGACTTGTGCTCCGTGGAGCACTTTTTCTAGTTGCTACTGTATTTGCAATCGTGAACCATATCAATTGAAATCCATGCACAATATCAAATATGTGCAATTGCTTGCCCATGCAATATTATTGATATATTTCTAACTGGTCTGTGTAATACATGATACATGACTCACACCTGGTCTGACCGTATACTCCTTATATTCCTATTTGTACTTGTATAGTAATTTTTTACACTGTACTCTTATAATGTCTTGTCAGCTATATATATTTTTAGTTTTAGTTTTTTTTCTCTGTCTGAGAGCAATGCACCAATTCAAATTCCATAGATGTGTGATTAAATGATGCCATGCAGACACCACATGGATACAAGTCAAATCTTGTGCATTATACAGTACAAACAAATGAGAAAGCCTCTGGTGCCCCGGGCTCATATGCCTAACTGATATGCTGTGAACTGATTATAACCTGTGAGAGACATCAAAGAGATGGTATCTCTTCAGACCCTAATTCACCCACTCATTCAGATTAACTTCATTCTGGGATTGCATGGAGAATTGATTTCTTGGAAAAGTAACACCCAGCTCTGAATGGGAAGTTTTTTTTTGTCTCAACCCCCCTGCACCCTCCTCCCACCCAATCCAATTTACACAGAGACATGTAGGCACCCCATTTCCCCCTTCTTCTTTAACCACATTAACCCTAGAATCTTTGGGAACATTTTTTGAAAATATTTAGATAGATTTTCATGATGTTACTTTTTTCCTTTTATTCAAAAATAGATCTATAAACTCACAACGTATCACACTGCAATACATTGTGAACTTGTAGATTGTCTATTTTCACTATTTGTCATACAATGAAGTATATAGGACTTGGTGGTTAATTCTTGGTCATGTGATCAGTGGCGCGGGAAGGGGGGGGCTATGGGGGCTGCAGCCCCCCTGGTGATGGGAGCAGCCCCCCTGGTGATGGGAAGAAAAAAAAAAAAAGTTTTATTTTATTTTTTATAATATATATATATTTTATGGATCATAGCAGTCTGTTACGGTCATGGATGAACTTCAACCTGGTGTTTGCACTGTCTTTCTGCCTTTTTGTGTGGGGAAAAACACAGAAAACCCCCAAAAAATCACAGTCCCCCCCGACGCACAGCCCCCCTAGGTATTAAGGACTTCCCGCGCGCCTGCATGTGATAGTGATACACATACTGTATGCTCTGGGTTCTAATAAAATCTTCAATGTATTTGCATACATAATTAGCTACAATCCATGGTGAGTAGCCAACGTAATCATGGTTATGTGTTTAATGTGGAAAATCACTATATCACAGAAACACACATCCTGTTTTTGTACACATATATATATTTTTCAGATCAGGTTTCAAGGTGTTGATTGTCACCACTGATTACCAGACATCCAGCTGTTAGCTTTCATGTCATGACAGCAATGAATTAATCAAGACAACAAAGACATGCTAATCACTGTTTTAACATTCTGCTAATTAATTGAAGTGATGTTTAAATATTGTTTGTGCCTCACAACCTTTTGTGAAAGCAGAAATTGATTTGATGTTAGATATCTTGTTTGATTTCTTTCCACAACAGATAACTTTAGTTTATGTCCTGACTCACTACTATTGAGGTATACACTGAGAAAAATCTGGATGAATTATCATTTCCTCATACTGGTATAATGGCAAGCAGGCTAGTCCTACCCAAGTATGTCCTTCTGTGCACTTTTGAAATCCGTCAAGCCATGGTGTTGCCAGGCGATCCATGGTAAAGCATCTTATACCAAGTAAGGGCGTCAGCAAAGTTTATAGATGTAAATATACAATTTTCCCTGGACCTGCAACCAAAAAACTATTTACCATTTTACCCAATCATAATCTGCTCAAAGTTGTATAACTAGTTGTTTGGTAAATTTATTTACTATAGTGTGAGTGCACTTTGTGTTCATTCTGCTTATTGGGGATCAGTGGCACATGGAACCAAAAAAATCACATGGATCCCTCAATACTGACTTTATTGTATGCAACATCAATTTAACATCCATTAGGGCTGGGTTAGATGTTTGTGTGCGAGTTCAGTTCACATTGTACATAAAGTATAAAGATACTCTCGACTTTGTAGTAACAAATGTTTGGTTGCACTTGCTTCAAGTGTGGGGGGGGAGTGACGTTCTTATTTTTTTTTCTCATGTAAGCTATTTATTCACCCTCAAAATATTAAGTTAGGTGTCTTTGAAATTTACAGTGTCGTGGAGTCAAGGTGACTATTTACAACCACGAGTGGCATGCAGCTAAAGTCCATGTCATGTCTGTCTGTATCAGTCACAGTCCGTTCTTGCGACTGGACCGTGCTGCTTGTCTTGTTATGGTCCACACACAGAGTGCTAGTTGCGAGCCCAGTAACATTTTTAAACTGCACTCCATTGATATTATTTTATTTATTTATAAATAAAAAAATCTTGACTGAGGGGGCAGAACGGTCCGGTTGAGGTGGCGTCGCCCCCTCCACACGTGACCACACGAAGCAACATCTTCTGCCTTTTCTCTTTTTCTCTTTACTGTATGTGTAATGGAACGGAGTTACTGAACACATACTGAAAAGTTTCAACTAAAAACGGTGACATCTAGATGATCCTTTATTCATAGACCTTTATTGATCCTGTGGGGGAAATTCAGTCACCAGATGCAGCACAGCAGTTAAGTTAAGTCACAGTGTCCTCACAGTATCCCGCCCAAATCACGACCAAATACATAAGCAACCGGTATACCTACATATCTATCTATTATTACATTGGAGAGAAGTCCGTCCACATACTTTTCATTGCTCACCACACATTTGCCTCCACACATGTGGAATGCCCTACCAAAAGGAGTAAAGGAGTGTAAAACCCTACTCACTTTCAAAACTGCCCTAAAGATACACCTTCAGGAGGCTGCAATTAGAAAATGGCCCCTGTCTAAGTCTTAACCTACCCCCCTCCCCCCCTCCTTCATTTTCCTCTTTTGTATATATATATATTTTTTTCTCTCTTCATACCAGTAACCTGAAAGCTGATTGTATGACATTCTGTATAGTAGTGTGTATATCTGCCTGCCTCTTATATTTCATCATGATTTGTGTGCATGGGGTTCTCATCTTAAACAAGCTTAGTGCTTAATGAGAGTTCCAGTTTAGTAGACCTTGTATTGTGAATTTGTACTTCCATGTACTGTTATGTACTGTCATGTACTATTCTCATGTCTTACTAAATAAACTACATCAATCAATCCTCGGAGCATAATTAATTGCGGCCAGCACAAACTCACAACATTACGGGTCGACCATGTTATTACCTAGCGTCAGCACCGACCACCGCCGAGCGCAACCGAAAGCAACACCACGCAGTCGCTATTGAAATCTCCCCACAACAACACACGCGACGCGACCACCAACCCCCGCCGTTGCTTTCACTTTGCTCATGTCTCTCTATCACACCACACTCACGCTAATATGTCATGCACATCCCACACAAAACATTAAAAGCAAAAATAAGCGAGGCCTCGCAAGAGCCCCGTGCGCGGCTAGCGGACCAGGCGCCTCTAGTTAGTCACAATTGACATTTGTCGCATTTGTGGCGCACCCCTATGGGTGTAAGTGAAATTGCCTTTGTCTCTGCATTGTGTAGAGCTCACAAAATGTGATTCAAATTTGATAAAAAAATCTGTATGATGCATGTTCTTCACGATACTCCCCATTTATGAGAGGTTCTGTATCTGTGTCCATAGCTATTCTCGCAAACCGCTGGACTGATCGTTGCCAATTCAGCGCACATTTTCTTCAAATATGATTTATACTTTGAAATACAGCAACTTTAATTTCATTATGAAAGTCTGATCAGGCTGAAACCTTGCCCAAATTTGGAGTCGTAGGTCATAAATATGATGACTGAAGTCATAGATGACGATGATGAGATGAAATGATGTCACAGGCTGGCCACATGAAGTCGAGATCCACATTGCGGCCAAGTCCAAAAAAAGGAGCCACTCCGTTGTGGTTCCTGAGATACACATGATTTGATTTCTCCTATTTTTCCTGGTGCTAGATTCATATCTTGTCTTTGATATGCTAACAAGCACACAACATGGAGAGAGCATCATCCAAAGACATTGGTTGACCAGATGTCCACCAGCCGCTCTGTTATTTGTAAATGTGAACGATTTGATATTCATGGCCTGGTGCCTGCTGGTGTGAGCATTGCCTCAAACCAAATAACAGCTGTCTCACATTGAATGGATATGTATGAATTCCTAACTGCAGCAAGACCAGACTCTGGCAGCAGTTGAAGGCCTGCCCATGTGTTATTTATACCGTATTGAATGTCAGTCATACATTCATGGATGATTGACATTCAATTATGGGTTTTAGTTGAAGGTTATATCTCAACCTAAGTGTGGACATCATTTTCAGTTTTCATGATATAATAAAACAATTTTGCTTAAATGTGATGAGCTATGGTTTTCAAGCATTGTCACCATCATTTTATTTTGTTGACTTTGGACACAGCATAAACTCTGATAATAGGGCAGAATGTTCCCCTTTCACAGTAATTTAATTTTTTTCAGCAGTTCTATTTTTAGCACTGATAAATATTTTAGCTTGGCCAACGTTTGAATTGAGTTTAGTTCTTCCTGTATGACTAGTTGTTATGCACTCGGATTCTGTACAGCAGAGCTCATACAACAGAGTTGAACAATAACTGTCTTACCACAATCTTAACTGCATTGCTCTTTGAGCAGCCAGAACTGTGACTGTATGAATCCAATAATTCACACAGTGGCCGGATGGCCATTGTTCATAACGGTGAACAATGGTCGTCAGAATGGGGTAGCAGTAGCTCAGGAGGAGTAACTGCTTGTGAACGAAAAGGTTCCCGGTTAGACCATTTACCATTTGAACACAGCTTAACTTAAAGGTGAATTTAAGTGAGGAGTAACGCACATGCACACATTCCGTTGTCACTCATGTGGGACATGTGACTGAACCTGAACGTTGAAAAGCAACACAAAAGGGGGTACCTTCAGCAATAAACCGTCCGATGTTTGTTCACAATGTTCCCCAAGCGCTGCAATATGACTACCTGGGAGTGAGGATGTGTATTATTCCCATGTTGTAAGACATCCGGGCATGATGTGACTATGATCAGCTCTGTCCCAAAACTAGAAAACCAAAGAACCCAACAATCAGTTTGTGATGGTTTCAAAAAAGCTTTTTAAGTAATTGTACTAACACTGAGCCATCACAGCTATCTTTTTTGATTTAATTGATTATTTGATTGATTTTATTTGAGACAAACTAAAATACAATACACAGATAATGCCTAATAGTACCTAATCTATCAGGATATCTCAATAAACCCACATGACTTATTGCCATTGCAGTCCTGTAGACTTGTCTGGGAGGCAGGCAGGAACAATGTGTAACATGTAAGCTAATTGCACATTATAAAGTCAATACAATAGTTTACAGATTACACATTATAAATACCTCATGTATTCTCTGATATTTTACTTTATTTTTCAAATGTTTCATAAAACTGCACACACTATTTCCCAGTAAAGAAATGCAATTCTCCCTGACCTGCTTTACACACACTATATAAATATCATAAAATGTATATTCCCAGATTATTTGTTTTGGAAAAATACCATGTGAAGATATTATTATAAACAATTAGTCCATACTCTGGGATGTGCACAGCCAAACTGGGAACAGCGCTGCTCATTTGATCCTCCTGGCTGAGGCTGAAATGTTTGCTCCCCTTAGTAAGAACAGTCTGATGTCTCTCCCTTATGCTGAGTTCACACCGGCAGATACAATGATACAAAGATACACTGCATCTTTGTCGCTCTGTCGCTTTGTATCTGTGTTGCTCAAAACGGTCATTGACGTCATCAAGCGTGCAGACATCGGAGCTACAGTTGTAGTTTTGCATCTTTGTATCTGGAAGTTGAACCCAGCTCAACTTCAATTTGTAGCTTTGTATCTTTTGTAGCAGCTACAAACGTTGGCTGTTGCTTTGTATCTTCATGTCGCTGGCTTCCATTGAAAATGAATAGTAGCCTTTATCTTTGTATCTGCCCGTGAATGCAGCATTATTGTGTTTACTCTACTGGCACCGTCACAGTTTTCACTCTGCTGTTTCTAACTCTCTTGCTTTTCTGAAAGCTGGGCTGAAAATATTTTATTTGATAATTAAAGCTGCATGCTAGCACATTACTTTTCTTTCCCCAGTTTTGAAGACCCCTGCCGTGTTTCTCTGTTGGGTCTAATTTTACATTCTTAATGATGACATTTATTCCCTACTCGCTGGAAAAATCCTGCACGTGTCACAAATGTGAGACAAAATGTTCTTTTGTTTTAAACCACTCAAGTGAATCTGTTGCTCAGAATGCAATACCTGCTCAGTGTCGCCTGCCATAAAATAAGAAAAGAAAAGACGATCAAATTATCCCTACATCAGCATCTTTAAAGTGTCCATTAACATTGCATCCTCATGGGACTTATATCAGCAACTTACAGAACCACTGGTGTATAAAAGAAGTCCAAAAACAGAACTCTGTTCTCATGGGAACGTGGCACCTACTGCATAACAGATGCTGTTTTAAGCCTGATTTGTACTTTGACGTATGATGGAGTTGCACCCTGAAATTGGCCGATCTATAAGCTCACCACACATCCATCTGCGGCACGGAGCTTGTAGATCTGCTTTTTTCAGTGCATGACTCCATTGTACAACGACGAGTCGTATAAATCCGGCATCAGTACAGTACACCCAACCAAACGTTACGAGATGCAATATGGCCAATACTCTACAGAGTTATTGCATTGGTAAAATCATGTTTATTCTAATTCTTAAATTAGATTCTTATAAAGGAGGCAAGAAAGCAGTTGTTTCAGTGTAATTATTAGTCTGCTAATGGCAGATTCAGTATGAGTCACTTTCAAGCGACATAAATGTTATACATTAATACAAAAATACAAGCCAGCTCAAACCAAATTGATTACCTTTTCAAAGACATGCAATGTTACTGTGAACATTCTACATTTATAAAAGAATGGTCTTAAAGTCATGGTTCAAATAGTTGTATTTTTTTTTTTTTTCACAGATATCTTGGGTACCCCTCTTCCTGCCTTGGGGACATTCATTACCTCATAGTGTGAAGTTATTGTGTTGCTTGTTTGTTGATTAAAGTACAGTTTTCTTCCTTTTCAATACTTAACTTTATTTGTGTGAAAAGGAAGGTAAAGACCTCTGACTGTGTGTGTGTGTGTGTGTGTGTGCGTGTGCGTGCATATCTTGATCATATTCATACGCACTCTTACACCTTGAATTACATTTACTGGTTCATTTAGCTGGTATCATTAATTGACTGTACATGTGGCCATGCAATGTGTTTGTGTGCAGTGTATGTGAAAGAGAAAGTTAAATGCGATCATCAATCAGTTATGAAACGTCTATGCTATGCCTTGAAGGAAGCTGCGTGGACTTCTAGCTGTGCTCGCTTGTGATGCGGGGGAGAATGATGCAGAACAGTTGCATAAGAGTCTTTTGACAGGAATCACAGACGGAACGACCCTCATCTGTGCCTGTCCTAGAACGCAGGATGTGATGTTCCACGCTGAGCAATTTTTCACTCTACACCCACAGATTTTTATACGTCACGTTCAGGCATGGAATTTCATCATTTTAGGGGCATTTTGGTGTTGGCATAAAGGCCAAATGCCAGGGCAGCAAGGCCATCAAATAAAACAAGATTTTATTCCATTTGAACAAATTAATTGAATTTAAGGGTTAACTCTTTAACTGCCAGACTTATTTCTGGCTGCGTGCAGTCACTGCCAGCAAGTAGTCACAGAATATGTATCTCCAGTATGATCGATCCCCTGATCATTGGTAATCACGGGGGGGGTTTCACTGTGCTTCCGCGGGGAAAAAAAAGGTCACTCATGTGTTACCGAAGAGCTCCATCTAGTGGAAATGTCACAGGGAAATTGGCATTCCAGGGAAATTGAAAGAGGAGCGCTTGCTTTTATGCGCGGGGCTTTTCGAGACAGGGTTTTTTACGTGAGGCTCGCGAGGAGGAGGAGGAGGCGCGAGGCGGGGCTTTGATACGAGGCGGCGCGAGGAGGAGGAGGCGCTAGGCGGGGCTTTGATACGAGGCGGCGCAAGGAGGAGGAGGCGCGAGGCGGGGCTTTGATGCGACGCGGACCGCACGTGATAATAGTTATTGTCCATGACCGAGGCGCGCCGACTCAGCAGAGCTTGAGGCCGAGGAGACGCGCCCGAGCGCCTCCAGGCGCGAGTGCCCGCGCCGACCGGCCGAAGGTCTGCTAGTCGAATCAGCGCCGTCCGAGTTGTAACCCGATAGGGGGAGATAGATCTTTTTATGGGTTACTATCCACGACGACACACATGTGTGCATGTGTGTGTGTGTGTGTGTGTGTGTGTGTGTGTGTGTGTGTGTGTGTGTGTGTGCGCATGCACACACGCACACGTGTGCGCACACACACACACGCACACGGATGTGCATGCGTGTGGCTTCATTGCCCTCTAGCGTTGGTTCTACAGAATTGCCTGGGTGGGTGGTAAAAACAAGCGCTCCTCTTTCAATTTTCCTGGAATACCAATTTCCCTGTAACAGAAACACCACAAACAAAAAGTTATAAAAATCGTCCATGGCAGTGTGGGCCTTTTGGAAAAAAAAGTTGTTCTTGGCAGTGAATGAGGATGATTTTAGATTTAAAATGTAGACTATCTGCAGTCAAATAAATAAATTATGGTATTTACAATCTGATCCATGCTCAGCCCTGCACCAATCAAAGTCACTGGATTGGTTTAAAGATGGGGACTCAGGGGAGTTAAGAATTCAGAATCTCAACAAAAGACACTGGTGTCTACATGACAAGAAAGAGACACTGTTGTCTACATATTGACAAGGAGAGACAGAGGAGAAAGTGGTACAGTCAGCTGGGGCATTAACTCATTGACTGCCAGAGTTAAAACCTCGTTCATAGCAGCCCTTGCCAGCGATTTTCGTGTTTTTTTGTTTCGTTATTTTGTTATTTAATTAACATATAGAAAGTCTAGCTTGACACTTGAATCGTTTTGATCGTTCCACCACTAGAGAGCAGCACATACCAAGCTTGATCGGCTCGCTGACACACTCGCCCCCTCCCAGACCCACTCACACAGTGAAACACATGAACCGGAAGTGAAATGTCTCAGATTCTGTGATCGGCGAAAATTACTTTGTGATACACAACGGGGATGACTGTTCGTCACCCAGACCATAGATTATAGGAGGGGAGGTCTCCGATCGTTTTTCATAGCGTGTGAAAAACCGTTTGTTTCCCTATTATGGTCGAAAATGACTGGGGGGAAAAATGTAAAACCGAAAACGGAACCCAAGTCATGGAACCGGATGCAGTGGTGGTTGAAGTAAGTGGAACCTGAAACTTAGCCTGATTCATAACAGAATAGCGTGATCAGAGCATAAAGATCAATAAAGACCATAGATCGCATTAATGCGATCCTGGTCATCGATTGGCGATTGGCGGCCAATGGTTGAAGTAAGTGGAACCTGAAACTTAGCCTGATTCATAACAGAATAGCGTGATCAGAGCATAAAGATCAATAAAGACCATAGATCGCATTAATGCGATCCTGGTCATCGATTGGCGATTGGCGGCCAATGAGTTAAGGCCACTGTAGCCTCAGGGCAATTTTTTTGAGGGGCACAAGGCCAAACTGAGGGGCAACCACAGCCATGGCCTTCGAAGCCTCCGTGGAATTCCTGCCCTGGTCACGTTGATTGGACACTGTCTCACTTGCCTCTTATCTTCCAGGTTACTAACATCAGAAATGTTCATGTTAATTGTTCACTCTGATGGGGAAACAATCCATCTCTCCTTTATTCTGTAAATTTTGCATCATTATCCCACAAGATTAATTTAATTCCTATTTCGATGTAAATTCCCAAAACCATTCCTATGCAACCAGAAAGTAGATCAATCTTCATCTCCCCAAGCATCTCGTTGCTAGAGGTTAATTTTTTATAAAATATCAGGGAGTACATTTATGGACTTCATTTTCTCAATTCCTAAAAAGCATACAAAAACAACATGGGGTCTAATGAAGGCATGGCTTCTGTGGATCTCATATTGATGACGTCAGTCTTGCCCAAATATGGAGGGACGGCGGGATCGTGCATCTGACATCATGAATTCCCAAACGGTGAAAAATATTCACACAAAAGAAAATGGCCACAATATGTCCTTGGCCTACTGGTAGCGTGGACAAGAAATGTGATGCTGATCGGCGTAGTGGTTTGCAAGATTAGCTGCGGGACGAACAGACAGACGGAGAGAGAGACCCTCTTTTCATGGCTCGTCCCCAAGGCACATGCCATAAAAAAACAATTTAATCTATGATTTTCTTTAAATGTTTTGTTTCTATTACATGTTTTATTTATTTACTCAATGTTGGCTACTGCTAAATCACAATTTCGTTTTAGAATGTCGTCTCAGTTCTTCAGAATCATTATTGTTTCCATATAGTAATTAGTGGTTCCATGTGGAAGTACATGCTTCCTTGGCGGTTCTGTGGTCTACATGTAGCATCAAATGGTGCTCCATTACATCATTTCTTGCTCTAGAATTGTTGTCGTTGTGATTATTTTGATTGTGAACTATGGATTTCTTCCCATTTTGTTCCAAGGTTCTACATGTATACTTAAATCAGGACTATATTGAGTATCCGTATTATGCTGTATAACAGCGGATTGCAAGTAAGGAGTATGCCATAAGATGCAGTAAGATTTCTAGTAGTTATTTATATTAATATATACTTCATTTCTTCATTCATTCAACATTTTCCTTTTGGAACAATCAAGGTCATACTAGGCCATGCCGGTTGAGCAAATATATTTTTCTTCAGACCAACCAAGAATAAGCAGCTTATTTTTTGCCACCGTATTGCCTTCTTTTTTTTTTAAATGAAACCACAGGAAATCAAATTGAATCCAAATCACCAGTTAAGATGCAGCCGAAGTTACTATAATACACACAATATTGCACCTATGCATTATAAACAGTATGTCCTGTATTGCGACCTTGCTCTTTCGATAGCAAAGCGCGATAGCGGTCCTCCCATACATCACTGTCACAGCACAGACGCCACCAGCCACAGTCGGGTAATCTATTTTGTCCTGGTAAAATGTGGTGTAATTTGTTCCAGCTTCCTTGCAACGCTAGCAAAAAGGCAGTGATTTCCCCCCACATTCTGGCTCTTATAGGATTCTGCTTGGCAGTGGGAGCTCAACCATATGTGCTATAGGCATACTTTAGCTGTTGTGTAAGCTAGACTTATTTAATCTTATTTGTTTTGATGCATAGCTTTTTTCTAGTTTCATACCAAATATGCATTATATATCATAGACAGGTTTAAGTAGGAGTCATATATTTTCTTCTGAGCTGCTCAATGTATGGCCAATACCACTCCCCTCACAGAGTGGTGAAGACCTGCCCTATACTAGTAGATTAGGATTTATTGTGTAAGTAAGTAAGTAAGTACATTTTATTTATATAGGACTTCTCACAGAGATGGCTCACAAAGTGCTTCACAAACATAGAGATTAAAAACAAAACAGGGTATTAGAATAGGTAGAACAGAAAAAAGCCTGTACAATAATCTCAAGTATACAGCAAAATAATGATACAACGTGGACATAAAATCAAATAACATTTGCAAAAGCTTGTTCAAATAATAGCGTTTTAAGATTGTTTTTAAAAATGTCAACAGAGGCTGCAGTTCTCAAGGCAAGTGGAAGAGTATTCCAAAGCTTGACAGCTACAGCCCGAAAGGCTCTGTCACCTTTTGTTAATAAATTTGTGTTGGGCACTATTAAGAGACCCTCTTCAGCAGACCTAAGGGCCCTCCCTGGCACATAACGTGGGACCAGGTCGGTTAGGTATTTCGGGGCCTGACCATGCAATGCTCTGTAGGTGAGCACCAGGACCTTGAAATGGACCCTAAAATGTACAGGAAGCCAGTGTAAAGAGGCCAGGACTGGGGTGATGTGGCACCTTCTGCTGGACCTGGTCAACAGTCTGGCAGCAGCATTCTGAATTTGCTGGATGCGGTTCATGGTTGATTTATTGAGGCAGGTGAAGAGTGAGTTGCAATAATCTAACCGTGAGGAGACAAATTCGTGGATAATCATCTCAAGTTCTGGGAGGGAGACAATTAACCTGAGTTTTGCTATGTTCCTAAGGTGGAAGAAACATGTCCGGGTAACTGATTTGACGTGAGTGTCTAGATGCATAGACTGATCGAAAATAACACCGTTATGGTTACCTAGATAGACCTTTATTGATCCAGCGAGGGGAATTCAGTTGTCATGGCAGTACCTCAGTTATGAAACACAGGACGGATACAGAAAAGCCGGTAGTAACACACTACTGTCTGTTATAGATAGAAGTAGTCAAAGTGCATATACCTCGGACATTAGGAAGCCATTTAGCTGCTGTGTCAATAGAACAGTGCCCCAGTTCAGAGTTTGTTATTCAATGGTCTTGTTTTCTCTGTGTTCTCTATATAATGTCCTACTTCTCATGTTTCTTGATTGCAGCAGGGTTATATCCATGCCAGGTTATATAATATTATGTAATGTTCTGATCCATGGTTCTGCTCAAGGCTGAGGCTGTAGTCCAATGTTCCCTCAGACACATAGCTGCCTTTCACTTCGTTCACTCACCTGATGTCACCTCACACCACCAACGCCATTTCCAGCTTTCCTTTATTGGCAAAGTTGCTCGTGCAAGAAATAGCCTCAAAGCTTTACCAGCTTAAAACATGCAATTCTCAGTTTTGATAACATTGTATTATGCATAATGCTGGTTAGTGTGATAGTGTTTGTTGATAAACAATACATTATTAATAAGTATTTCTTCTAGAGATTATACATTCTCAGTTATATTTTATGATCAGATCAATACAGAGAATTCTGCTGTTCACTTAGTGGCTCTTAATGTTGATGCTAGGTCAGCAGCGCATTAGAAGTACATTTCCTTATGTAACAACCTCTCTACTCCATAAACGATGTCAGTGCTTCCACTACCGCTCTAATGGCTTGCTTGCGTACTGTGGGCAGATAATGGAACACAGCATAAACCCAGAAGTATCAAATGACAACTGAAAATCTTTTGACACAGTATAACCTTTGTTCTAGTTTCTGGATGGGGACTGGTGCTGTTAGTACTGTTATTATTGTTGAGAACACATTAGAAGTGAGGCAGGTTACTTATACACTGCAAAAGTGTGAGTTCTAATTTACCTCTGAAAGTTACAGGTCCATTTTTACACTGTCAGGGTTAAATTGGCACACAGTATTTTGTAGGCAAAAAAAAGCTGTTGTTCACCATGGATACTGATGGATAGTTGTTGGAGGAGAAATAAAAGGTAACAGCCCTACGTCCTTCTTTACACCAGAGCCCCAACTTGAGACATGTTTGGGAAACAAGCAAATCAATCAGTGTCAATTAGAGCTGCGTTCAAAGTAAGCCACATCCTGGGAGTCAGATGCTCGCTCTGCACTTAACAGCAGGCAATGCAATTATACTGCAAAGCCTTCCAAAGTGCTCGGGGTCTGGGAGGGTGCCTGATGCATATACATAAAAGGACTTTGCTGCCTTTTATCCAGCAAGTTCTGGTGCCCCCTCTGAGCAGAGACTTGCACTGAGCACGGCAGAGATAGTTCCTTTAGAAGAACTTCAAAAAGAAAAAAATATCAACTTTCATGTGGAGCTTCAGTCCCTGTCAGCAAACAGACACTGCAGTTTGGGATGCTATTGTGCGCACCTACACTGATCTTCAAAGCCATCGTTTGTTCCTCTCTACCGACCAGACTTTCATTTCGCCACCCCTCTGCTGAGGTTGGGGGGAGCACACTACTGTCAATAATAAAATAGTCCTTATTGATTTCTGAAGGAGAATCTCTGTGCGCAGTCATTCACTCTGGTCTGTTCTACAGTACTTCATTTCTCCCTTCAGAATCAGCTTTTTCAAGAGGTGTGAAGACAGCTAAAGGCTAAATTGAGCTCTGAGATGTGGGATTTGTATTCACATTTGACTTGTTGGAGTGTGAATTAAAGCAGGTTACAGATCCTTTCTGACACAGTGCTATCATGGTCCTGTGTTTGAGGCCAAATTTGCATACCCGCAATGCTTGCATCAGTGGAAGCCTGAATAGGAATTGAACATTCAAACATATAATTAGATGCTATACAAAAATTCTGTTATGCAATCTTCTGCATTGTCTGGCAAAAATGTGGTAGTACCTGGTCTGGATATTCAATACAATTACAATTTAGGCATTTACCAGACACTATATCACTCTTATCCAGAGTATCCAAGAGACAAGTGTAGTGCATGCCTCAAGAAACTAGGATCCCAGGTAAACCAAGAACCTAGCATCTGTCAACAACAATAATATACAACAACAATATAAATAACAAGCTGTACATTGAAACTATGTTATCAGGTAAATAATCAACCTAGCATCTGTTAAATTACATTCAATAGTCCATTCTGGATGTTATACATAAAATCTAAAGGAATGGATATTTTATTTTATTTTTTGGGGGGTGGGGGGGTTATATATTATAATTCTATACTGTGCAAATTGTATGCCGACTCTTTAATCTCAGCCGTGTTCATTGGTAGAATTAGGTCAGCTTTCTATCTCTGAGCATTGGCATTTGACTTAATCCCCTTTATGGATTTGAAGTCATGGAGCATAACAACAGCTAAATCTTTCATTTAGGTGATTTTAATTGTAGTTAATGCACATCAGAGCTCCGTCCATCTGGTGAACCGCAGGCCTTTACATAGAAACTATTGCATCATCTCTGATAAGTCGCTTTTTTAGATATTCTTTTTTGTCTATTCTTAACATGTTTAAATCATATTGTTATTTTCTCTTTGTTTGGGGGGAAAACAAAAACCACAGCTGCTTTGTTTACTTACACTCATGATAAAGATGCTTTTATATGTGGTTCGACTGGGCATGAATTGTTACTGCACAGGTCATTGTAGTCGAGGCATGTCCAGTTACTGTGGCAACATGATTTTTGAAAATAGCCCCTCGTTCCAACAGCCAACTGCTGTTGGTAGTTCTGCAAACAGCATCCCACTGATGATGCATGACTCACTCATTGCTCATTATCATCAACCCACACTCATTTCATCCCACCAAGGCACCCCTGCTTGGATATCTGATAGAGGCGTCTGTGTGGGGGCGGGGTAGTATCAACTATAAAGCATGTGGGGCTGCGCTATGATTGGCCAGTGCGAACCATTTAATCCGCTGGTGACTACAACAGGGTACGCCCCTGTGCTCCTCCCCCCCACTCCAACAGCCCTGGCAGCATCCATACACTACTGTGTGCTGTCTCTGTTCCAGGGAGGATATCAGCTCTGTACAGGGAGGAGAGGATTAGCGCAACCACTCATCTCATCTGCATGCACATTCCCAGGCAACCACATGAGCACCCAGGGCTGTACCTCTTTTGTATCTAGCCATCACAGGACTTGACACTCTCAAAACCGAAGCACTATTTAATCTCCTTGTCACTGTTGAGAGAGGATTTAACAGAAGACACATTTTCCCCCTTTTGGACTTATTTTCTTATTCTTTTTTTAGACTCTTCACAGTTTCGATTTGCATGTTTATTACTGCTATTGTATGTTGTGTTTGACTGGAGCAATGAAAGTAACCCTGCATTCTGTAGACTTTCTTTGAGCATCAGAGAGTTTACATTTTTTAATTTTATGACCCAGTAACTTTTTGGACTCTACTGGGTCTGTTTCGGTAGACGTCGCCACTGAGATGCCATCTAGGGAGTGCTACGAGCTTCACAAGGGAGAGAAGTCCCTGGTGCAAAAGGCCAAGCGAGAGGCCAACCAAGAGGATATTTTGGCGGCAGCGCTGGCGATGAGGATGGGACCACAGAAACCTCCAGCCACCATCTGGCAGCCTCTCAAACTGTTTGCCTATTCGCAGCTCACCTCGCTGGTACGCAGAGCCACACTGAAGGAGAGCGACCGGACCCCCAAATCTGAGAAAGTCCACAACTTCAAGGTGAGGCAGGAGAGAGTTATTGTTCAGATACATCTCCAAAATGTTGTGCCTGTGTATTTCGTGTTGTGTCATGACCAGAAGGCAGGGGTTTGAGTCTCCTTCTGCCGGATGGGAACAGGAGGCAGGTCTGCTGTTGAGTGGGAGAGCGGCTTAAAAAATAGGGGGAAAGAATGTTTTGGATCTGTCCGTTGAGCTTTTTTTTTTTCAAAGGAAAATCTGTTTAGTGGCCTGTGGACCTCTGTTGTTGGTTTGGACACCAGATGGAGAGATTAGGGTGATGGGAAGCGAGAACCATGGAGAGGAGGGTTTTCCCCATATTGGCCTGTGTCAGCAGTCCTACATTTGGTTTCCTATCTTGGTTTGTTAATGGAAAGGAGTCCCATGAGGAAAATGTTGCCTTAAAGGCTTTCAAAGTGCTGATGCTCACCAGGCTTCTCCTGCATACTGCTGAACACCCACTTTTACCTACACATTTAGCATCCATGTTTACTGCCCCCACACTGGATAATCCTGAGTGTTACTTTAACTCTGGGAGTTTCCAAATGGAACAGGTTCCATTTCTCTCAAGAGTTATACTCTTTTTTTTTTTTACTTTGTATGAAATCAAATGATTGGAATTTACTGTATCAGTATAATCTTTCATATAGATAGAATAATAATCTCTTGAAACTAATTAACTAACTCTCTCACTCATTGACACAATGATTAGCTGTTATCACCATAGTCTGCAAATAATTTGGTTTACATTGATGAGATTAATTCCCCCTAAACAGTTTGAAGCTACTCTCATTTAATCACAGAGAGCGTTTGAACACTTTCTTTTGCTAATGAATCTATTTTTTGCTTGCTGTTAAATTTGCGTAGAACTGTAGACCAATGACAGCTATATTTCAAATTGAGACATTTCCCCATTTCCAGCAGACCAGCACAATCTCCATGATCTGACAACCAATCCGCCAACCTCAAACATTAGCTACTCCTACAAAGTTAGTCATCACTGATATTTGGGCCTATTCACTCTATTGAAAATTGGCTACAAGCAGGTATATTTATGTATTTAATAAGGCAAGTGTAATTAGCTTCAGACTCAAAAACAAACAAATAGAAAGATCCCATTCTTGGGGCAGCCTGTAATGGTAGCTGACTGTCCAAGAACCTGCACAGGGCCATGCTTGCCAAAACCTACAGCTGCTGTGCCAAAGTGACATATTGGTTCCAGGCCTCAGCCTTTCTTGTGGGATTTAATGAGCTTGTGTATTGTAACCACTGTTGTCGTCATGTAAAAAAACACCTAGCAGGGAGGTGGCCCACTGTCACCCCCTGATGTCTCGTCGGGGCTTTCCTGATTGGCTGGCCTGTTGTTACCTGGTAGAGTGTGGGCTCCCTTAGCAAGGTAGCGTCCTACTGTTTCCATAGCAGATTTCCATGACAACTTGCACCTTTACATTGCTTTGGTGTCTGTCATATCGCACTGTGCAATAACTGCAATGCCGTTTCTTCTCCCATCAGTTTTAGAGTCTGTTCAAACAACCATTGTTTCCTATACAGATTTAATCATCCTGATCTGCCTCATTCAATACGTTAACATCGACAAGTCTACTGTCTGTAGGTGGGATGTAAGTCTGTCTTTTGCTTTCACTGCATCAGTAACCTGATAACTCTCTCTCTTTCTCTCTCTCACACCCTTTTCCAGGTGCACACATTTCGAGGTCCTCACTGGTGTGAACATTGTGCCAACTTTATGTGGGGATTGATGGCTCAAGGGGTCAAATGTGCAGGTACATTTTGTTCTCTAACATTAAAACATAGGCTGCAAGTACAGTGTACATATATGCACAGTTAAATCCAGAGTGTTATTTTTAATCTTCTAATTATTACTCCAGATTTTCCTGTGTTTGTGCAAATGTAAGCTCTGGGTTACTTAATTTTCTGTACTTAGTGTATGTAATCATGGATTCTAAAGTTCTTATTACTGCATATGGGAGTTTGTACTGCGAGTAGAACTGTATTATTAAGTGTTAATCTAAAAATCCCACCAGGCCCCATAGATTAGAAAGGTTGTATAACATAGTGAAATTAAGATGAAGGCCTACTGTGGATTTACTGTGATGTAATAGATAATTGAAAGTAATATTAATGCTTGGCTTTTGACCTGCTTGCTTCTCATTTGACTGCTGAATACAAGATTCAGTGCAAAGTATATGCTCACTTTTGTTGTCAGCATTAGTGAACTGATACAATTTTAAAATGTTAAAATAACTACACTTTGCTGAAGCAGTGGAGTCATTGTTTTTTTTGCTTTGCTTTATTGTGGTCAGGACATCTCTATTCTGCCATTTTGTCATAATTATTATACAGACACAATGAGAGCGATTTCTCTGCTTCTACTTGTCTGGTTTCAGTTGGGGGGAGCTGAAATACCACCCCCACCGTAGCTTAGTTGGTTGGCTACGAAGCTACAGTAGCTAGCTTACCATAGGACTGACATTTAGGCAAGGCGGCGGTGTTTGGCTGAATACTCTCTCTCTCTGCATTCATTCGCTTAGCAGTCACCATGCTATAACACACATTCACCCATCTTTCGAAGATACAGTCATGCAGTGGTCCTTTGTTTTTATTCCTATTCATCGGTGGGAAAAATAACATCATGAAACTCCCTTTATTATTTTATTTCCTTGATATGATGTGGCTATATGTATTCAATTTTATTTACCTATTGGAATTTTATTTCAGTGTGATTTATTATATATTTTTCTCATTGCCTGTCAATAACTGAGACTTCCATTTTGCAGCAGACGCTTGCGAGAAATGTGTTTTCATCACGAATAGCACTTTAATGTGGGTTGATGTGTGATGATGTTTTATTGATGGAACAAAGTGAGCCACACATATATCTGTGGGAGCTCTCACATTAATTATTGATGTGTTATTGGTTTGGAAAGCAGACGACAGTCAAAGGAAAAGCTCTTTCTTTTCTTCTGGAGTATTCGTTTATATTTTTTATTTTGTCATTCCTCCAGACTCAACCATAGCTAGCCTACTTGAAACTGGGGCAATAAAGTCTCAGATGATGCTTTGAATTTGCATTCAAAAAATGTTCTCCCTCCCCCCTCCTTTTTTTCCTCTTTTTTTCCTTTTTTGTACGTGTGAACTGTTTTTGGCCGAGTGCCAGGAAGCCAGCTTCTGCCACTGCTTGTTGTGCCACATTTCCTCATCGGAGTAGCCCCCCCAGCCTCTCATCCCATCATGCCTGTGAAGGAAAACAAAGCTGGCATGTCTCTTTAATGAGGAGCGGGGCTCGGAGCATGGGGAAGGAGCTCCATTTCCACATGCATTAAAATTCAGCAGCTTCAACCAAAGAGCTAGGTCACCCATAGCTCAACCTCAATTCAGCTTCAGTTCTTGTTGGAAAAACAAATTATCTAAAAGAAATAGAATAAAAACAGTCAGGCAGCTGCCGTTCCAGCCAGAGACAGACGCAATAATGGGTTGGTAGACTACCCGGCATTATGGGGTCCTAAGCATAGTAGATGTGAGATATAGTGATAATGTGGTGATAAGCCAATAGCAGCCCCCACCACGACCTCCTCCAACCACTTCTCATCAGCATTAGAACCTTTTAGCCCAAAAAACAGCCGAGCAGATCCGCTGTGGATGCTTCTCACCATGGCGACAGAGATAGAGCTGACAGTGCAGTAAAAAAAGAACACTGTAACAGTCATCAGTCTTCATTTAGCTCCAAGAGCATAAAAATGCACCCTTACGAGTCCGTTTGCATCTATTTTTATGCTCTCAGAGTTAAATCATCGCTGAGGATTTTTTTTACTGTGCAGCCTCCTCTGTCTGCAGGCTCAGGGTGTCCCTGGGGCCATTGTTTCTCCCTCACCCACCCCACCTGGGACCCCAGGGCCATCAGTGTGCTCACACATGGACAACACCAGACCTGTGTCTGATGACAGAGTGCCCTCTATTACGCTGCCTGTCTCATATCCTTAAGAGAATCATCTCTTAAAAGTAATTACATTTCTGCATCAATGCATATAAATACAGGCTGTGCAAATTTCTCAGGGGGTCCATATTAATCAGAATGTGAAATTATATGCTGAGAACAGCAGTCTACGTTTATAGGAGATCTTTTTCTTCTTATTGATCCAATAAAATAAAAAGAAAAGAGAGGAGAAAAACAAGAATCATCCCGATGAGCAAAATTAACACATTTTGAGATTTTTTTTTGAATCAAAAGCACAAAGCACTTTGTCAGGAAATGAAGAAATCCCTTTCAGAACTTGGAGAATGCTCAGGGAGCTTGGAGAGGCTGCCCCCATTTTCGTGTGGGAAACTAGGTCTAGTGTAGCCCGCAGCGTCTGAATTGCTTCTTCCACAGCCATTGTGTGCGAGCCCAGATTTGGAAGAGAATGGAGCATGCAGTAGGGCTGACTGTCCCTGCTGCAGGCCACATTGTTTCCACTGAGCCTCTAATTCCCTCTAAGAGCCTCTGCTACAAAGCAGTGCTGGAGTCAGTCTCTACATTGGCACGCTGTGGGCTGCTGAGCTCCCTACAAGGTGAAACCTGCCCTGGAACAGCTGTGTGCTCACCAAAGCCTAATTCATACTGAGAGAGCCAACCTACAAGCTCACAACGTATCGCGGATGCGACGCGTTATGAGCTTGTAGGTCTGCTATTTTCGCCATGCAAAAACACTGTCATGCGCCGGAGCACAAATTTGCTTTAACACTGAAGGCAAAACGCAACGTGGGAGAACCAAATGATCATTATGACTAATATACTGTTTGAAATTCCACAGAGATGGATACTGTGATGCCACAGATTTCATTGAAATGAGGGAATCCCCACACATACTGCAGCCATCTAAGAATTATCAAATGTCATTGTCCATTCATTTGAATTAGCAAATTAGTACACTAAAGTATAGCCCTGAGCTTTTACAAATAGTAATAAAAAACAAAAAGGGCAAATTGTGGGCTTTCAATAGAACGGCAACATATTGGGTTAATGCACTGTCCTGAAATCTGACATTTGTGGTGTTTTTCTATTCCTTGATTAGCTTTTTTGATTAATTATTTATTTATTTATAAATGACTGGTTGTTTGTGGAGCTGCGTTCCACTCTAGTGCTCAAGGTGACCCCAATGACACGCCTGGCAGCTGACCAGAGTGATGTCACCAGCTGCTGACAGTAGTTGTCCAGTGTTCCTGTGACATTTTGACAGCAAATATTGATTAAGGGGATTTAGACCTAAGCAAGCGAAAACACCAATTAAACCATCCAATGAAAGACAAAACATGAGCTGAATGTTAATTTGGTACCTCTTCGTTTTTTTTTTATGAAATAAAATAAAAATCACTACAGTATTTGTTTTTGTTGCTTCATGTTTTCAAGATATTTTTTTGCAAATTTCACAGGGTTATACGACGTAATAATATTAACTTTGCATTATTACAACAAGGGTAACTTTTTACACAGGATTTGATTGTGTTATTTACCTTATAACACTGTTATGCCTCTTGCTCTACTTTCTGTACCTCTCTATAGATTGTGGTATGAATGTCCACAAACACTGCTCAACTATCGTACCAAACGACTGCAAGCCAGACCTGAAACACGTCCGTAAAGTCTACAGCTGTGACCTCACGACCCTGGTGAAAGCTCACAATACAGCGCGACCCATGGTGGTGGACATGTGTATACGAGAAATAGAGTCACGAGGTTAGTTCGGGGGGGTGGGGTGCACAATCCAATACTTTATTATAATAGTGTTTCCCAAACTGACAAACTGGGGCTTGTCTGTTTTGGAGGTAGTACAACATTTTAACCTGTTAAAACTGGGAAAGCATCTATTTCACCTTAGATTTATATGTTGGATATTCAAAAATAGCAGATGTACAAGCTCACAGCGCGTCACTTTGGCCTCGGGTCTAAATGGGTTAAACATGTTACAGAAAATCATAACATTGCATTTTTGGGTTTAGAAAATATTGAAAATAGTAGATCTACAAGCTCACAATGTGGTTAACAGGTTTGAAAAACACAAATGTGCACGTTTGGGGAGTCTTAGCTTTCGTCGGATGTAAGAAAGGGGGGCTCCAAGGAAAAACGGGTTGGGAACCACTGTAAATAGAGTATTGTTTACCTCTGCCGTAAACCAGTGATCCTCAACCTTTTTCATTTCAAGGACCCCCAGTTTGATACGCATCATGGCACGGATACCATTTTAATCTCTGGTATGCCAAACAACACTGTAAAATCCCCAGTGTTAAGTTAACTCTGACAGTGTACAGATTGTTCCATTTGTATACACTCTCAGAGTTGCAGACCCGTAAGGGTCCATTTGGTTGCTAACTATCAATCATTTGGATGGGGATCCCATAGAACCCCCCTCAAGGACCCCATGTTGAGAAGCAATACTTAATTTACATATCATAGTAGTGCAGTTGTCCTTTGTGGTCCAAGATAAAACCCTAATTTGTGGGTGTTTTTTTAATATTGATATCTCCTTGCATCTTAATCAATCCCCCTGCTTTGGTGAAGATGGTGGAAAGCTGTGGATTTCTATTAATGACTGTAGAGTTGGTCTTATGTAGTAATGATTAAGGGGGCTGGTGAGAGTGCTGGTAATTGTACTTGTGTAATGAGGAATAGATTACTCTTGTTTCCTGCTGCCGAAGTAGATTGCATTTCAGTTAAATCATTCAACTATGTAGGAACCCTCATCTCTCCCTCATTGTCTGGTGTCTAATACATGTGCGTAACCAGCTCTAAGTTTGATTTATGTCTTTATTATTTTGTTCACTGATGCAGAAAACTATTTGCATCTGTCCATGCTATATTCCCCTATGTGATACTGCACTGACGTTTGGCCGCTAATTTCTTATGCATATTTAAGAGCATTTTGTGGCCATATGACCTGGGAAGTCTTATGAAGGTAAATCGACTTGCGTGTACTAGGTGGAAAGAATTCCACGTGACATGATGAATGAAACCTATTTGTCGTTGTCTCTCTAGGTCTTAAGTCAGAAGGGCTCTACAGAGTGTCTGGATTCAGCGATTCAGTGGAGGATGTCAAGGCGGCGTTTGACCGAGGCATGTTGACTGTCCATTATCTGTTTTGCTATGGATTAGGCCAGTGGTTTCTCATCGACAGAATGTCCTATAGATCCATATCAGCACTCAACACAACTGCTGATGTGACATGCTAACATTATGATGTGTTTATGTAAGGCTCTGAGAACATTTCAGATTAAGCAAAAAGTGACGCAATTTGTTAGGGATTAATGTCAATCTGGGAAAGTGGACCATATCCTGACATGGTTTACTCAACGCGGAGCATTACAGTGAGGGGTCAGGGGTCAGGAGAAAGGTTACAGGAGAAACCCATTCATTGCTGCGTTGAGATTCTACAGTACAGTGATTCTCAATCTTTTAGACCTCTGGACCACTAGAATATTTCGACAATCCTCAACAACCACCCCACTGCACCTCCCACAACAATATGCATATATTTTGTATATAAGAAGGCATAACACAGCCATTTCTATTTTATTTTATTTTATTTTAATATTAATATTTTCATTAATGATCTTAAAGCTGGATAAGTTGCTCGCCGGTTTTGCACACTGAAAAAAACAAGGGTACAATATAAATTACATTTGTTGAACATTTTGAAAACATTTCCCCATGGATCACCTGTAATTATGCCATGGAACATTACTGGTCCATGGACCACCGGTTGAGAAATGGTGTTCCATTATTAGAGGCGGTGGGTGACAATGAGTCTATCCTGGCCCAGTGCAGCGTGACTTTTAACTGTAGGAAAACCCTGCAGCTATAGGCTAAAGTAAAGTCTTAGCTGCATTTGGGAGATCACCCATGACAGAGTGTCATTCCAGCTCACAGCACTGTGATGTTCAGACCGCCCAGTAGAATTAGGCCATGGCCTACACTGAATACCATGCATAAATGAAGACAACGTCAGAATAAAACAGTTCAGGCGAGTGATAGAAGCCACTTTGTATTCAGACTAATAGTTTAGATTTAACCCCCCTCGAGGCTTACACAATCTCTGCCTCACTTTATTCTGAGACATAAGCATAATCTTCTGATGAGGAAAGTTTTTTTCATTTTCAAGCTCACATTTTGTGTTCCCTCCATCATGCTATTATGTGTCCTCACAGATGGTGAGAAGACGGACATCTCGGTGGATTCTTATGAAGACATCAATATCATCACGGGTGCACTGAAACTCTATCTGAGGGATCTGCCTGTTCCAATCATCTCGTATGATGCCTACCCCAGGTTTATTGAGGCTGCAAGTAAGTCAAACTGTAGTTTTGTCAAACTATTTAATACATTTCTTTTTTTTTACCCTTTACATACCCATGTGATTCTTTTGCTGAGCATGCAAGCGCTTTTTCAGTAATGCTCTGCCCACATTGCCTAGATTAATGATGGTGACTCATGGCTAATTTATGCTCCATTGTACTATTTTGATTTGGACCAATTTATAATCTTACAACGCGTCAAGAATTCAATGTGTCATGAGCTTATATGTTGGCTATTTTCGGTCCACATTGTCAAGTATAGGACAAAGTATAAATTAGGCTTAACAGATCCACAGTCATAATCTTTGCCTGTGGGTATTTTTAATGGTGGTTGTTGAGGGAATCAAAAGAGTTAGTTTGGTCATTTCCTCCACAAACAATTAGCTGGTCCAGTAATGTATGTACTGCAGTTAGTAAAGCTAAGTCATTAGTGCCCTACCTCCGTGTTTACAGCCACCTACTTTGCTGGGGGACCCAATTATGCTTATTGTTATTGATACAGGAACCGGCATGGCATACAGAATGATTGTGCGTCAAGAAGACATCACAAAGGCCCCCACGGTTTCATTATTTCCAGCAGCATTTTGATAAATGGAAATGTCTGTTCTTTACTTTTCTATTTTTGTTAAACCAACAGTTCTGACCACAGTCGCACTTTTGCAACGTGAGGCTAATGTCAGAGCATGCTTAAAGGGGAATGTTGGACCACGGTTTTCTTACCTTTTCTATGATCTTATGGTATCCTAGGATGAATGGTACAGTAGAAAAATGTCATAACTCCATCCCAGGTCCGCCACAGCTAAAAGTCTTGAATACAGTACTTTACCATTCAGATTTGTGTAGTCATTTCCTCACAGCAACTGATACATCTTTACAGGATTACCGAATAGTACAAATAATCTCAGTGACATGATTAGAGAGGTCTGAGTATCTGCAGATCAAGTGGCTCATATAATAGCATGTTTTATCACTACGTTCCAGAAGTGGCAGACCCTGAAAAGAAACTTGAAGCTTTCCGTGAAGCTCTGGCACTGTTGCCCCCATCACACAGTGAAACTCTGAAATACCTCATGGCACACTTAAAAAGGTGAGTGATCCATTGTAAACCCACATAAGTTAAAATCAGTTGCTTCCAGTGTGTGTATGTTTCTAAACGATTTAACTTTTTGCAGGGTGACACTAAATGCAAAAGACAACCTGATGAATGCAGAGAACCTCGGCATTGTGTTTGGGCCCACCCTCATGCGAGCCTCAAACTTGGACGCCATGACAGCACTCAATGACATCCGCCATCAAAGACAAGTGGTGGAGGTGCTCATTAAAAACTGTGATGTGCTCTTCTGAAAGCAGATGAGGAAGGACTGCTTGTTGCAGAACAGCCATTTGATAATAATTATTTTTTTGTGTAAAGACTTGAACAAATCTTTTGTATTACATTGTGTAATACATTTTTTTTTCTATGCCCTCTTTATGGACCAGTGCTGAACCTAACATTCTTCCTCCCCTGTATCGGGTGTGGACGATGTACCTTACACTTGTATGTACTGTATGTCTCCCCATTTTTGTCGGGGCTTTTCTTAAAGCTGATGGGCCAGTAGTATGAATTGTGCAGGTTCTTTGTTTTTGTGTAGCTGTATAGCAGTAACCCAGCATGTGTTAAAGATTGTGAAACCTTTTGACTTTGATTTTGTTTGTCCTGTAGTAGTTACACAGTAAAACCTCAATGTTGATTCATTTAACTCTGAAGGGGCCTACATGCTCCATCCGATCGGCAAACGTTTTTCGGGTGGCCTGTCCGAAGAAACTTTGGACAGACAAGTGCCCATTCATACTAGCACCACAAATGTGTGTGTTCTGAACGCCAGACTCTGCCAACTCAGTAATCTGATCAATGATTCTGCCTCGCAACACTCCGCTCGAACCCCTGAAGCAGTGTACAGCCAGTGCTGGAAGCGGTTATTTTAATAAATGGATATCGCCTCCGGCGTGCTGTGGGAAATGTGTTTCGGAGGTAGGGAGGTTTTGCAGTTTCTTGTGATAGGATGTGTTTATGGTCACTCAGAGGATGATTACAGAGGTGTTGGTACCACCTGGATGCTGGCTTGTATCGTGAGATTTGTAGCGGTGCCAGAGAGCCGCAGCAACAAGAACACAGTCAGGCGAACATAGGCAGCCACTCCAAGCTCGCCTACGGCAGCTTGTTTGTAAATGATTTATACATTTTAGACATTAAATATGCCGTGTAGTTTCACAATCTTCACTGATTTTACATGCTTGTTAAAGACGTTGATATAAAAACGTGCGACTTCTAGACCGCAGTGCAGCACCCTTGGCTGGCATCAGAATGAAGCCTTGGGCTGATTGCGGAAACGAAACTAAATAAATCGCACCCACCGCACATGGTCAGGAGATGTCCGCAATCGCACATCTCTTGACCAATCACACTGTCTAAACAGTTTTTGGACAGTCAGAACATCTAGGGGTGCAGGGGTGTCTAAAAGAAGTTCTGAGACTGCCCATCCGAAGTTCTGAATGACATAATTTTGTAGTTATAACGTACCCTGTCTGAAGAATTCGGACATCGCATGGACCATGTAGCCCCCTTTACCCTCTGAGTTAACACTGGGGATTTTACAGTCCAGATCCCTAGCTACCTATTGTGCAATTATTTCTTTCTGTGAAACATAATATAGCTGGATGAAAAAACCTACTGACGTACTGAGGAGCACCTTTATGACATTGTATTTTTACCTCCTTATCTCTTTTTATGTAACCTACAGTTCTTACCAAGTTACCATTTGAGCCTTTCCTCACAGAAAGCAACCAGTCAATGTGTGCTTTGTTATATTTGCCTGAATTTAAAAAAATCTTTTCTTGTTCAAAGAGGATTATTTGTGCTGTTTTTTTTTACTGTAATGCTTTTGTACATAATTTGTGCATGAACACTTTAATTTATTAAACCTTTCTCTGAGAAATGCAGAAACGTCACGACTCATCTGAATTTAAATGTGTTCAATTAAGCTCTAGAATGAGCATCACGTAAGGTACATTTTAATTGCAGGAAATGGTTGACAAAAGGGGAAGTAGTCATTTAATGACATACTACATTTTATTTGACCTTCCAAGATGACCCAGGCAAATGGGGCCATTTTTCTTTAAATCTGCATATCCGGCGTGACGGGTAATGCTCGATGCCACATATGATTGTACAGCAACCCCTCTGGGAACACGTCAATCACAGTCATTCACTGTGAGATTAAATCAAAACCCACAGTACCTTAGGCATTGCGCCTCTGTGCATCCATGAGATTTTTAATTGCTAGATATATATGCAAACAACCTCACTTGGGATTTATGCATTTTAGGGTTAATTATCCACAAGCAATCTTTCCATGTAATTTCCAGAAACCAGCCATGCCGGAGTGAGCTCATTGGCAGCTCATTATGAGATCAAAGTGTTACCACTGTTTTGGCTTGCACAACAAAGGCAGGTTCTAAATATGTATTGCTTTATCTTGAACTAGTATGGTGCTGTCACAAATGTGAATTAAAATGCATCTTTGTGGGGCGCCCGCTGGCCTAGCGGTCAAGGCAAATGCCACATATGGTATATAATCCAGCCTGACAGCGTGTCACACTCACAGGCTCGAATCCCGTCCCCGACGACCTTTGCTGCGTGTTACTCCCCGTCTCTCCCTTCGTTTCCTGTCATTCTTTACAATATACTATCAATAAAGGCAGAAAAGCCTAAAAAAATACTTTAACATGCATCTATGTGATAATTGTTTATAATCACAGCCTTGCATCCATTTTACAATGCTTTCCCCTCTATGCCATTTACTACATAAAGAAATACTGGTCGGCATACATTTTTTTCACCAGATATTGCAGGGAGACGGGGCAGAATTGACTAGTTTGGAGTAAGTGATTTATACCATCTCTGAATGATTGCTCTATGATTCTTCATTGTGGATTAGGCTTCTCATTGGTCAAGAGGAATGTACAAGAAAGATGACCATGGGTTTGGTGGGTCATTAATGGATTGTTTTTCTTACTGCAATGTTTTGGTTATATTTTTGCAGTTTGAAAGGGCTTTTTTGTTTTTATATACATATATTTGTATTCACATTTTTAAAATACATGGGGCATTTAGTTTTGCGGAGTGATTTGAATACCGACATTGGCTTCTTGACTAGGTGGACATTTCAGTTTGATGGGAGTGTTGAATTATTTGAGTTAAATTGTTCTAACCGCTTAACAAACATGTTTTTCCCCTGGGCAAACATCAAGGCATTATTACTTTCCCTACCAAGTGATAACTAGGCTTAAAGGCTAACCAGATTGTTATACTCAGCCAAGCTGCCATAGTGTTTGCTAGCAACTATTCTCTGTTTGTGTCTGTTGGTACAGATACAGTACAGTTGTCCTCAATGAAGGACACAGCTGTCTCTTAATTACAAGTAAATCCTATTAAGTGGTTGTTCACAGTGCTAACTGCCTGACTTAATATTAAAAGCAGTAAAATGTGATCTTCTATGACTTCATTCAGCTATTGTTCACCCATCGATACCCTAGTCTATGTTCTTTTTAAACATGGCCTGCGACATTGCCTGCATTGCAATTCAGAAGCTGTCCTCACTTGACATTTAATCACTAGGTTTTTGTGACCGCATCACATCAAATTATTGTGTGACGGATTCATACCTACCTTTGTTGGCTGTATACAAAATGGAAATTCGTCTTCCAGCTGTATGGCTTTCCACCAGCTATAATCAGCCATTTTTCAAATATATTATACATTCGTCTACATTAGGCACTGACTGGGTGCAAAAGGCAATAGACCAAACCACGGAAGCTATGCACCGATTAGACATCTGCTGTGATGACTCCATGACAGTAGTCTCCTCATGCACATCCAATAATGTTTGCCAATTCTATTGTGTGATGGCTGTGCCTTATTCACAGTAATGAGTCTAAATGTGACAGTGTCTGTGATCCATGAGATAAGTGACCTTTCTTCTTTGTTGATTACATGCTACTGTCTGTTGATTTCCTCCCACAGAGAGAGCTGACCTAAGTATCAAAATTATTATTATATTTCTTTATGCCTTTCTTGATAGTACAGTAGGTAGGCAAAGGCCGTCGGGATCGGGACTCAAACCCGCGACGCGCTGTCAGGCTACATTGAAGCCTACTGTAGGTGCCCGGACCAGTTTCAAAATTCTAAGATGTTCAGTTAATCCAAATGTCAATATCTTTGCCTGTGTATAGCGTCACCTCTTGTAGGCACATACAACTGTGTGATTAGATTTCTTAAAATTTGAATGACACATCTCACAATCAGTGCTTCTTTGCTTACTTTGTACTTACTGAAAAATTACATTCTGGACAGATAGATAGATAGATAGATATACATTTATATGCTGTGCGCACTCAAACGCACACACACACTGACACCCATGGATAATATATATATATATATATATATATATATATATATATATATATATATATATATATATATATATATATATATATAATATAATCATGGTTATAATGCACTTAATACTATCTATGGAAACCCTAATCCGTATAATCTTCCACAACATCCAGCATGCTGTCCATTGTTCATCCAACCCCTGCAGTGGTATCACCATTCATGTATTCCATGACCATTTTCATAACATGCAGGATAGAGCTAAAAATACTGGTCTCCTTCAGAGCTGTTACTGGAACCAGTAGTGTACTGGTCAGTATCCTTCCTATACGAGAAGTGACCAGTAGTGGTGTAGTCAAATAATAATTCAATACAGACCTTTTACTTATGTAAAACATCGGAGCACCACTGACACACTGGGGTTGACTGAGCCGATTCAATGATGATTTGTCCTTGCTTACATGGCAGTGCTGAGGCGAGGCAGAGCAGTGTGTGAACTCAGGTGGTCTGAGTGATAGGGAAAAGGGGTGGGTGAACTGCAGAAGGGGGTTGAGAGACAAATCTCTCTTAATTCAGACATTGCCAAAATGGTCATTTGTCCTTAAGTGAGATGAATGAGACTAGTTGTTGAGTGACTGGCTGATTGAACAGATTGGTGCTGTGAGGAAATTGAGTTGCCCGACCCATCACTGGCTCAGCAGGGTTGGGCAGGTGTAGAGGGCCCACATGGGTGTAATATGCCCGGCCATCTGGAAACACATGGCTGTTGCAACATTCAGTAGACGTTTTGAGAATTATTCAATTAAGTCAATGACTAATAATGTATTCAAAGTGTGCGACTGGACAAAATAAGTATTAGGACGATTGTTTTTTTTCCTCTGTAGCTTTACACAAAGGGACACACTGACAAAACTTAACAAGAACATTTTAAATTAATCCTCAATCTAAATTCAACAATGGTTGTGAAAATGTCTTCATAAGCACAATTGTTTTCAACTATTGATCAACATACAGTACATCAACAACAATAATGGAACAAGGTTCAAGGTAGCTTTATTGTTACATATTTTAAGGTCAAAAGAGTCCAATTTGTTTGTTCCGATTCTCCTCAATGTTTATCTAAACTGCAAATGCCATTCCTTTAAAAGCAGCCAGGGGTTGTCATTGCACCTGTTATGTTCTGTGTGGGCTGTTTCACGATGGGATATTTCAGTGGTAGATTACTGTGGCATGTTGAGCTTATAACAGATGACAAAGAATGTGGCTCTCAAATGACAAACGCTGGCAGTCATACACATACGGTGTCAGAGAAAAACAATACTGTTAACGGGAAAACTCGGCTGTAAGTTATTGGGCGCCAGTGCTGTAAGAATCCTCTAAGCAGGGAGATACTTTTTCATTCTCCTATGGGCCAGCAGGCAACAACTTGAAGTTGAGTCTTCATTTTGGATTTACAAGAAAGCTTTGGCAAGAATGAAGCTTTTATTTTTCAGTTTTCATCTAATATTTCTAACAGGTAAGGAATGGACACTGAAATGCGTCCATGCTGGTAAACCAGAGAAACAAAAGTGTTACTTAACTGATATGTTGTGTTCACATTACATTAAGTTACATTTTAACTTTAAGTATAGTTTATTGAACCACCCTTCCATGAATAATGTAGGCCTACTATATGACAGTAGTTTGGTCATTTTGTGTTGTTGGAACAACATAAATGATAACTAAATGTATTTTACTTTTTACTTGTTCGTCTTGTCCAGCTATAACATGCTTTGATTGACAAGAGCATTTGTGTGTTGCTTTACTACGTACGGCTGTCGCTTCTATGTTTCACGAGGCAACCTCCATAGTTAAGTATGGACGGGTCCTGGGTTTAGTGAGCTAAATGTGTCAAGAATCATTCTATGGTTCATGTTGCTTTAATACAGCCTTCCCTCCAAGGTCATGTGGAAAGTGAAATGGGATACTGCTCTGGCCTGTGTCAAATGTGTAACAGAAATCCTGGAAGTAGAAATGAAACACTATCTCTATCAAGTGACCCTTACACGCCTCTCATCTCCAACAAATTATGCACCAGGCTACAGCATGCCGAATGTAATCTGTATGTTGTTGTTGCTGTTGTTGTTGTTGTTATTGTTGTTTTTATTACTTTTTTTTATTACTTTTATTACAATGTATAGATGTCCAAATTATTTCTATAGAAGAAGTAGGCTACATAGCCCTCTGGAAATACAATCTGGTTTTCACACACTAAATCTGATATTACACAGACATCAGCACCACTGGTGCTACTGGGACAGTCTCCTTGAGACCCAGGAAAGTGACCCTGGTTGACCTGTGTAGTCTCCAGTAGTGACGACAACTTCTAATTCTGTTCATGAACAGATAGGATTTCATGTTCCACCATGAACAAAACAAGGCTGAATAGTTCAATTATGTGTATTAGAATTAGGATTTTAGTGGCATCACTGCAGTGTATTCACACACACCCAAATGTCATGCCTGACTATTTATGAACCATACAGAGAAATGTGTGCAAAAATCCCCTCATAGTAAGAACGCATTTCACTGACACATTGGTATCATCATTGGATACTCTAAACAAAGCTAGTCTGAATCCTGTATGCATGATCTCTGTGATCGTTGTAGGTATTGCCTGGGCTTCTGAGGATGAAACGCGCTTGGTTAAAACCATTTTCACTGGTTACAACAAGATTGTTCGTCCTGTCACTCACTTCAAGGACCCGGTTGTGGTTACTGTTGGACTTCAGCTAATCCAGCTCATCAGTGTGGTGAGAGATTAAGCCATCCCATATCGCCTCACCTCTAAGGCTCGTTGTAATCAAGAATCTAAATTATTGAATAATTCTCCATATCTCCATATGCAGGATGAGGTCAACCAGATTGTCAGCAGCAATGTGCGATTAAAACAGGTTTGTTTTAACATGTTTAATAATTGTTTCTAATCACAACAGAGGGACACCTGCTACTTAATGTTATTGTGAAAGGTTATAGTGAATGTTGTTAGAATAGCTCACTGAGCTCATATTAACTCTGTAAATGCAATATTATATACAGTAGACGTTTTGTGGCCTAAAGACACATTACAATGTTTCTTGCTGTGTAAGGCCTCCTTCAATGAATGCAAAGAATTAAGTGTCATTAAAATAAAACCTTTGCCCATAATTTACCTTTCAAATAGTACAAATGAAATACACAATGTAAAGAAATATGTAAAATCCTGGAAATAATGTCCATTTCCAACAGAAAGTTGGTCAGAAATATATTTGGCATAACCTGATGCCCTTTCTATGTTCATTTACTCAGGTATGGAAAGATATAAATTTGCATTGGAACCCAGACGATTATGGCGGAATCAAAAAGATAAGAGTTCCATCCACTGACATTTGGCGGCCCGATCTGGTTCTCTACAACAAGTAAGCTCTCCTATCCATCCAGTCTGACACAATGACTCAAAACTAGGCATGCAACAGTTAATCGAACTAAAAGATTATCGATTTTAATAAAATATTTGGGGAAAGGTTTGGGGAAATTTAGTTTTTTAGTTTGTTTGTTTTTTCTCCTTTTCCCCTTTTCTTTCCTTTTGTAATTTTAAAACGGCACCAAACATTTTCAAAAGTAGAGAAAATAGCCGATCTACACTTCGCATCGAGCTTGTAGATCAGCATTTTTCCTATTTTGCATGACACAGTTGTACGACACAGTTTTCCTATTGATTCACTGATATACAAAAAATACATTAAATAAATATTTTAAAAAAACATGAAAATTATCAATAGTAGCAGCCCTACTCAAAACAACTTCAGAACGATGTTGTCGAGTCACGTTTTGCTTTACTCCGTAGTGTTGAGTGGAGAAGGCTCAGATTGCATCAGGCTAAATCTGGCCCCTGGTATCGCAGGTTCTCTCCATACCATATGCTGTGTCTGACACACACTGCTGTTTTTTCCCTGACAACCAGCCTCCACTGCCACAACAACCTGTGCCAGCCAGGCTCTGTGCTGGTTGGTTGGGCTGTTTGACTGCAGTGCTGGCCAGACGTTGCCAAACCCCCAGGCACTGATGTCCCCCCGTGTTAACATTATCTCCTGCCACGCTCATGCTGCCTATACACACACACACTAAACAAAAATGATGCTAAATAGCACTAAAAGTGGTTAATTGGCTAGTAATCATAGGGGACCCTCTTTCTAAAGTTGATAGCACCTTTGTCATATAGCACTATATAGGAGCTGTAGGTATGGAAGCGGTGCATGCTATAGCACCTCAACCACCGTATGGGTCCATTTGGTTGCATTTGTACACTCTCAGAGTTACAGACCTGTAATGGTCCATTTGGTTCCTAACTATCAATCATTCAGCTGGAGGCCCAGAGTTACATAAATTATAATAAATTACTGAGGATTTCCCTGTGTGCTTATTTGTGCCCACAGTGCTGATGGAGACTTTGCAATTGTTCATGAGACCAAAGTGCTACTGGAACACACCGGGATGATCACATGGAACCCGCCTGCCATCTTTAAGAGCTACTGTGAAATTATTGTGCTGCACTTCCCGTTTGACCTCCAGAACTGTAGTATGAAGCTGGGCACCTGGACCTATGATGGGAACTTGGTCGTCGTCAACCCAGTAATACCAATGATCCATACTATTCAAACATCAACCCCCTCATTTTCTAAAATAGCAGATCTACAAGCTCACAACGTGTCGTACTGCGATGCATTATGAGCTTATAGTGCCTATTTCTGCTAGTCATTTGTAATTTCCTGGAAAGGGAAGAAAAATATAGATAGAAAGAAAGAAAGACTTGTAGGCTACATGTACGGAAGTAGGCCTACATATAGGGCTTAAGTTATTATAGTCGTAGAATAACCCCATATTAGTACTGATAAAGCATACTACATCACACAGTGAGTGTGGAAACTGATCAAAACCAACAGCTCGACACTTGAATTAGAATTTCAGTATCGATGTCCCCTCATAGTCGAATAATTGATTAATCAGTTTGTTTGGTCACTTTGTTGTAGTCATTTGTTATAATTTTTCCATGATGAAGTAATTATTTTTGAAAAATAATGCGCACATCTCTTGTAAACAGTCGATATAACGCTTAAATTCTACCAAGTCTATAGGCCAATAGCCAGTAGCCATTGTGAATGTTAGAATGTTCAGTTCTTCTCAGCCTCACCAGCCTGAAAACCAATTTCACAGATTCGTCGATTAACTAATCGAATTGATTGACAAATTCCTATGAATATTAGTTGACTAAGAACTAAGGACTGCCCTAGTTTAAATATCGTTAAATGTCTTCCTGACTGTTTCTCTTCACCAGGACAGTGACCGCCCTGACCTGAGTAACTTCATGGAAAGTGGAGAGTGGGTGATGAAGGACTTTCGAGGCTGGAAGCACTGGGTGTACTATGCCTGTTGCCCTGACACACCTTACCTGGACATTACCTATCATTTCCTTATGCTCCGTCTGCCCCTCTACTTCATTGTTAATGTCATCATCCCCTGCATGCTCTTTTCCTTCTTGACTGGCCTCGTCTTCTATCTGCCTACAGACTCTGGTACGTTGACACTTGTTTCCAATTCATCTCAGTGTTCACACATGGAATGAATGAGTTCGCAGGAGAATCATCATATTACAGTATATAGAATACACACACACGCACGCGCGTGCGTGCGTGCGTGCGTGTGTTTCCGCTGTGGGTTGTTGAATGTAGAGTGGTGATATTACTCCTGTGATGGCTGCTATCATTGGTTAAATGGCCTTAAGCAAGGGTCTAATCCCCAAAATGATACTTAGGGCACTGTATTGTGTGCTACTATGTTCAAAGTCTGTGGAGTGGTACATACCATGTGTGCAGATCTTAGAGGAATAGAAAGACAAACAAAGGCAATTACTGTAAGGTGCGTATTAGAATATAAGTAATTATCTATAGTTCTAACACTGATAATTCAAATTAGGTGTATCTCCTGTACAGTTTGAGCGAATACTTTTGTTTGCCAAGAGCTTGTCCTCCATGTTGAATGTCAGCTTATAAGGTGTTAAGTTATTGAAACTGCAGTGCTCCAGTGCACATCTGGCCGGGTTCCCAGTGTGGAAGCCTGCCTCATTACCCAGCGTCCCTCTGTGCTGTCATGTCTGCAAGCAGGCCTTTGCTTTCATGTATTATACATCACTAGATGGCTGTTTTTAATATGGCTGCTGACATGATACTGTGAAGGATGCCAAAGAGTCTTCCCTGTGGATTGATGCTTTCAGCAGTACAACAGAACAACAAACAGCATTGAAACAAAATGACAAAAATATAATAATAATAATACAATAATAATAATAATAATAATAATAATTATTATTATTATTATTATTATTATTATTAATGTAATAATAATGTTTTATTATTGGACATTTTTGGATACTTATGACTTTCACTTCACTACATTTCAAAGACAAATATTGTACTCCCCCCCCCCCCCCTACATTTCTAGAAAGAGAAGAAGTGCCACTTAAGCCATGTTTCAACTATAATTTAAATAGAAGATCTACAAGCTCAAAAAGCATTGTGAGTTTGTAGATCTGCTATTTTCACTATTATTTAACACATTGAGTGCCAAAAACGGTCCGTGCAAAGATTTTTGGAAATTTCAGGATTTTTTGGAAAATTGTCTAACTTTCATCGCAGCAATGCATTGATATTAAAAAGAAAGTGTAGTTTGTCATTTGTACTTTTCAAAGCATGTACTTTTGAATAATTAAGTAGGCCTATTTTTAAAAGCAGGTACTCCAGTACTCCACTTTAACTCAAGTACAAATTTGGCAGAGCAACTTTCACGTTGAGTAATATTTGACCAGGAGTATCTATACTTTGACTCAAGTACTGGAGTTGTCCACCACTGGATATAAGGGCCAGGCTATTAGTGAGGATGACCTGCTGTGACCTGTGACAAACTGAAGGTCAATCGAGCCTTCTCTGTGGCTGGTCCAAAACTATGGAACAGCCTACCACTTCTTGTCCGATCTGCCCTTTCCCTCGACACTAAAATCAAGACTAAAGACTCACCTCTTCTCCCTAGCCTAAACTGTTTTCCATCTCGCCCATGCCCTCCTTTTTATCTACCTTTCCAATTCCTTCTGCCATTGATTTAATTATCTTGTTTTAATGTTGTTACTGTCTGTTAAACTTTTTTTAACAGACAGTAACAACATTAAAACAGCTGTTGTATTATGATGTACAGCACTTGGGTCAACTTCGGTTGTTTTTAAAAGTGCTTTATAAATCAAATTGACTTGACTTGACCATGTGTCCCTATAGGTGAAAAGATGACCCTCAGTATCTCTGTTCTGCTGTCCCTTACTGTCTTCCTGTTGGTCATTGTGGAGCTCATCCCTTCCACCTCCAGTGCTGTGCCACTCATTGGGAAGTACATGCTCTTCACCATGGTCTTCGTCATTGCCTCCATCATCATCACTGTCATTGTCATCAACACCCACCACCGCTCCCCAAGTACTCACACCATGCCCGACTGGGTTCGCCAGGTGGGGTTATACTGTTGTAAAATGGATTTAGATTGACAGTTGTATGGCTCTCTGAAATCAATTTGATTTCCAAGTGTGAAAAAAAAAGAATCAGTCTAGGTATTCTTTGCACTCTATAGCCATCTAGTGGCAGTAGGATTAATTGCATTTTGTTGTTTTTTATCAATAGCTTCTCCTGTCAATAGCTACTAGCTGTCATGGTGGTACTTTGACATTGAGTATTATTATTTTTAATTTGTATTTTCCATTCCAGGTGTTTATTGAAACCATTCCCAACCTCATGTTCTTCTCAACCATGAAGCGCCCAAGTCAGGAAACAAAGCCAGACAAAGTCATCTATAATACTGATTTTGACATCTCAGACATCTCTGGAAAGCCTGTCCCTGCTGGTGTCCCCTACCAGTCACCTATCACCAAGAATCCTGATGTTCGCAGTGCCATTGAAGGGGTGAAGTACATCGCAGAAACCATGAGATCAGATGAGGAGTCCAACAATGTGAGGTTTCTCATTCTAAGGAAGGGAAGCAGGAATGTTGTTCTTTGTTGTCTCTTGTCACTGTGAGTAACACATTTTCTTTCCTTTTTCTCCACAGGCTGCTGAGGAGTGGAAGTTTGTGGCAATGGTTCTGGATCACATTCTGCTGTGTGTGTTCATGGCAGTATGTCTCATTGGTACATTAGGCGTGTTTGCAGGCCGCCTCATTGAGCTAAGTAGACTTTAGATACTTGAATGTTTTTCTCCAAGTTGATTGTGGGAATTTACAATCCTCTGTTGTTGTGATCCACTTTTAAACACATGAACCCTAGCATCCTTATTCTGGGGAACATTCTGTGAAAATAGCTGATCTACAAGCATGTGAGCTTGTAAATCGGCTATTTTCAGATTGTAGAGCGAAAACAGGAGAGAATCAGAATAATTCAGAATCAACTTTATTTAGGGGAGGCCTACTACAGAGCCCTTTGAAAAACGGTCAACTAAGTTTGTGTTTAAGAGGTTAAAGTTGATGACTGGTCATTCAGGTGAGTTACTAATCTGTAAGCAAGCGCAAGCTCTGAGAACAAGATGACACCAAAGGCAGAACACTGTGCTGAGGGTTTCTTTTAGTTTTTAGTTTTTAACTTTTTCTTTCCCTTTCTAAATTTAGAGTAGCCAATTATGTTTACCCCTATTTCTCCAAAATTGGCAAACTATTTCCTCCCACTGCTTGCCACTGCTGTTATACTGGCTCACCTGCCAGTGAGGAGCCCCCACCGGGAGGACATAGCGGCTCCATCCTACTCCTCCCGTTCAACATTCCCCACTGACAGGCGCCGCCCTAGCCCGTAGGAGGTATGAGTTCCCTCCCCCGAACACGGCCAATTGTGTTCGTATAGACGCTGGCAAAATGGATGCACCACGGTGGATTCGAACCCCTAGTCTAGGGCCTAGACTCTGTGGTGTTGGGCAGGTACTTTGGCACCCCCAAGTTAGTTTTTTTATTACACAAGCCATATTACGTAACCAAAAATTAGGTGAGTCATGACTGATACAGAAGTAGGCAAGACAGGATATGAATTGGTGTAGATTGAAAACATGATGTTCTAAAAAGCAGATCGATGCTTGTGACATGCTGTATGCATAGGCCTGCAGTATATTGATAAAGGAGAGCACATTGAGTTAGAAATACATACATCAGAATCAGAACTTTATTGCCACATCACATGATTACAGGTGTAAAATAGTGAGTGCAATTATATTTTGTGCAAACTGTCAACATTTCTACATTGTTAGAGGAAGAGTTTGAATAGGGAACGAGAGAATAGAAAGAAAAGAACACAGAAGTCAACAAGCAACAGTCAAATAACAGGAAGGCAAAGTCACATCAAATATACAAATAAGTTCACAAGGTGCATGAAAATAGCAATGGATAAATGGCGCTACGGAAGGCAGAAATGCTTCTTGTGCTGGTGGAAAACATATCCAGCGGTATAAAAATGGCAGCAGGTAGGCTATATAAAAATCACAGTTTCATCATGAAACTTTCATGTGCATGGATAAAGTGGCATGGTTAAAGGACAACGTAGCAATTTAACAGCAGGTATTGAGTGACCATCTCTAGTGCCTGATATCAACTGTATGTACTGTATACATAACTGATAGTGTTAGTGCCACAGTAGAGAGTGTAGACATAGTCACGGAGTGAATTCGTTATAAGATTATGTAGAGATTTGGGACACGCCTCGAACATAGACTCTCTGGTTATTTGCTTAGATGAGGCATTTTATTTTGTCATATAAACTTTGTCGTGTCTGTTTTCTTGTACCATCTGCAGCCTCCACAGTTGCTGTAAGATTTGCAATTGTGCTGTGCTGATATTGCATTGTTTTTGACTTGAAAATGTTTGTGTTATGACTTGTGTGCCTCTATATTAAATAAACAAGAAGAAAAATGTGCAGTCTCAATGGATTGAATGGCTCAAATGTTAATTGTTTGAAAGAGAAAGAGACACTTCTGAATACAGTACTCATATGTACTACAGCATTGTACATGTTGAGTCAGTGTCCAAGGCCACAGATTTGGGCAGTTCACATCTGCCCAAAGCCCACCGTTCAATACAACATTTAACCTACATGTTTCCATCCACCAGTGTTGTGCAAATATTGCAGATATTAGGACTTGGCTCAAGAGATAAGCAGTAGGTGGCACTGTTTCTCCAGTCAGGGGCTACTCATATTGTTATTGCTATTAGTGGGCAAGTCTGGCAACCAGATGTTATATATCAGAACGTACCATAATAAAGCTTACCAAAATTGACATAAAACAATACTCTACTAGCTACTAACCTCGCGTCACCAGACTTTCCACCTCGGAGGAAAGCCTGGTATTCGTTCCAAAATGGCCCGTATGATCCGGTTTAGAAAAAAGGGGAAAAAACTATCGTGTTCCGGTAGTTCTTTCCGGTTGGCGTTGCATTGTTTTTCTTCCCCACATAATGCGAATCAATTAGTTTAGTCTCGCTAGTCGCACGACTCGCACCACGAGTTAGAATAAAAGATGGACATACCAAACGACCATTATGCCAACAAAAACGAAACGATTATACCAAACTAAACACATTTTAAACTAGGGGAATCATTTTCGAGGTGTACGGCACTAGAGGTTCTGGTCACTTGCTCCGGTGACCTGATGACGTAAAGTTATTTCCGCTCCAACCGGATCAGAAACCCGAAAATGGTATCGATCCCAGGCTATCATACTACAGAGTATAAATTGTTACGCTTGCGCATTGGTAGATGCTCAAAGCTCCCCCCTTCTGTCGTTCTGCTACCGTGTGATTGGCGGATTCCCTGCGTCAAAAGAGCACTAATGAAAGTTGTAGGGGTGAACCTCAACCCTGGTTACTGTGTGAACAGTATGTCTGGGACATGGACCCAGTGACTGACAATAACAATCGTAAGTACTGACACAACGTGATGGTTAATATTTGTGTGATCATAGGGAGCTTACACAACAAATCACCTGACGGAACAGCTAGGCCGAGTGTCACGTTTATAAATAACTACTAGACTAATCAAATCAGCGATAACCTTAAAACTAAACAGCAGTGAGCTTACAGAATGGTCGTTACGTACCATGTCATTACAAAGTCAGGTTTCAGAGATAATAGAGCTGCAGAGAAACTGCTCTCACTAAGGGTGCGTTCGGATATTGCGCACCGGAGCGCACTCGCCTATCAGTTTGTATTGGCCAGTGCGCTCAGTGCTGTATTTCCGAACGCACCCTAAATCATGTGTGAGTTAGCGCTGATGCTAATAAGGTATCTGATTTGGTGCTTGATTTAAGCGTTATGTTATACATATATATATATATATTATACAAAATGTGTTCTAAACGGATATAGGATAGGTGGGCACTATAGGGACATCTGGGCACATCTGGCTATTTTGTCCCAAATTTAAAAAAATTTAAGAATGCAAATTTGAAAGATGGTCTTAAGTAATGTGAAGTATGATATGAACATGCACATCACATCATTATTTAGACTTAATTGTATCCTTCAACTTCTTGTTTATGCCCCAAAATGACTGGATACAGTGGATATACAGGTTTTGTAGCAATTTGCAGCAATTGTAGAAATATTACACCTTAATTGTCGAATATTTAAGCATGTTTTAATCATGTAGGCCTATACTTAAAATACATATACTTATTTTATATAATATAGTATAAATACTTATACTTAAAAACATTTTTCAAACATTTTCTACATTTTGGACAAAATAGCCAATTTTACATTGAGGTGCCCAGATGTCCCTAGTGCCCACCTCTCCTGTTACCTTCTAAACTGGTTCCCCTGGTCTTGGAGATAAGTTAAATGTCATCTTTTGGTATTTGCACAAAGAGCTGCCTGCCTTGGGCATATTCTGTTCTCAGTTTAGGTTATTGGAGAACATAATAATTATTCACAATGTAGCTACATATCTGTCAAACCAAATGATGCAGATGCCTGCCCTAAATCTCTCTGACCGCATGTCTGCAATCAATAAATGGATTAGGCTAATAACTTTCTCAAATTAAATGAGTAGACTATAAAACAGAAATGTTATAATTGGCCACAAAGCAAAAACTCATGAAAAAATATCAAAAATAATTAAAAGGTAATTAATGCTTGTTTTATCTAAAATAGGTTGGACTAGTTCAATGCACATGGAAAAATTGAAGAGTCACTTTGCTTCAATTATGCACCCAAATTATGGAACACATAAAGAGGCTGCAGGCTATATTGAAATCTTTAAACAACACGTTAAAACATGTTGTTTTAACCTAGCCTGTACCTGTAGCACAAGCACATTTTAAGGCATTTTATTTCATTGTATTTTCCATGTAACTTTTTTATTGATCGATTATGTGCTTTATTTAAGAAATTTAATTTTGATTTAGTTTTTCAAGTTTGTCAAGTTTTGTTTTTATGCAAAGCGCTTCGCTTCAAACAGTTTCCTCTTTTTTTCTCTTTAAAGGGCAAGACCACTTTGGTAGAGGTTTGGGTTGTGTAGTTACCTTGCCATGATGTAACTCCAAAAGTGGGCAAGAAATAAAAAATAATTGCTCCATTGATTAGAAATTGATAATTCAAAATATGCTCCTCATTGACTTACATTGTACGGTAAAACAGCTCTCAAAGTCACTCTTTTAGCACATAAACGAACGCAAACAAAGTTGATTCAGACAATATAGAACATCACCAAACCCAGTACTGTTTTGTTTTTTTATAAAAATGTCAACTTCCTGTAGATTTTGCCATTTTTAATAAGTAGAAAACCTGGACTGGATCCGTGGATCCGGATCCAGATCCAGATCTTCAAATAGTAAAATCAACAGGAAGTTGACATTTTTATTTAAAAAAAAAACAGTACTGGGTTTGGTGATGTTCTATATTGTCTGAATCAGCTATGTTTGCGTTCGTTTATGTGCTAAAAGAGTGACTTTGAGAGCTGTTTTACCGTACAATGTAAGTCAATGAGGAGCATATTTTGAATTATCAATTTCTAATCAATGGAGCAATTATTTTTCATTTCTTGCCCACCTTTGGAGTTACATCATGGCAAGGTAACTACACAACCCAAACCTCTACCAAAGTGGTCTTACCCTTTAATGTAAAACACTTTGAGATGCATGTTTTCTATTAAAAGTACCCTATAAATTAATAATAATTATTATTATTAATCATTCTTTTTTGTTTCATTAACTATCTAAATGTCTTCCCTCACCACAGCCCTCTGTGCCTCTTTACTATCTGCCCATGATGTGTAAACAACTCCAGTATGTTGATCATAAACCAAGCATAAGAGCTGACATGTGAGGAACGAGCAGCACCATGGAATCTAACGGAAGTAGCACCTTGTCATATGTGGAAGACCCGCATTCCACTCCCACTCCCACTCCCAGTCCCTCCATGATGTCTATTGACAAGCTCTTCCCTGCTCTCTTGGAGTGTTTTGGGATAATACTGTGTGGATACATTGCAGGGAGAGCGAACATTATTACATCCACACAAGCCAAAGGACTGGGAAACTTTGTTTCAAAGTTTGCCCTGCCAGCACTGCTGTTCAAGAACATGGTTCTGTTGGACTTCAGCAATGTTATCTGGCCATTTCTGTGGAGCATCCTCATTGCCAAAGTGTCTGTGTTTTTCCTCGTCTTTGTCCTGACGTTGGTGGTTTCCAGTCCAGACAGTCGCCTTAGTAAAGCTGGCCTCTTCTCTATATTTGCCACTCAAAGCAATGATTTTGCTTTGGGATACCCTATTGGTGAGTAAAATACTGTGAACATAAATTGAATTAGTATTATTACCGAGCTATGTCTTTTTTTCTTTCTCTTAAAGCCTACCAAGGTTAACAATGGGAAAAGAAAGATAGTGATTTATCATCAGCTTGTTTGCCATCATTGACCATACAGTAGGTCATATTTGCAGGTGTGAGAAACCGTGGGGCTTCCCACCCCCCAATTATGACATACAGTAAAAGCAAAACGGGAATGAAATAAATAAAGTCAATTACAAACTGTACCCTACTTTGTAAAGTAGGTTACTAACAAACCAAACAAGACTTTCTAGTGTTACATTGTTCTTGCCTCAGTTTTTATGTCATTCCTCTCACTCTCTTTCCTCAGTCGAGGCGCTGTACAGAAACACATATCCAGAGTACCTCCAATACATCTACCTGGTGGCACCTGTGTCCCTGATGCTGCTGAATCCCATTGGCTTTGCCTTCTGTGAGATCCAAAAATGGAAAAACCAAAGAGACCGTCAACAGAGCAAGCTTATGATCCTTGGGATTGTCGTCTTGCAGGTTCTAAAGAACCCCATTGTATTCATGGTTGTCATTGGCATCATTGCCCACTTCATCCTGGGCCAGAGAATTCCGGCCTTCATGGTTGAATTTGTGGATGGCCTAGCTAACTCGTTTGGTGGAGCAGCACTGTTCTACCTGGGTCTGACCATGGTCGGGCAGTTGGGTAAACTAACCAGGTCCACGGTTGTCTCTCTGATACTGCTTGTTACTGCAAAACTGTAAGTACTTTACTGTGGACAAAAAATAAATGGAGATTAATGCTTTTATTGAGAGATATTTGGCCAATGTTGTGTGTTTCAACAAGGTTTTTTCAAGTTTCTTTCTGGTTCTTTTCATTGATTGATTGATTGAATACTTTATTTAGAAAGACATGGTAAAAGTACATGGAAGTACAATTCACAATACAAGGTCCTCTAACCTGGATCGCTCATAAAAGCACTTGGCTTATTTAAAATTAGATCCCCGTGCACTCAAATCATGATGACATTTAAGAAGACATACAAATATACACTACTATGCAGAACGTTCAGAACATTCTTGTATGTTACTCTGTTGCTTTCATACATGAAAATTAATTCATGTATGAAATAATTTTCATAATCACAGGATTTGGTGACCCTGGCATAAATGATCTCATCTAGGCTATTTCTAACTAGCTGTTCCTTATTACTGTAATACAAGTCACAAAGGGTTAGGCCTGCGTGTACTGTACCAACAACATGCTATTTTGCTTGCAGCTTTTGATGACTCAGACCTCTTGCAAAACTGTAATCCTTTTGTGAAATCCGAGGCATGTAATATGACGACAACTGTATTTGGTAATTTAATTCAAGGCTACTGGCAGTCCCTCGGTTTTTGAAGATGTGTTTTTAATTGTTTTCCTTTTGTTTCCTATTTAGGTTGTTGATGCCCCTACTTTGTAAAGTCATGGTGGAACTGTTGGATTATAGTAACAGCACCTCTCTGAACCATTCTAGCCTTTCTAACTATGCCTTTCTTTATGGAGTCTTCCCCACTGCGCCCAGTGTGGCCATCTATGCTGCCCACTATAACATGGAGCTAGAAGTTGTAAGTCGCTAGCTAATCTTTTTTTAATTATAATTTCATATATATGTATATATATATATATATATATCTCACACATACACACACCCCATTTAATACTTGCAAAGATAACAAACATAGCCGATCTGCAAGCTCTGCATCACAATGTCTTTGTGGTTATTTTATTTAAATTGATTAGTTCAATTAACTACCTAATAATAGTTGTGTCATGTAGTTTCCATCTTGTGATAAGTTGTTGTGTGATTCTTGTGTTTTACTATTCAACAGGTTACTTCTGGGATGGTTGTAAGCACATTTCTCTCAGCTCCAATAATGTATGCCTCTGCCTGGTTACTTACAATACCTGGGATGGATCCTAAGCTGTTGATGGATTCACTGCAGAATGTTAGCTTTAACATAAGCATTGTGAGCTTAGTTGCCCTGGTGAGTATTAGCTGCCTGCACCTTCATGAAATGAGGACTATCATTACCTACAGCTGCTGTTATTCGTAACTGGCTTTGTATGCTTTATTTCAGTAAATTATTACTTACTAACAGTAACAAGGCATGGTTTACTATGCTCTTTTTCACTTAAATCCATTCACACTATAGCAGTACAATTACAGGGAATTTAGCTGTGGAGCTGAACTTTATATGTCTGATGGCACAGTTTTACACAATACTATTGTGTAAAACTGTAACAAGAGACCACACAGACACATTCAGCCAAGTACTGTAGCTGCAATATTAGTAAGACGCACCTTTGTTTAACAAGGTAAAAACAGTTGCTGCCAGGGGATGAAAATGTATCTGTTCAGAGTTCCCCAGCAGGATGTTGCCTTGGGGGCAACTGATACCTTACTTCCTCATTTTGTCTGACCTTCAACACAAAAGGAACTAGAAACACAGAACAATGAATAGAAATTTGAGATGAGTCATGTTTTCATCATCTTTATCATACTTGTTTGAAAAGAGAAGAACTTTTGCACAACTGTAGATTGACAGGTGTGCTGGAGAAGACCATGGGCAGACGGTGTGCACTACTTCCTGCAACACTGTCTTCTTCACTTGCAATTTAAAAAAATATTTATTGTGAACGTTTCTAAAGACCTTTAGTACAAAGTCCCTCATCAGGTTATCTTCATCAAGATAGCATCAAGGTATCCTCAGGGCAGGCCAGACCGCACAAATGCAACTAGTCCCAACTCCTTGCAACAAAACAGTTTTAAGGCCAGTACACACCAATGCAACTCCTTGCAACTGCCATTGGGGATAATGGTTGCAAATAGTTGCAAACAGTTGCATGTTGCAAGGAGTTGCATTGGTGTGGACTGGCCTTGGACTTTGTACTGAAACATGTTCCTACTAAATATTTTTTAAATTGCAAGTAAAGAAGACAATGTGTGTCAGTCCTTTTGTTTTATTATACTCGAATTAAGTTAAGGTTCCAATTTCTTTTGCAGTGTTTTTTAAAATGTCTACCATCCTCCTCAGTAAATTAACTGATGCCTGTACACAATCAAAAGTGTTTATAGCCGTTACAAATAATACATGTGTCACCCTTTGTGTCATCACAATTAATGAGCAATATACAATTTCATCACTTTTTAATGCTAAATGCTCTGTTTGTGCAATAGGTATGGACAACAGCTGTCATGCTCCTCAGTAAGAAATTTAAGAGTCTACCTCACATGTTTACATTCAACCTGTTCTTGGCGCAGGTAAGTAGTACATTCATAGCAACACCAAAATACATTATTTTTCACTTCTACTTTTCAGTTCTACCTTTGTCAATATAAAAACATTGCATCTCCTCGCTTCCAGTTTTCAACATGTGTTGGAATGATCCTATGGAACTTCATTGTTAGAGAAGACTCCTTCTTTGGCCAGGTTTTGACGTTTGCGTTGTTATATACTTCGCTCTACAGTACATATATATGGCCAGGTATGCTATCTACAGTATGTACTGTATACAGTCAGGCCGCTACCTACCAACATAAATACTGTTTACAATGTTCCTCTTACTCTTACCATATTTTATAATGACAGGGATTACATATTTATGTACTGTTAGGTTTAGTGCTAGATCCCAGGAAGTGTAAGCACAGAACACCTCGCCCAAATTCTTACCCTAAATAGTGATTTATACTTGGTTGTGCCCTTTGTTGAGCACCAAAAATGACAGATCCAGTGTTATGCTGGGTGTCACGGCACATAACCAAGTATAAATGACAAATGAGGCATAGCCTTAACCATTTCAATAAATATGTAGATACGTTGTTGTCTCTTCCCTTGCCCCCCCCCCCCCCCCCACCCCCCCCCCACCCCCCTTCTCTGCTTTCTCTTTTCTGGAAACAATCAAAACGATGGAGCTTGCACAAAAACAAATTTCACCCACTGTTTAACACCTAAACCTGTGATGTGACAATAAAGATGATTCTGATTCTGATTCTGATACACGCCTAAACTTAACTAAAGCTGAACCCCTTTCCCAGAGTCATCACCATCTCACGAGGAGATAATGCCTGGAAAAGGACTACTGCCGGAAGTGTCTATCTGGAAGTACAGGAAATACAGGGCTACATTTCTGTACTTCCAGTTGGACACTTTATGCATGTTGTCCAGCCTAGCTAAAGTTAATTAATTAAACAATACTAAACACAATTTGATTGGTCGGGGGAGCTGTCTATCATTCCTCCGTTCCTACACCAGCTGGGATCTAGCACTAATCTTTTTTTGTAGAACAACTTCGAAGTTACTGTTGTTCCCACCGCAGAGATTCAATGCATCTTTTGCATTTGTTTAAAATAAATTAAGAGTGTTTATTTATAAATGCAGTATGTGTCTATGTATAATTCTGTTTTTATAATTTCATTTTTAGCCTTAATAGCGCTTACTCTTGTGCTAACAAAGAATGGTGAGGAACTGAAGGTATCACCAGCTGTCTTGGTGATGGTAGGCTGGGGGTGAGTAAATGACTGGAAATGAGAAATGAAACTAATTTGTTATGCTTGGTTCACAAATAGATAGTAGACTAAGCCATCTGGCACATAGGCCAGGATTCTATATCCTGTGCCGTAACCGTGAGGCAGCTTGATGTATAAGCCCACCCCCTGGACATGACACAAATATGTTGCAAATCGTCTTTTTAGTGTCCTAAAAAGAGGATTCATGCCTAAAGCAGAGTTCCCTTTACTCTAGACCTGTCTCATTAGACAGACATCTAATCTAAATGCCTGAACAAGGACTATATAACCGAGACTAAAGCAAATTCAATATTGGGAGATCATTGTTCACTGTGCAGATATTTCTTCCTTTCGTAGTAATTTATGTACTGTATCTATCAACTGGGAAGGGTGGACACACCAGTTCACCTTCTTTCTTTCTTATATTTTGGGGCTTTTCTGCCTTTATTCGGATTGTACAGTTAAGACAGGAGAGAGAGACAGGCATGCAGCAAAGGTTATCAGGCTTGGGGATCAAACCTGTGACCGTGACTTGCTGTCAGGCTGCATTAGAGCCTATATGTAGTAAAAGCCTTAACCACTAGGTTATATATATTTTGTAGGAATGCTGACTCAGTAAGGATAGTTTTATTTTATGAAAAATGTAGTTTTCAAACTACAAAACTGCTGATCTACAGGCTCACAACGATTTGTATTGCCATACTTTGTGAGCTTGTAGATCGGCTATTTTCACTATTATCAAAAATGGTGAAAATTAAATAAAATATTTTTGCCTATACATGCCTAACCCTAAAGTAGGGACACATCGTTGAAAGTGGTTACAATATGTTTTAGGGCATAGATATTTGCTTCTATAAATGAGTGCGCACAAAGTACTAAAATGATTCATAACTTTTTGTATAGTTGTATTTATGGCAATAATAATGTGTAGATGTCACAAAATCCCATGGCACACCTGGACTTGTCTCACGGCACACCAGTGTGCCTCGGCACACCGTTTAGTCCACATTTTGCTTTTGTTTGCAAATGGCCACCAGAAAATATATGCCAACATTTCTGCTGTTTTGCATTTTTTCTCTGTTTCTAGAGTTCCGGCCTTTGCCTCTGCAGTGCTGCTCATTTCTGGGGAGAAATTGCCAGACACAATTGACTCGGCCTTCTTTTACGGCAGACTACAGGTAATAATAAACTTCTCACTCCCTCATAGTTTTAGGCGAACATAAAAAAAAAGTATTATTTATTTGTAAAAAAAACGTCTATTTTCGCTATCCATCGTACAATGGAGTACAGTTCATCAGACTATATTATCTGATGTCACATGGTAATACTTATAGGAACTTAATGAGTCGCCTAATAACCTTCTGTATATGTGGTTTGGCCAGATAACCTGCACCACGATTGTCCTTGGCCTCAGCATACTGCTTGGAGGGGGCTCTCTGGTGTGTCTCAGTAGAGGGAGCTGGGACTCAAATTACCAAGTCCTTGAGAGAGATGTCTCTGTTGGCACTGCAGAGGACCCGGGACCTGTAGATGAACCAGGGGACCAAAATGTGTTGGAGACAGCTGTTCCATCAGGAAGCATCAATGGAGGTAACCAAACAACAGTTAATGTTTTCTCAAAATTATTTGAAGCTCTTATCTTGACATTGCTGGAAAAAGAAAGTGTGCGGCGTAGTGTGTTTAACTTGATGATTAACTGAAGTGCACAGATTTATTTAACCTTTACTGTAGCCTGAAGAGAGAAGTGTCTCAATGCCACTGTGTCTTCTTCATCAGAGTTGAGGATAGGCAACATTTTAAGTAGCTTGTTTCAATCAAATGCATGGATCAGATGGGGGCAGTGGGTGAGAGATCTGCAAATCAATCAAATCTGCATACAGTACCTTATGCAGCATTTGAGTGCTTGCAAAGAACAAATTGTAGTATAGTAAAACTCTTCTGATGTTAAGTTCACAACTCAATGCCACATGGTGTCATATATAGTACAGTAGCACCTTTGGGATGAATGACATAAATGCTAAATGGCTGCCATGTAAACATGGTCAATGGCACAAAAAAAAGGTGCTTAGAAAACAAATATGCTGTGTCTTGTGCTGAACTACGCTGTTGGGCCATGGTTCGCTTTAGTATTATGACATGTCATAACATGACATGAGATGTGTCAGTGTAGCAGCTTTGTGCTTTCCAAGTCTGACTCACCTTCAGAGTAGAAACAACAACAGAAGTCGGAAAGATCAATTCATGGGAAGGGCTGCTGTTTTAAGATCACTGTAGTTGTTTTTTCCTTCAGTCAGACAGAGAGAAGTTATTGAATAACTAAATAAATATCAAACTATGTCAATATACAGTAGGTCATTCTTGTCCAGTGTGTAAATTCTTAACAGGAAATCACTCACTCGTTTGTGTTGGCAGAGTGCCTCATATGCGACTGCGCCCCTGCCCAGCCCCTGGATCTGCCTGATATGATTATCAGTATAAATGACACACCACCCACACATATAGGTATTGTATGGTTCATCCCCTAACTGTTCTTCTTCAACACACAGCAACAGCCATATCTAATTGCTGCCGGGTAGAAACCTTGTATGTCCATATTTCAACTTCTCATGTTTTTTCATAAATTAATGCCCTACTTCGTCATACAAGAGTGTTGAGCAAAAGTAGAGAAAATCAAAAAAAAAATGCTAGTTTTGAAAGTGCTTGCGTGTCTGTGGGTTTTATAAATATTCACCAAAGGCAAGTATTAACCAGTGTGTGACTAATTCATAACTACATTGAATCCATTGGAACAACGTTTATTTTTTCCATTTCCTGGAAAGTAACCATTTTGGACACCGACAGTGATGCTGTTTGACTGATAGGGAATGTATTACAGAAGTACTTTTCAATACTTTACTTTATGGAAACAACTTAACAGAGTAACCTTGAGGAGTGTCTTTGCATTTGGCCCTGTATTTACTGGAAAATCTTATGCAATTTATGTCAAATTCATTATTCAATCTCAGTTTATCTTGATGTTCATTCAACACAGATTATATTGAGTGAATAATATGTAAACCTTATGTTGTGCTGCCCCCCTCAGGTCAGTGTGAGAATAGCTGTGAGTCATCAGACTGTCTACTTGTCCAAGTGGAGCAGTTCCAGCAGGATGAGGATAAACAGTTGCCGCGTCATGTACTATTATGTTTGCTTCTGAATGTCAGTCTGCTCGCTGTGAGTAACCCAACGCTAATACCCTCTCCATTCATTTAAGTAATCCTAATGCTACTGTATATGGAATTTGCTTCTGGTAGGGGTAGATACTTGAAGACATAGTAAGTACGTACGTACGTACGTACGTACGTACGTACGTACGTACGTACGTACGTACGTACGTACGTACGTACGTACGTACGTACGTATGTAAACTTTATTATAAAGCGCCAAAACAGGAGTTACAAGGTATAGGGTAGGGCTTGCATCCACAGAGCACAACAAGTTTATAGTGCTGCAAAAGCATTTGGAAGTCAATTTGGCACACATTTCTGTGGTTGATAACATGACACTAGCTTAATGTCCTGATGCTCTACTTACTAGCATGTAAAATGAAACCAAATGGACCCATAACGGTCCATTTGGTTTCATTTTACACTCTCAAGCACTAGTAGTACTAGTACCTTGTACTTGAAGTCGTGAATCCTTTTTAAATAACTTTAAAAAAATACTACTGGTCCTGTGTCTTAATATATAATCCCTGTTTTTTTTTTTTCACTGCTTTTTGTAGAATTTATCGAGCTACCTGTGGCTGTTCTTTAACCGTGTTCCTGGGAGACTCTACTTAGAGCTGCAGTTCTTTTGTGTTGTGGCTAACTTTGGACAGGTAGGTCTTCTCTAAAACAACATGATTGTGACTACAGGTAATAATATTCACTCTGTCTCTCTGACAAAATATGTATTCTCTCATCAGGGATTTATTTCTTTTGGACTTTTTGGGCTTGACAAAACTTTGGTTATACTACCATTCAAGAAAAGGTAATAATTCGTTTCTTTTCACAATACCACATTTCCTCTGCACTGTCAGAGGTTTAAGATACTTTTGTTTGTTGTTAATTATGTTTAGGATATACAGCCTGTGGTATGGGAAGGAGAGAGCAGAGCAACCAGAGACTGATTTACCTGAGGATATCAGGATGACATGCACTCAGTTCAACAAATACCATAAGGACCAATGTATTAAGGACATTGTCCACAAGAGAAGGTGAGGACTCGCAGCACTGCAAAGGCCGTGATATTCGCCAAGGCAGACCTCTTGAGAAAATGCTGTCTGTAACATGTGCCTTATTTAATCCACATGTTCACTGTTCAAAATACAGTCACTTTCATGCACATAATTACACATTATATGAAAAATACATAAACATATTTTTAGACACTGTAAAATAAGTTATTACAGCTGTGTTGCATGTATTGTGCTGAGCATGCCTCTCTTGCCTTCCCTTTATGCAATCTCTTCCCACTCACCCACTCACCGTTGCCCCTAGCAGCGATGAAGACAACTTAATTGGCCCTTGGGGGAATACTTCCTTTGACTCACAGGTGTGGGAAGAGGACTATGGTGGACACATTTCAAGGCAGTGATCTTGTGGAGTGGCTCCTACAGGTGGGCTTAGCACAGGACCGTGGTGAGGCAGTGCTCTATGGGACTCGGCTACAGCGGGGTGTTGTACTCCAGCACATCAAGCAGGAATCTGACTTCCAAGACAGTAACTTATACTACTGCTTCACCACATAAAAGTTCAGGGTTCTCTTTTATTTATTCTAAAGTGGCCAATTTGCTTTTCAGTATGGATAACAATCCAAGGGCACAGTATGTTAAAATGTGAGGCCTCTGTAATTATTTAATAGGACTCTGAATGCAGATAATTTAAAGAAATAAGTGTCATATGAGACCATAATGCAACCAGCTGTGAACCACATTGACTTTTACTTTAAGGAAATGCAACAGCATAAAAGCATGACTCTCACCAATCTCAAAAGCCTTGCTCTGGCACTGGGTGATGAATGAGCTAACAGGCAACTAATATACTAATATTTAGAAGTGACTTGAACATTTTGCTGCTTTTTAGGATTTGCACACATTGTATAGTTTCAACCAGAAGGTTTTGTCATTATGGTTTTGTTATTGCTTTTTTTAAATAATAGCCCAGGTATATTACCGTAAGAATAATTACCATATGATGGTAGTGTGGGCTCTTAACCTCCTGAATGCCTGATAAATGCAAGTCAGTCAGAACTCAGGGAATGTAAATGCATTTTATGTGTAAATGTTTTGGATTGAATGCCTAGGGGAATGTATTAGCCAAGCTACTGTAAGTGATTAAGTTGCTCAGTTTATATGGAAACATAAACTATGCCACGTCAATAACTATACTTGGGACAAAATGTCACAAAAAGATTAATGTTGCTTTAGCCTTAACAAGACAGCTGTACGTATTTTGGAAATATGGAACAGAATTGTGTACACTAATTTAATGTTTATTTGTTTTGTCAGTTAGTAAAACAAAAAAGCGTATGCATTTTATGCCAAGGGCTGCATATTTATGATCATGTTTAAAAAAATAAATTACATTTGTGAACACTTACCATGGTTATCAGACCATTTCTGATTTTATACTCTCATCAAGCTTAACAGGATTTTGTAGTTACATTAATAAATCAATGTAAAGGTTCAATATATAAAACCATAATTTAGTGCCTGTTTTTAATATAGTTAATGCAATGTCCTGTTGTAATGTGATTTTAATATACTTTCTTCGTGCAAATTATGAGTACGTATCTGGTGGTCTGTGCTTGGCTGAGAAGTAACAGTATATGCCGTCTAATCGAGCCAAACTTTCAACTTGGGAGACATGTCAGTGGTTCCCTAACAGTTTTATATTATTTCAAAAGATTTTCAAAAATGTTCAATGAAATTATTTAAGAAATTTAAATCGTTTATTTTTTCCCCAAAAGAATCAGAAAAACTTAGCCCAACTTACAAGCTCACAACGCGTGTCAATGCAACACGTTGTGAGTGGCTATGCGAACAGCTATGTTCTTCACTATTAAGTGATGAATTCATAATGTATTTTATTAAGTTTGAGTTCCGGGGAGATACCAAACTTCTCTTAGGGTCTCGGGCTGAAAAGGTTTGGGAACCCCTGACCCCTGACCCATTCTCAACTTTTGCTATACACAGTCATCTCCTCCTGAACAGAGTTTGTGAACAGATTCACCACCAATGTAGAGTCTTGAACACCATTTGATAGAATGTTCTCCATCTCAGCCATCTTGTCTTTTTCCAGCTGCCTCATATTTTCTGTAATCTTCTTTCCTCTTTCCTGAGGGAAATAAAGCAGGTAGAAAATCTTCAGAAGGAAAGTAGTCAGCAGAGATTACCATAAAACAAATGGTGTAACGACAGAACTGAATTCTGAATTATAAATGCATTTTTAACCCCAGGCATAAGTCTGAAGGCATAAGTCACTTCCCAATTCTAGGGGGAACATTCACCGAAATGTGGCTCTTTTCGGCGAAGGGATTTGGTGTAGTCTCAAGGAAAAAAGAGACCGGACCAAGTTCACTAAGAGGGTTTACTAAGTGGTTTTAACCTTTGTGGTTTCAATGATGGCAGCCACCACTTCATGTTTGATGAACAACGGATGTTTGCGATCAGGCTTGCTCTGGAAGCGGGGTTTCTTCTTCACAGGATCATCAAGACCATAGCTGGGAGAGCTTGTCAGCTTCAACTGTTTAATGTCATTCACAAAGACGAAAGGTTTGAAAACAGACCTGTCACAGAAAAGGATCATTCAGTGAATGAAATGTATAATAAAATAATGCGTTACTTCTAAACCAAAAGGTTTTGCTGTACTAACTACCTTTCAGGGTCAGGAGTTGCAGTGAAGTAGTGGACCCCTGGCAACGCAGGATCCTTGGGTATCACTGACACCATACTTCCTGTTGTCATAAACATCCCCTCCATGTTGATACCGCTTTCTTTATCTCTTAGGATATCCATCATCGTCTCAGGAGTGATGTGGCCTTCAGTAAATATAAGTATTTGGTGGTTTTAGTCACATGAACAATCTCTTCATCAAATATTAACATTATTATTACTATTACAATGAATTGCATTGTGTGACTGACCATTGCTTTTTTCCAACAAGTTCTTTCCCTCACAGTATCGGCTGCCAGAAGCCTCGATTCTGGCTGTAGTCAAGAAGCTATAGACTTGAGCAAAGTTAAACTGTGTCTTTCCATCCCACCAGCCTTGGCTCCGGGCATATTCCCTCATTCCTGGATGTTCCTTGTCTATCTTGGTTGTTATGCCATATTGATTAGAGATGTTACGGTATCCATCTAGCAGGGTAAAACATGATAAACATAAGAGATTAAGACTACTACTATACATGCAATAATACCATTTAGATCAGCGATTCCCAACTTTTTAAAGCACAGACATTTATACCAGGGAGAAATTGAATTTTGACCTGCAGGCAGTACCTCTCAAAACCAGATTGAGTCAAACAGACACAGGAAATGTCAAGGGAGACCAAAATCCAACCACTCCAAATGTATGTTATTTATATTAAAATAAAATTGTTTTCCCATTCCATTTGTCTGAGAGTACAAATGAAATGGATCCATTTGGTTCCTAACTATGAATCATTTAGCTGGGGAACCCCCTCAAGGACCCCAAGTTGAGAACCAGTGCTTTTAGATGACAACTCAGTTGCTTTGTGTGATAGTCAGAGAATGTCCCATGACTGCAGGGTCATATGGTTGATCCTAATGACAAACCGTAACCATGGCCTTAACTTTGGAATTTTGTTGGGCATGTGATGGCATGCTTTGTGATCTCAGTCTTGTATGCTGTGTTGAAGATGTTGCATGTGATTACCTTCCACTTTCTCTGCCGCCCAGTATTTCCCAGATGTTTCCAGCAGCCATGCCTCCTTCCTGTCTGAGATAAGGAAGCTGTTATGGTAGGTGAAGCCACTCTCATCCTCCATGCAAGATCCTCCCTGACCATATTTTCCCAGCAGCTCTGTAATGACATCCACAGCTCTCTCGGCAGTGTCCGCCCTCTCAAGTCCAAGTCTAGAAAGATTAAGAGACACAGATTCATGCTTTGCCTTTTCTGTGATCTTTTCTCACGGTGAATTCTGTTTATAATAGTAGTTTAATAGGAATAGGAATAATAGTTTAATAGGAAATGTCAGTTAAGAATGTATATTTGCATGACTATGCATTTACAATTTTAAGGCGATAAAGGGCAATAATAAGGGCAACTTGATAATAGTTGTGATGTATTGCATGGTAATGTTTAAAGTCAAATTAAAACTTTTTACGACTGTGCTGCTCACCGAAAGAAAATAAATGATTACAAAAATGAATAATTAAAAACCGCGAGCAACATGGTTGTACAAAAAGCATAAATGATCCATCTGGAGAGCAATTATTACCTGACCAGGTCCATGCCAAGAAGAGCCTCCTCGTCGTCAGCATTCTCTCTGCCCCAAACTGCTTCATTTCCAATACAAACCTGGTGCTCATTTGCCCCCATTTCTGCCCCCCACAGCCAAGCAGGTCTGCTCAACACAACAGCATACGTGTGGCTGGCCTGCTCAATCTCTATGTACGTGCACTTTGAAGAAGAACAAAGAAGAGCAAAAGCTGTCAATGGATATAATTAAACCTGCAATCCAGAACTTATTTTGATACAATATAACTAGAACATCTGCAGTATAGTAGTTGGAAGTGGTCTCCCTGCTCTTCCATTGAGAAAGTTAGAGCTGTTGGGTAGCTAGTGACACCTATTGGTTGTCAAGTAGTACAAGTAGTATTGCCTGAAGCTCATAATATCTTAAAGCGGGAACTGCTTCTTGGCTAACCTCGCGTCATCAGGCTTTCCACAGCGGAGGAAAGCCTGACCGAAAATGGTATTGACCCCAGGCTACTTCTTGGCTGAAATATGGTCTCATGTGGGAGACCTGGGTTCAAATCTCAGGTTAAACATACAGATTGCAGCTTTGAATTATAAATTCAGCAATGTTGAAAGATCACAGTTTCGAAACATCAAACAAGTCAGGATTTCCTTTCCTATACCTACCTCAACCTTCTCTCCAGCTTCATAGTCTCTCGCAGGAAAGTAAACCACCTCCTGCACTTCATCACAAGGCCTGTCAAAAGTTATCATCACGATCATGACATTTTAGTTAACGATTAATTGTCATACAAATCATTGCGATAAACAACTTGTGTTTTTGGCATTGAACGTTGGAACCAATCAATCAAAATGACATTTGTTTGCCTTTTAGGCATTGTAAACAAAACTTCACAGAGCAGATATAGAATCAGAATCAGCATCAGCTTTATTGTCACATCACAGGTTTACAGGTGTAAAACAGTGGGTGAAATTCGTTTTTGTGCAAGCTCCATTGTTGTTATTTCCATAAAAAAAGAAAGGGAAGAAGAAGGGGGAAGAGAGCTCAATCAAAGAAAAAAACAAATAACTTATACACAGAAACGTCTGAGATGGGCAGTATTTGAAATACATGTATTTGAAATACGTATTTGAAATACTTTTTTGTATTTTGTAATTTGTATTTGGCTGGGATGGAAAAAATGAAATGTAATTTGTATCAAAATACTTTCAAATACTTTTCAAATAGTATTTTCTGTATTTGAAATACATAAAATACTTTATTTTATTTTATGGGCAGTATTTGCAATACATGTATTTGAAATACGTATTTGAAATACTTTTTTGTATTTTGTAATTTGTATTTGGCTGGGATGGAAAAAATGAAATACTTTCAAATGTAGTATTTTCTGTATTTGAAATACATAAAATACTTTTATTTTTTTCCCCACAAATTGACACGTTTTAAACATTTACACAGGTTTAATCTGTAGGAGAAAACACACACACACACACACACACACACACACACACACACACACACACACACACACACACACACACACACACACACACACAATGTGTGATGTCACTTTTACTCCGCCTCTGATTGGTTTACCCTCAAATTGAACCACAAATGAGAGGCAGAGTAGGGCGGGCCTTGAGTTGAGACAGACAGAGTTCACATCAGACCTCCAAGTTGCATCAACTAAATGAATCCTCGTGGACAATTCCCCAGAGATAACCGGGAGTCAGTTTCCCACAATACCCAGTAATTGAAATTCCAGTGTCCAGGTTTTTTTTTTTTTCAGAATAGGTAGGACACTGATTTAATGAGTACGGAAATACATATGTTTGTCCACTAGTAGGCTACACATTTAGGGCTAGGCCTATATGTCCATGCCAATTTTTTATTTATTTTTGACAAACCTGACCCCCACAAGCCACTGAAGCCAGCATAGTGGAGTCAGTTTCAGTTTTTGACTTGATGTGAATTGATTACTAAATAATCTACTAAATAAAGTTCACGTTGTGGCATCTGTGCAGTGCAGCTTTGTTTATTCACCATGTCCATGGATATGACAAACACAGCCACAAGGTTTGGTTTCCTTATGCATTAAAGATAGTTTACTTTTGTAAATTACTGCATAACACAAATGGTCAGAGAAGCCTAATATTATTTGTGATGCTATGTATATACAGCATGCAGTTCAAAGATAATTGCCACTTTTTTTCAATGTAATTTGGTGGTGGTGGATGTTTGATACAGTTATAGCACTTTGATTTGCTTAGAATTTCTCCTAATCATTATTATTATTATTAGGCTGGCAGAGCGGTTTTGCAGGCTTTGAAGTACAGATGTAGAGGCAGCTGTGCATTCAGTCTCATGCCATAGTTATTGTCTAGTTTTTGATGATAACGGTAACTCTGGCATGCGCTCTCACACACAGTGGTAAACATTTAGGCTGCATGCTCCAAAGCCAAACACCATCAAAAACACTCTGCTTGTATGGTAAATTTATTCTTAGAAATTCTGACAGGCAATTGATTTAATATTTGGCAATCAATATATTAAATAACTAATCATTTCAGAATTTTTTATGAAATGTATTTTGTGTATTTTCAAAATACAAAATACGTATTTTGTATTTTCAAAATACAAAATACGTATTTTGTATTTTCAAAATACAAAATACGTATTTGTATCTCAAATACATTTCTCTGACCTGTATTTATATTTTGTATTTTGATAAATTGTTTGACCCAGTATTTGTATTTTGTATCAAAATACTTTTCAATGTATTTTCGCCCATCTCGTACGAATAATAAAAAATGAATAACGTACTATGGCCAAAACGGGTCATATTTACTGTAATAATTTCCTACTTTCAGATTTTTTAGGAAAAAATCAGATGTACAAGCTCACAACGCGTCACATCATGGCACGTTGTGAGCTTGTAGATCATGTTGTAGATCTGCTATTTCAGCTATTTTTGGAAGATTTTGTAAATGTATGAACATTTTTGAAGATGAATTTATAGAGATGAATGCAAACGATTCCGATGATTATGCAAAAATAATTGTGATGACCTCAAATAATAAATAATAATCATCAGGCGATTATGTCGCCTGATAAATAATTGTGACAGCCCTACCTGTCAGAGTTCTTTCCAAACACAATATGTTGTCCTTCTGTGGATGGGGGCAGGGCCACGAAAGTATCACAAGAGGATGGGTACATCGTGGCAGGGGCAGGTATAACTATGACAATAAAAGGAAAGAACAACCGTTATTCTACACTTCTACAATGTAGAATGTCAACGGGGGGTCCGTGACCCCTAGGGGGTCCTCAGAGTGACTACAGTGGGTCCACCAAAACATTGTGTGATGGGGAACATTAGCCCGAAAATAGCAGATCTACAAGCTCACAACGCCTCGTGCTGCGAGGCGTTGTGAGCTTGTAGATCGGCTATTTTCTGAGGGTTGGTGTAGAGGGGAAAGAGCAGACAGCAGACAAGTACAGAGCCAAGTAATGAGGGTTTAAAAGGTTAACTGTCTGAAAGTACACATTAACATGAATCCAACATATATATCAATAGAAATAGCGTTAAAATTCACAACACTGATGATAGTGCTGACAAACAAGTCTATGAAACTATCAATGAAATCTATGTAAAAGTTTACGTCAATTTTTTTATACAGTATGTAGTGGGGGTCCCTGCTTCATCCCTCTCTCAGCTAAGGGGTCCTTTGGACTGAAAAACGTTGAAGACCCCTGTTCTACATTCCTGGTATTGTCAGATATACAGGGTAGCTGAAACATTCAGGTACATATTTAAATCTTCTCTGTTGTTAATGCATCCATTTGTAACTCTTGAGAGTGTACCTTTAAAGACCCTTACGTTTGCGGATTATTTAGTTAAAATGTATACACTTTCAGGGATAAACTAACGTGTTTGTTTGATTGATTGAATACTTTATTATTCAGAAATGTAAACAGCACATGGTGCAGTAAGACATTAAGGCTATTAAAAGGATAACACAACAAAAGTCCTGGGGACTTGTTTCCATTGTGGTCCTATGTGTTCAATTAATCAACATATAGCATAAGAAATTAACACAATAATACATGTCATCAACAAATACAAACACTATATTATGCCAAATATCAAAGCCATACATTATAGAGCTACGGTCTACAGCCATTAGTCTTGAGTTCTGTTTGTGATATTCAGACATCTGCACGTCAGGTCCTAATATCTATCGTGAGAGATATTCTTTCTTACCAATGTTCACACTCACTTTCTATTTCCATTCCACATAATCCACCTCCTCTCAGAACGCCACGTGACTGCTTGCTCCGGAAACAATACAGTTAACCACCGAGTGCGCAGTTAACTGTTGTCATCATAATAATTATTATATTGGCTTACCACAACATAAAAATACTCTGTAATACAAGTAAAAGGCCTGTGTTCAAAATGTTACTTGAGTAAAAGTACAAAAGTATTGGCATCAAAATATACTTTAATATAATCTAATAATTTATATCTGGAAAGTAAAGTAGTAACAAAAGTTTTCAAATAATTGTAGTGGAGTAAAAGTACAATATTTGCCTCTGAGATGTAGTGGAGTAGAAGTAAAACAACAATTGGAAATACTCCAGTTAAGTAAACTACTAAACTAAGTTTTAAAAAATTCCTCAAATTGTACTTATGTACAGTACTTGAGTAAATGTACTTTGTTACACCACTGTATCAAAGATGTCTTGGCCTGTATGCAAGGCCAAGAAAACGACGTGTCACGTGACACATTTATTTACACGTTGTTGACAGTGTTGCCAGATTCTGTAAGAGAAACAAGCAACCAGATCTAGGAAAACCAGCCAAAAAGAAGCAACTATGGGCCACATGGGCACTTTAACATATACATCAGCTATTTGAAAATAGCAGATCTACAAGCTCACAACGCGTCGCATCGTGACGCGTTGTGAGCTTGTAGATCGGCTATTTTCAAATAAAATCTTGCGGGCAAATTATAATAAGCAGATCTGGCAACCCTGGTAGTAGAGTTTGTGTGCTGCGGAAGCACAGAGCGTCAGCCCTAGCTAGTAAGTTAGCAACTTACTCACTTGAACCAAGGTTTTGGGGCTATTAAGCTTCAGTTATAATTCAAACATGGGGAAGTCGTTTGCTAATTTCATGTGCAAGAAAGATTTCCATCCTGCGTCGAAGTCAAACATCAAAAAGGTGAGAGTTTTACACACAGGATAGCCCTCTAAACTATGCTAATTGTATGCTAACCTACTTTACCGTGGATTTAGCTAAGCTAATGCTAAGGCAACATTGATTAGAGCGCAGAATTAGACGTTGAAACGATAATAACACTAAAACGACACTTGTAAATCTATAGGCTATAGTCAAAATACGAATGACATAACTTAACATATTGAATAACAGGTCAGTGCTATGTGACTCTCAAGGTATTTGTTTCATGTACAGCCGAGGTATCGCAGTCTCTCGACTAACTTCAGTAATAAATAAAGAATACACTTTCGCTACTCACCAAAACAAAGACGGGTTCAAGGTGTTGAAAGCCAACTCTCACCGGTTGTACACTCTCAGCCCCTCACACCTTCCGTCTAAAGTACACTTTTTGGCCAGAAAATAAAATATTCCACCGGACGGGAAAATGTTTTAGTTACTCTAGTGCGACACCTACAGATCTGATCAATGGAAATGGCGGTGGTATGAAAACAAATTCCTTAATAGAGTCACATAGCGTTAAAGAGAACTCATAACGCTATCTATGGACCAGAGCTAGTAACATGTTACCGTTTAAGAAATTCTCGAAACACAAAAATATTGTTATTACTTGGCCATGTATATTTTTCCCAGACCAGAAATGTCTTGAGATTATGAAGCATCTCGTATGTTTTTATTTTATTTTACAGGTATGGATAGCAGAACAAAAATTGACCTTCGAGAAGAAGAAGGAAGAAGACCTTGTGAATGCTTATATGAAAGAACAGGATGTCTACAACAACAGGTGAGGTTACAGTTGCTTGCTTCTGTATAAACTACATTTCTTTATTAAATAACAGCATCCTTTTTTGAATTGACTGAATTTCTTTTTGGAATTATGCAATTTCAGATCATGAATCATTTAAACAAGGTTTTATGAAACTGCAGCATTAGAGATAACCGTGATGGTCATTTCACATGATCACTGCTTTTTTGCTAAGGAGACAGTCAGATAATACATAGCTTAAAAAGCTTCTCTTATTATCTACCTTTGTACTGACATTGATCGATATAATTTGCTTTCTACCATAGAGTGTTGATGGGGGATGATCGTGTTAAAAATGGCCTCAATTTCATGTATGAAGCTCCCCCCGGAGCAGACAAAGGTAACTCACTAGTAATCACTATCGCCACAGGCTGATGGTTATTGAATGATTATTATCCTCCTATATGTTATTATAATATCACTAATAGCACTTATTTGAACTCTTCTCTCTTTTCTCCTTCATATTTGTCTCCTTGCTGAAGAGGAAACAAAGGAGGTAAAGTACATTGCCATGCCAACCAGCACATATGTACAATATACCTGTTATGACCTAATTTTAAAGGACCATACCACCATACAGTACATGTCATTGACTTGACATTTACATGGGTTACAAATTTACCATAATCCGACTATTGGCTTTATTCTAAAATAGACTACTCTAGAATGCATGCCCCACCCGGTTGTGCAATATTGTTGTACCCGTTGTCAGAGTACTCGCTGTACCCGTTGTTACCAAGCCCCCAGAACCCAGTGGTTTCATTGAAGCCAAATGGACATGCTGCCCATTCATGGTACTGCAGGCCTGGGGCCTCAACATGAACGAGCGAAAACGGTTTCGACCAATGGGCTCGACTCACGAGCGTGCGCACGTGCTTGCGCACAGGGCTGCACGCTTCTGTGACGCAAAACGCGTCACTTCTGTGACGAACTGGGCCCTAAATAGGCCGCGCCCACCAAATTTCCAACCCGGAAGAAGGGGTGATTTAGGCCCATGCGCTGGGTGAGCAACTCAATGCAAGTGGATGGGAGGAGATTTCGGGTGCCCTCTCTATTATTTTTAACTCTATGGTTGTTACCTAGTGCTGTACCCACGGCCACCGGCCTACTCGGGAACGATGCAACTGGGGAATGCATTGCATACTCTATCTGTTTATGCTATACCTGACCCGTTGTATTTGTTGTTAGAGGACCCGTTGTACCTGTTCTCAGAGTACACAGTGCGGTACCCACTACCACACAACTGATGTTGTGTTGAGGACATACATGTCCGTGAAGCCAATGGACCTGGTCTGCCAATCAGGGATTGGAAGACCCGTTTTGCGGATTAAGATGATAAGAAAATTGTGTTTACGTGGCATTTTTTTATTCAGACTAATGTCCTAATGTGGTTAATATTAGAATAGTACATATAAAGATAGACAATGTCTTCTATTCACAGATTCGACCATATATTGTATTGTACATAGACCATTTTCCTGTCAACTGAACTGCTTCATTTTCAAGTTTAGCCTTTGTTCACATTTTCTCCATATTCATTTAAAACATTACCAAATCTATCTGAATTATTGAGGCTGTTGACTGTGAACCTCATTGTGTAGGTAAGAAGTCATAGACATAGATCAATATTTTCTCCAGGGACTGTTCAGCTAGACTTTTCAGATCAGTCACGTTAAAATGCAATGATAATAACATAAAGGTGCCATAATGTTCACTATATTTCAAGCAAGTTTCAAGTCTCTGCAAGTTGATTTTCATACTGTACTGAAATGAATGGCATCTATTGACTTCCTCAAAAATTTAAGTCAGGTCAGAGTATACCATGTAGTAAATTGTGTGTCGTTGTAGTCAATGGGGCTAAACATGACACTGGTATGGTCCTTTTAAGTTTTATTCTCCAAGTAAAACATGATTGTGTGGTAGTTGACATATTATATATCTTCATGCTGTTTTTCTCTTCCTCAGGAGGGGGAGTCAGAGTGCAAGTTTGAGTGGCAAAAGACGGCTCCTCGAGAGAAGTAAACATACGATTTTTACACACACATTTTAACCATCGGAATGTGTAGGCCTTCAGCATTAAGACCTAGCTATATGTTTACTTCTTTTTTCCCCCACATAGGTATGCAAAGGATGACATGACTATTCGAGATCAGCCATTTGGGATCCAGGTGGGTGTTTAAAGTCATAGTGGGACTTTTTCATTTGTCTCAATGCCATCATGAATTGTGAATAACATACGTTCATATTTTGAAATGGACCCTGTCTGATAGATCCTAAAAGTTATCACGTTATACATTTTTTTTTAAATTCATGAGTAAATGTCCCTATAAGCTTCGATTTTATCTTGACATCCGGCACTTTGCGTGTGTCTCTTCACAGATTGTTGGAATAGAGACATTTATGTCTACTGACCTTTTAATTCTCAGGTGCGCAACGTCAGATGCATCAAATGTCACAAATGGGGCCATGTGAACACGGATAGAGAGTGTCCTCTCTTTGGCTTGTCTGGTATCAATGCCACCTCTGCGACTTCAGAGGAACCAGCAGGTAACCTACATTTTGACCCTCATAAACAATATCATTGACAAACACAATTTTACTTGCAGTTCCTTTTGGCTCTAAGTGGTCAAAAGTGTACAAAACCCCCGACACTATGACATATTGGTCTGATCGGCGGTGCGATGTAGGTGGTAACCTTTTAATTATAATTACACTTCTTTAATTTAATCACTGATGTTGATTGTCGATTAAAAATTAATACAGATATTCATTTCAAGAAAATATAATATTTTGTAATGTAAACATGAATTCACTATGAAAATTGTGTTTGACTGTATGTTTCCAGCATGAGTCTCTTGTCTGAGCCGTTAGTGCTGTAAGAAACATACAACAGCATTCCTCTGGTATTTTGGCTGGCTTTTTTTTTGGGGGGGGGGGGGGTCTCAGGCTGAATCTCACTCCTGCAATCAGGGAGTTGAGTACTAAAGTAACGCGTTTACTCTGGAAGAGTCCAGTGCAGCAGTGTTGATGGTGCAGTGCAGTAATGGTGCCCCTCCTGTGATCGGAGAAAAATGCAATTATTGTATATTCCTGATTATCCATAAGTGCTGCTTTGGCGAAATGATATTGTATTATTTTGCTCAGCCGGAAGTAGAGTGAGTTGATTTGGTGTCCTATTCTGTTAACAAAGCCACCTCTGAAATTTCCACTGTGGAGGTAGTGGGTTGGCATGGGCTGACATCAATGGGACTCTGAGGCTGTGATTTGTGCTAACAGGTCCGTCAATGCACCCCTCGGAGTTAATGGCGGAGATGCGAAACAGTGGGTTTGCCCTGAAAAAACATGTCCTTGACAGAAACGCTACAGTTTGTGATCCATCGCAGGTAATTGTCAATCTCACCCTCCCCATCTTCACACACATAGGTCTAGACATAAGACCAACATCCTGGGTGTATCTTTTATCTTCTTTCTACATGCGATTGCTATAAAGTGGCCAATTATTTACATTAAGCACTGTGTTATTCCATTATAAGCAAGATTAGTCATGTGTTAAGATTTGATAAAAGGTGTTCAAAACCAATTTGTGCAGTCATAGTGGGATATAGTTTTACTCCCACAAGACAAAAACAATATAGATTTACCTAGGTATTGCTTGTATTCTTTGTTTAAAAAAAGATTTTTGTGTCCTTGTGTTTTTCTCTGGTAGGAATATGTAGCTAGTGATGAAGAACAGGATCCTGAAGTGGAATTTTTGAAGTCGCTAACTACCAAACAAAAACAGAAACTCCTCAGGTAAGTACAACAACATTACTGTTATCTTCCTGTAGTAATGCTTAAGGCCCAGCTTGGAATTGGAAATAATAGTAGTAATAATAATAATAATTTAGTTCAGAGATCTCGCCACAGGAGTGATTTTTTTTTTTCTTTCTTTTTTCCAGTCAATTGACTAAACATAGGATACAAAGACAGCAAGGCAAACCTTTTAATTGTGTTTTGGGTTTTAATTTTGTACACATTGGAGCAAAATGTGACACATTACCTTAAGTGGGTGAACTCTTGACGGGAGCATTGACTTACTGGCTGCCTACAGGGCATCCTTAAATGAGTGCACCCATTTGTATGGAATGCTTGTCAAACATTCAGACCAGTTTGTCACAAGGCTTTTGGTACAATCATTTATCATCCGCTCTTGTCCGATGCAAACAACATAGATGGAGTGCATGGTCATGTCGGGAAAATTCAGCAAGAGCAGTAACAATAAATCAAACACACTTTTTACACACATAGACGCTCGCGCACACACACACACACACACACACCAGCAGTAAGGGTTTACACAGTCACAACAATCCATGAAAGTCACTTGTTAGGCCTGTTATCTGTGTTGGACCAAAATTTCATATGATGATAATATAATTTAAAACTGTATTTTCTTGACAACTGGGAATTATTTGTCTGCACTGCGCTACTGCCAATCTTTTGGTCTGTACTGGCTTACTTTCACCTGTGGGGTCTATATAATAAAAAACAAAACATATATATATATATATATATATATATATATATATATATATATATATATAAAAATAATAATGAAACGTATAGTTAGTGTGTGTCTGAGAACATAGTACACTATTATGACAGAAGTGCTGTGCATTGTACATTAAATATTACTTTTCATATTCCCCAGGAAACTTGATCGCCTGGAAAAGAAGAAGAAGGAGAAGAAGAAGAGCAATAAACAGAAAAAGCAAAACAAAAGGAAGCACAAGAAAAAGCATGAAAGTAGCGACAGTTCCAGCAGCAGCAGTGACAGTGACTCTGACTCCGACTCCAACAGCCACGGCAAATCTAAGAACCAAAAGAGAAAGAAGAAGAAGAGCAAGAGCAATGAATCCCGTCAAGATACCGGCGCGGAGAGTAAGAACAACTCGTCTCCCCACAGGAGCAGGTCACGGAGCCCTCGCCGTGGAGATGGCACACGGAGAGGGATGGAAAGGGGAAGCGATGAGGGCCGAACGCACAGCCCAGAGAGGAAGAGCAAGCTGCAGGAAGGTCAGGAACCACTTAGGTGCGACAGCACTGACAGACAGAGACACGGCAGCAGGGACAGACAGAGGCGCAACAGCAGCTTCAGACAGAGACCCGACTGCAGAGATAAACAAAGACATGACAGCGGGGACAGACCGAGACAGGACAGCGGGGACAGACCGAGACAGGACAGCGGGGACAGACCGAGACGCGACAGCAGGGACAGACAGAGACGTGACAGCCGGGACAGACAGAGACGCGACAGCAGGGACAGACAGAGACGCGACAGCAGGGACAGACAGAGACGCGACAGCAGGGACAGACAGAGACGCGACAGCAGGGACAGACAGAGACCCAGCAGCTCTAAGTCTGGTCCGGAGAGGAGCCAGAGTGACGACGGAGGCAGAGACGGTCGTCACGGTACAGATGACCATAGGAACAGGAGCAGTGCAGATAGACGGAAGGATGGAGTGGTAAATGGGAGGAGCAGAAGCAGGGAAAGGGGGAAAGAAAGAAAGGAGTTGGAAAAATAGAGAAAAGAATCAACACAGATCAGAGCGAAAGCACGAGTGTGTCCTGTTTTTTTTTTTTTTTTTTTTACATTTGTTGGACACAAAACTAAATGTTTACAATGTTGTTTTATTGTTTTTAGTTGTTTTTTTTGGCTAATGATTATTATAACAAACAAAGCTATGTAAGAATGGACTGTCCCTTATTTTCATGTGAGATAAGAGATTATATGCGGGACTGATTTTCTTCCAGTAGATGGCAGTCATGGACTACAAATAACATCAAACTGGCCACAACGCTTTTGTATTGGCTTGTATGGGTTAATTGATTCGTGGTATATGAGTGCTTTTCATCGGTGGCCCTTTTTGTAGTGTTGGAGACTCGTTTTCGTGTTAATTTGACCACTGGTGGTGTGTTTAGATTGATTTTTTTTTCATTTGTTCCTCAGCTTTGCCTATATTATTGTTAAAATTGTATATCTGAAGGTTCTGGATTCCTCCACATGTATTTTATTCTAGGCAATGATACATTATAAATTGATATCAGCAGCGTGTAATGTCTAATGAAAATAAACACTTGGCATATTCGGTTAGTGATCACGTGTATTGTGCTGAATTTTAGTAAATTTTAGTCATTCCAACGATCTTTCGTTGATATCATCAAATTATACTTTTCAGCTAAGAAGCTAAATCAATTTTAAATAGGCCTATTTCATTTGTGATTTCATCGGGTACATGCTCTGGATAACCACCACAGCAATTCTTAACGTATGACTTGATGATAGGCTACTGTATCATACAGTAGCCATATCATCAATGACGGGAAAACAGCGTGAGTCCTTAATAAAATGTCCCTCTCGTCCTGTCTCTTGAGCGCTCCTCTTCTTGCATCTGCCTATTGTGAGCTGAAAACATGGATCATATTTAAAAATCCAACAGTTAGCATTTAAAAAATAAAAAACTATAGATCATTGACTTTAGTTACTATCCATGTTGAAACCATCTCATCAAGTCGTTCATTTAATTTAAGCAATCTAATGTTCGTTTTTTTTATTGGCCCAAGGGCGACATGAAATAAGTGACACCATTTATTTCATTTAAAAATATTAAATTAAATCTAAAATCACAGGGGAATTATTTCTCTTCCTTATTATTATTATTCATTACATATTAGCTTTTTTATTTGTTTCAGAATTAAATTGAAAGCAAGACGGGGACAGGGCAGGCCTAATATATTGATATATTTATGTTGATGTCTGCGAATTCAACATTGGAATTAAACCTATACCATTTTATATTGAAATGCCGCTAGTTCTGATTTTTATATTGATGAAATTCAAAATGTCATTCTAATTTAATAGTTTTCACTGGGTTATATCTGACCGTTTCCGTCAAGGCGGTCGCACAAAAGGAAATGAAAATAATTCCCCTCTATTGCCTTCTGCTCAATTTAACTTCCCCTTGTAAAAAGAGCGTGTCTGGATGAGATGCGTATTCCCAGGCCTGGACTCTGCTGTAATTATTCCCCGGGCTGGTTTCTCTTTGAGAGTCGGACGCTGCAGTGGGTAAGCACAAAGAAGAAGGCAGAGAGCATCCTTGAACCCTTTCAATAAGGGGCCACTGATATTCAAATACACACAGGCACCATTTGACTGCGCTGAGCAAAGAGCATTTTAAATTCAACATTTGCATGTGGCTTTTTGCCCCTTCTTTTCAAAAGTAAAAAAAAAACTGTTCCCATAACATCTAGTGGTTTCCAGCAAAGAGAAAGATGACTGGGCCTTATTCTTGGGCTATACCATCTCCGTTTTGTATGCAAATTAAGGCAGTTAATTTGGACAATTAGAATAAATATTCAGAGACCTTTGTCATCAAACCCCCTTGGAAACCGCCAGATAAAGTGAAATTGAACAAAAGATGTCTCGGAGATTAATTAGATATTTGATAAGACACGAATCCCTAATCGCAAATACAAGACACATGGGGCTGTGATGTGCTCCAAGTCATAATTAATACCATTTAACAAGATTTTCATTTGGGCATGAAATGTCTTTTCCGGGGCATTAACCATTGATTTATTCCATAGAGAAAATAGTCAAAGTCAAGGTGCGATTACCTGATATAATTTAGAAAATAAACGCATTCTGAATGTCACCCCATATTTGTCCAAATAAAATTTCATTTCTAAATTTAGGCCTGAAGAAAATAATTTGGGCAAATTGTAAAATGTTCATCACACAATTTCAGCCTCGGATGTTTTAAAATGTTTTTAATTATGGTAAAATGAAAGGCTTATACGTGTGGCTTTATACAGGTAAACATTTATATATATATATTTTAGCAAAGAAATAAAATGGTTAACTAAAGTTTAAAAAGCTGTGTACATACATATCCACAAAGTGCGTCGAAAGTAAACTCCCTGATTTCAGGATACCAAACACGAATAAAACAATCATTACATTTACATGAAAGTAACACATTTTGTCGTCATATACAAGATGAACTCACATTGTCCAACCAAGTTCAACAGGTTTAGCGCACCCTTAGCGCTTAACCGTGCCATTTCTTTTCAAGTTGTCTAAAAAAAAATGTTCAAGGCCTGCCATTCTTTAATTTATGTCCCATTTGTGTATGGTGTTACGAATCAACATTCGTTATGCTTGTGGAGAACAATGTTTTATCTTCGCAAATGCCTCCTTGGAAATCATTTTCTAATCAGACCCGTTTTCAAAACTGTGCCACTTTCAATTAGATTGTTGCATTTTTTATTTCTCACTCTATTAGGGCTCGTCGTGGGGAGACTGGTGGAGACGTGATTCTGGGGTGTACCCCGTCTAAAATGAGTTCAGGGGACTCGGACCTTGGGGTCTCCAGGTTACTGGTGTCGGTATCACTGTCGCTCCCCTTTTTGCTTCCTCCACCACCGGCAGTGTGCGTTTTGATGTGTTTGCTCAAGTGGTCACTCCTCATAAAGCGCTTGTTGCATACCGGGCACGCAAACCTCTTCTCGCCGGTGTGGGTGCGAAGGTGTCTCTGGAGTTCATCGGATCTCGTGAATCGTTTGCCACAGAATAGCCAGTTGCAGACAAAAGGCCGCTCGCCAGTGTGCCACCTCAAATGAGCTTTGAGGTGAGATGTTTTCCCATACACTTTGCCACAGCCAGGAATGTGGCAACTATGCAGTCCTTTCCTCCGGAGACTGGCCCCTGCGGGCCCCAGCCGCTCAGCCTCCTGACAGTTTGGACAGTCACATGTTGCCCTGCCTGAATACCTCCTGGATGACCTCGAAGAACTACTTATTCCCGACCTGTCTCCTGAAATCATGGCGTTGGCGGCCGATGCGTCTGTGTACGTGGGGATGACTGTTTTGAAACCCTCTTGTGTTAAAAGGTGCTGACCGGTCGATAGCAGGTGGGATGAGGGACTTATGCCGGTGGAGCTGAACGCCGAGTGGGTCAATGTGGAGAAATCTGGATTGTAGCCACTGAGCTGGGAATGTATGGCTTGCGGCGTCCCAGAGTGTAGGGAGGTCTGGAGGCTGCTCGCTGGGTTCTGCACGTCGAGCCACGACCCGGGGTTGGTGTGAACGTCCCACCACGATGACGCCCCGTTAGTAACATCACCAGCGATGGTTGAATGGAAACCGGACTTGTACCACGACTCGTACGGATGAGCCATCCCGACTCTTGGATAAAGTGTCTCTGCCGATGTGTGGACTTTGGAGATGAAAGCTGATTGTCCAGACTCCTGAGAGGCGATACTCGCGGAGTTGGAAAACAGACCGCTGTAGTCTGTGGAAAACGCAGACGAGGTCGGGGAGGTGGACGCCAGGCAGAACGCACTGTTGCTGCCGCCACCGGTTGATGTGAGTCCTGAGGACGCGCGGCTCGTTGCCACTGTGAACCCGGGGAGGCTGGAACCCAAGTTACAACTAGCGGAGGACCGTTTCCAGGGATGAAATCCACCTTTGGAGAAAGCACTGGAATCGGGTAAAGTGGTGAGAGGGCTGGTGTTACCAATTTTGTTGCAGGTTGCCGCCAGCATCGCTAAAGGGGTAGTTCCAAAACGTGGCTCTTCCTGAAAGAGAGAAAAAAAAAGTTATTGGTTACTCAAAAATCATTTGTTAGACCACACCTATTGCTGAAAGTTCTCTCAGTTTAACAACCGAAGGACCGGCTGATTATCTTGCAGACATTTTCATTCGTTATACAAACGATTAACGTTAACGTTAGTGCAACGTGTTCTAAAAGTAATAGACACGCCAGTGTATAGGCATTTTGTTCCAAGCTACTATATTGCTTTATTTTTTGAGTGCTCGTGGTGTATGGTAATACGTGGTACGTTATGTTATATGGCATATATGTTATAACAAAAGTTAATTATAACTTACAATTGGCCAATAACGCAATGGTGCTATGAAATGTCAGTTTGTAGCCTTATAGTATAGACCTAGTGAGTGAAGGGCTATCCAGAAACTCGAGAATATTGACTCGAAAGTTTGTTGACCATGTGTAAAATAGACTGTCAGATTTAGCCTATTCTACGGGGTAACGTTTAGAATTGGCGATATTATAATTAATATCCCGCGAAACTAGTGTAGATTTTAAAATATTTGAAATAAAATGTATAGTCTACCCCCACACGCTTCATTCTACTTTTACTGGATAGGCTAAATCGCGGGGGGGATAACTTTTAAGTTTACGCGTAACTTTTTACGCACGAATACAAAATCACAACTTACCCCAAGTATAGACGTAGCCATATCCAGGGCTCTGTGCTATGATGAAATTGTTCGCAATTGCAATAGTGTAGGTTTCCAAGTTGATTCAGACACTGTGCTTTTCTCAAGCCACGCAATTTCTCTCTTGGCTCTCGCAGGCTCCTCACACTACCTAGTTGTAGAGAGCGTGTTCTTTGAAGTACAGCTGGCACGGACGCGCAGCCAATCTAACGGCGGCATTCCAAGCTGGGCGATGGGAGTCAACCAATGAGAGGGCTCGCCCATGGACACAGACGCCGAACGCCCGCACGTCAATCATCTGTTGTGTAGCTCTGCTCCTCTGACTGTCAAGCATGATACGATTTGGGTAATTTTTTTTAAATACATTTTATGTATTCTCACACGAAGGCTCAATGTCTTCTTCTTTCATAGAAATGAGTTCAAACACCTAGTGCTCCAGAAGGTAAGCAAATTACTTTTTAAGATTTTAGGAGAATGTGGCATACTATATGGTATACTGATATGGCTGTCATTTAATTCTTTACATTCTGATCATACATCATAGGCTACACCTTACGTCACCGAGAAAGACATTGAGCAACTGCGGTCGATCTAAGCACATTTAGGTCGATTTAGGTTACAGTATAGCCTATATTATGCGAGGCAATATTTTTTACACAATGTGTTTTTAAACATTCCACGATTGTTTGTATTAGTGTAATTGGCTAGTCACGGCATGACACGAGGCTCGGCTTGCCGAATATCAGCTATGATGCACTTCCATCGGTGTGATGGGAAGTTTATAGCCTCACACACTGTTACATACAATACGGAAGGCCTATAGATCTCCCATCTGTACCAGAAGAAGATGTTTGGGGATATTTTTTGACAGCTAGAAAGGGACAAAAAAACAACAACAACACAAAACAACGCTTTAATAACGCCGTTTAGCTTACTTTCAGTTTCAATGCATGCGCGCATTGGCGTGTGTGTGTGTGTGTGTGTGTGCTTGCATGTGACTGCCTAACTGCATGCATGCCTGCGTGCGCGCGCGCGCGTGTGTGTGTGTGTGTGTGTGTGTGTGTGTGTGTGTGTGTGTGTGTGTGTGTGTGTGTGTGTGTGTGTGTGTGCGTGCGTGCGTGCGTGCGTGCGTGCGTGCGTGTGTGTGTGTGTGTGTGTGTGTGTGTGTGTGTGTGTTTTGGGGCGCGTGGGTGCACGCACTCCCTCATGCATGCTTGCCTGTTGTGGGAGTGAGGTGAGATGTTGGGTTAATTAAAAATGACAGATTGCTTTACCTGACAGTCATTTTTAAAGACCATAAATTATTTAGGAAAAAGTTTCAGAGACCTCTGTATGGAATGTTCTGATTCAACAGCGAGGGAAATTGGAGTTAAAATAATTCTCCAATTTGCTTGAAGCGGGGAAATGATAAAAAAGAGAGTTAATTTCGTCTGTGTAGGCCTAGATTTATATTATCTTTCTAATAATTCTTAAGATCGCAGTGACACAAAGGCAACATGTTCCACAACTTGTTAAGACATTCAGGGGTAATAATTTAAGACTGGCCTGCTGTTAAGTGAATCATCTATGATCTTCCCTTTAAAAGTTAAAGCAATTTTCCAGAGAAAGGCTTCAACCAACATGTGCATTATAGTATTCAAAACGGCCAAATAATGCACCATTATAGTGTCTGAATGCTGCCAGTCAACACAAGCGAAATTTGTTCAAAGACTCCTTTTGCTTTAAATCCCCAGGCTTGTGGGGGGGGCGAGTAAAAAAAACAATTTCATCAAATACTTAACGCTGCCAAAGAAAATTGATTCATTTTTGCAATCACGGCAATTTAACGGAGTGCTATTAACACCATTAAATGCTTATTCTGCATAAATAACGTTGATTGTTGCTAAAGAAGAGCAAATAATATGACAATTAATAAAAATGAATGTAACATGTAAGGGGATTTTCCCCCATTATTTACAGATTGAAGTAACTAATTACAATAGACATATGTAATTATTTTTGATTATAGGCCTAATTCATATTTCAATTTAAAAATGTAGCTTTTTCACTGTTAATGAAGATCAGACAATAAAGCCTATACATTATTTAATGCTTGTTCCAATTTTATTAATAGTCTGACATGATTTTCCTTATATTCTGCTCATATATGATTGAATATAGAAAATATAATTTTCATACTCTTGCAGTTGCTTCTAATTCAATTCTAATTCTTCTAATCTAACTGTAATAAGATTTATAAAACATTTCTCATTCAACTTTTTGACCAATGCCCAAAGGAAAGAACAATCTTATTGTCATTCAAGAGAGAATTTTGAGTTGAATCTCTAATTCTGAACTCCTTTCGTGAGGACTTTTCTGTGGCAATTAGGAACCTATTACAAGCCATTAGATTGATCAATGTACCTTAAACAATGGGGATGATTTATTTGGTAGAACAAAACGCTCTGCATCTATTGTGATCAGTCTAAGTGACGGTACATCCATCAAGGCGTTAAGCAACAAAAGATAAATGATTAATTCAGACCTATTCATTTAAATTCTTGCTACGAAAGCACCCCTACTTGCTTCAAATCTGGATTATTAGAGCCTCATTTTCTGCATGTTAATCTATACAGGGTGCTAGATTTGGGATATCTTGCATGCTTTAATCTTGTATTTCTCTAGAAGGATGTTTGAGATTTTTAAGGGATGTTATGCATTTTTATGTTATACATCTCAATGTGCCTGTTTCTGTCAAAGGGAGTGGGGGATTATTCACGCCATGTCACACCTTTGTTCTAAGCACCTGTATACACTGTTGTCTGATCTAAGCATATTGAAAGCTATCAGTTTGGGGGGTATCAGTATTAGAGAAAAGCAAGGACCAATATGTGAAGTTCTCAATGTAACTCAATGTTGTTACACTTATTTTAATACCATGCTATTTCATTTTCATTTTTTATTGCTTATGAATTTCTCCTTCTGATGTCTCCATAGAGAACCTAACTGATAAAATCCAATGTTTGTAGCCTGCATTTGTAAGTTAATCAGACAGTTGAAATGACATGTTACATATTCAGTGTAAAGTCTATTGTACTGATGAAGTGGTACTGTGACCAATAACTTCAGAAGTACAAGGGGCAACACATGATAACAGTTGATTACTCTCAGCAGAGTGATTTTACTAGAAGAATATGTTAATGTGAAGAGTATTAGCTAGTTTTTCGTACTATTTCCTCAACTGATATTTCTTTGTAAGACTGAACTCAGACCAGCTCATTGACCTGCATCTCTCAACGCACATTTGCTAAATTTGGAAGTATACTTCAGCTTGCCATGCAGCTAGCGTCAACTTTCATTTCTAGCATAATGCATGATCTATTTTGAGAGAGGGGCATGAGCCAGTTGAAATGGAGTCGACTGGATATGTCTGAGGAGTGGGCTGGACACATTTTCTTTCAATGTGTGATTTTTGCATATAGAGCGTGCAGAGAAACCACCAGTGTAACACTAAGTATAAAATAAAGATGGCTCCAAAGAAGGTGTGTGACGTGTTGTATGGAATACCTCACCATTCAAACATTAATGTGAACTGGCGGTTGCATAATGACAAGTGCCTCAACTCATTCCAGGCATTATCACTTTGCATTTATAGGGAAAGGGAGGTGAAGAGCTGAAGCCAGCACCACTGATTGGAAGGTTTGGCACCTCATTGAAAATAGGAATTGTCGGACTACCCAATGTGGGGTGAGTAAAAAGGTTCTTATTTATGAACACTGGGCATGCACAAAGACACATTTAGGTAATGCAAGATATACATTATATCAAGTACCGATGAATGAAGGATTAACAGAATTCTTATTGCATAAACATGGCTAATGCAGAGGGTTAGCCTACTGCTTAAAACGCCATGCAGATTTTGACAGTGGCTATGCATGTATCCGGCAAATTTCCACACCTTGTGCATCATACTGCAATTTTATTTTATTTATACATGAGTGCTAACATATCACAAACTGCTCTTTGCCTAAAATGTTTGAAAGATGTTTGACTGTATTGATCAAATATTGTTGATTGATTAGCTACTATAGGCATTCAAACATCCAGCAGAAGACATTACACATTCCCACACTTCTCGCACCATGCAGCAAGATTAGCTAATCCAGTGCTTTTATTCTGGTTTCACACTGGTATGTGAATGATAGACTATAGGTCCAGTATATCAAATTAAATAATACCCCCCTGTCAGAGCTGTTCTTTATCTATTACCCTTCCACCACATGTCATGACCTGCTTTTGGGTCCCGGTCCACTGGTTGAGAAACACTACTTTTAAGTATGGTGCTATGAGAGCTGTGACTTTACTTACAGTACAATATGAGTTCCACTGTAAGACTTGGAAAGTGTAGCTACTCTAAGTCTTTGACAATAAAACCATTAATATTATCAGACACTGTGTTGTCACTGCTGTTGTATCCTACCTCCTCACCTACCAGTGAGGAGCCCCCACCGGGCAGACGTAGAGCCTTCCTCGTATTCCTCCCGGCTTCCCTCCCCAGAACACGGGCCAATTGTGTTCGTGTAGACGCTCGACAAACCCACAACCTCCACGGTGGTGGGCTGGCAGTTTACCATTGCGCCACCCGAGCGCCCACTTAATGTTTTTTTTATTATTAGTTGTTTATGTTTTGATCAAAAAATGTGTTATATTTTCTAGATTATGTATGATAGTTTGGACTCATTTGGGCATATGAATAATAGTTATTTTATTATAGTGAACTGATAGCTCATTGCAGGTGACGCATCAATAGTCACAATCAATTCCCAAAATAAATGGTAGTCTGTATGTATTAACTCATCCAGTGAAAGTATTGGTGATTCTTATGTAGAACATTAGGAGTCATGCAGGTGTGTTTCCTTTCCAACTGAATAAGACTTATAAAACGTGTAAACAACATGTCTGTGGCATTTAAAGGTCCACTGATTGTAGAAATGAACATAAACAACATATTGGAACTCCAGGTCAGGTTGACTTTGCTGCACATTCTGCTCAACACATTGTAACAAAATTGTGAAAAGTTAATTTACCAAACATAACTTTCAGTGTGTCTAGAAGATAATCACTGACGTAGGAAATGCCATGGGTTTAAGTTCTCACCATACCTGTCCTTAGCTGCCTTAAAGTACCTGCCCTCTTTAGTAGAATGTCCTTCATGGACTGTGATACTACATTAATAAAGACAAATGTTGAAGGAAATGATCATTTAACTGAGATCTCCAGAAACAGGGTTTTCTCAGCGTACCTTGAATTATTCATACATTGTATAATATTACATCATAGAATCAAGTCATCAAGGACCCCTTTTTTATTGCTTTTGTAATGTAGCCTACAGCTATGCTAGCATTATATTTTGTCTGTCTGGCTGTCTGTCTGTCTGTCTGTCTGTCTGTCTGTCTGTCTGTCTGTCTGTCTGTCTGTCTGTCTGTCCTTAACGTAGGCCTATCTAGCGAACCACTCATCAGATCGACTTCACACTTGGTAGATGTATTGCTGAGGATATAAGGAATTGCAGTGTGACGTCAATCAGGTGAGCGGTTCTCCAGCGCGTGCTCTGAATAGTCAGGCGTATCTCGCAGACCGCTCATTCCGATTAACTTTACTTTTGGCGTGTGTATTACTGACGACCCGAGGAAGTGCAGTGTCGAGTGTGAAGTCGATTGGGCCTCCAAGAAAACAATTGGCAATGTTCGCGGGTGGGAACCTGGCAGGGGAGGATTCTGTCGCTGCACTACTACAGGTTGGCAGAGGCGCCTATTCAGCAGGGAGCAGAACTGGGAGGGATTGCATGTTCCACTGGACATGCTACGCTGGGGGGGGGGGCAGAAAAGTAGCCTTTAATATTCGGAATTTAGAGTTTTTAGTGCATCCACATGGACATGATCATCTTTTTTTTACAATTATTTTTCTTTTCTTTTCCCCCCCAATGTATTTGTCATTTCCATGGTCCCTTGTTACTGTTATCCATACAGCTGGTCATAGGGAGAGTACAGACATTCATTCAACTTTATGAATTCATTATTTACCTGAGCGAGGCAGGCATGATCATCTTCAGTCAAACCAGTTGTGAAATAAAATTGACCGCTAAACGCAATTGCTGCGAATGGTGTGGTACAATTAATGTCTGAGGAGAGCTTAGTGGTTGCAAAGGAATCAAAACAAAGAGTGGAAAACGACGACCTTTGACAGTTCAGGGCTGCGTGTACCCACAAGGGAGAGGCCCATCAGCAGCACCTGCCATGTTATCAGCTAACTCCCTCCCATAGTATAGGGAAATCCCAGCGGGACAAACATCTTCGTTGACAGTTATGTTATGTATCAAATTAAAGTGTTGATCATATGCTATTTTCTTGTTGTCTTTGTGAATGAATAAGGCTATGGGCATACAGTATGATAAGCAAATTATCGCTCAACATTTGTCATCATTGCCCTCATTAGCCAACCTCTTGCAGGGCTGCATCAGCCATGCTGGAACATTGGATGGATAACCTCAAACAATGACGAATGCCTGGGTGATATAGACTAGAAGACATTTGCCGTTTTTGTAAAACTCTTTTACATGTTTTGGTCAGATTTTAAACTTGCCATGTGGCTTTTAACTATTAACCTGATAGCACAATGTAATGGACGTCTTTGCTGTGACTTACCTGTAGAAATAATGAAATAAGACCTTGCTGGTAGCTGACCTGATGTGTCTTTTTTATTTATTTAGAGTAGCCAGTTATTTTCTACCCCCTTTTTCTCCCCAATTTAGTCGTTATGCCAATTAATTCCTCCCCACACACATTTATGTGTTGTCACTGCTGACAACACACTGCTGTTGTATCCTATGACTCACCTGCCAGTGAGGAGCCTCCACCAGAAGGATGTTGTAGGGCCTTCATCCTACTCCTCCCACTCAACACTCCCTGCTGACAGGTGCCGCCCCAGCCTATAGGATATTGGTCTCCCAAAGGAGACCAGTATCACCCTCCCCGCCCCGCTTCCCTCCCCTGAACAAGGGCCAATTGTGTTCGCATAGACACCCTGACAAATCCGGATGCACCACGGTGGATTCAAACCCACAACCTCCAGGGACTTTACCACTGCGCCACCCGAGCGCCCTCTGACCTCTGATGTGTCAACCACATAATTGCCACGTCCTCGATTCGATTCTGGGACCTGTGTTTCATGTCGTTTCCCCTCTCTACCCTTAGCTTCCTGTCTCAGTGTTTACACTCTTCTCAATCTAAATACTACTACTAGAGAGTGGAGCACTACAGAGCAAGAAGAGCCCATACAGCTACAAGCAAGGCTCAAGCAGCACAATCTTTCATCTTAATAAGCTGTGTTTTCACTACAGTGCCAGAATTCTTCCAGCAAAGAAAATGTGCATAACCTGCTGGAATTGTGATTCATTTGGTAGTGATGGCAGACCGTTTACAACGAGACACAGCCGAAAAAGCGATATTTTCTCTTGTCAACGTCACATGCTATCCCAGTACTTTGATTTCTAGCGTTTTCACTACAGGGACATCTTTATTCCGCCAGTACATTCCGGAAAAATTACTAGGAAAATTTCAAACACCAAAACCTTCGCCACACAAGATAAGTGCCCGTTTATCCAGTTCACCAGAAGAAGATAACATCAGGGATCTCAATATATGGACATAAAAGGGACATGGACAGACAAATACAGAGATGTCCATATATGGGCATAAAAACTACACAGGCAGACAGACAGGTACGACGGGTACTCTGACAATGGATACAACGGGTATGCATTCCCAACGTGCATCGTCCCTGACTTGCATCGTTCCCCCGAGTATAGGCCTAGTTGTTTACATTCCTTTAATTCAGTTTATTTCGTCTTTGAATTTTTGCCTAATTTATAGCTACTTTGTCATGCTGTTAGCTTGAAAATCCTGAGCAAGACCGTTGTGTGACAAAGTAAACTTTACTGTTAATAATAAACATAAGTGTAAGTCTTTGGTTACAAATAGGATTGTGCATAATTTGTTGATAGCTAATCCCAACACAATCAGAATTACAGTGCTTAGCCAAGCATAAAGCCTGCCTCATGATTCCAGTGGCCTCTTCACATCAACGTCAGCATACAGTGGATTGCATATTTTCAGTTCATTACCACAAAATGATATCTGTTTCTTACACAGTGTATAAACTGTACCAGGGTCTATACTTGCCTGATGATACTAGTGTTACTTTACATTTATGTTTTGTTTTGTTTTCTGTGAAGGTGACCCAAGAAAAGCCTTTAAGTACCTAAGAGAATCGACCCTGCTTTGCTAGAAATTAATACACAGACCTTTGCAATCTTGAGCAATTTCAGTTCTGTAGGTCCTGTCAACCAATCATTTAAATGTGAGTCACCAGGTGAGGGGATAAGGATTATAGTTAACTGCCATGCCATTATTACACTTAGATTCATTATGTTGTCTGTACATCTTGAAGTGTCCTTGAGGTGCTTGTGCCATAGAAATGTCCCTTTGAGCACAACATGGGGCTACATTTGGCCGATCCCGTTCAATAGCTCAGATCTATCAGAAATGTAATTTGCCCCTCGATTCCAAGTACAATTGATCTATTATGGGATTATCTGACCTTGTAATTGTGCTTAGTAGCCTATTTTAAAATCAGAGTAGGCTTGATTCAAAAACGAGAAATATCAATGTATTAGAATTAACTTTTTATTTTTCTAAAGAAGGAAAATATATTTTCCATGTCTCACATAATTCGTCAAGGACTTTGAATAATCTAAATAAAACTCTCCAACCATTAGGTCCCACAAGCCCTTTATGATAGATTGACCTCTGTGATGTTTTTTATTTTCAGGAAGTCAACCTTTTTCAACGTGCTGACAAAGAGCCAAGCTGCAGCTGAAAATTTCCCCTTCTGCACCATTGACCCACATGAAAGCAGAGTGCCCATTCCTGATGAACGCTATGATTTCCTCTGCCAATTCCACAAACCCGCCAGGTATGGGGTCTCACATTCATATATTATTCACAATACAGGCACCTGAAGGCCATATACCAACTGCACACTATAGGAATGTGAAAGGATATAACAATGTTGTTGACATGCAGATGTCATTTTTTCACATTATTTATGATTGTAGCTGTCCTCTATGATGTTTGGGAAAGAAAAAGCCATAGCATTGAGCTGTCAATTCATGGTTATCATATCTTCTAGCAGTTAGAGGAGGTTCCATTCGTGTTTTATGGTACTATGCTGATAAGCCAGTAGATAGATTCTATTACTCTGGGACAGACAAGTATCAGTACAGTATTGAACGTTAAAACTTTTACGAGAGCAATGGAAAACAAACTAACACAACATTGATCATTATCTCTATACCACTTTACAAAAGCATATAATCCACAAAGTTTGTTGCTCTGCTGTTAATGAATAGATTTAACACAATGTATCATTGAACTTTAGTTTTAAATGGCTAATTCTTTGCCCATCCTATCCCATCCTCCCGGATTGTAGCAAAGTCCCAGCATTCCTTAATGTTGTGGACATTGCTGGCCTGGTGAAAGGTGCTCATGCTGGTGAAGGTTTGGGAAACGCCTTCCTGTCCCACATCAGCGCATGTGATGGCATCTTCCATATGACACGTGAGTCACTCTGATTAAGGTTACTCTCCTTGCAATGTAAAAAAGAAATAGATCAACAAAATAACATTATTTTAACCAAGCAACTGATCCAGTATGCGTTGCAATTAAAACAGTTGTGTTGTCAGTGTCAAGTTTTACACAGCAGTCCCTGCCTGCTCCAGCTTTTTAAAACCAAGATGCTTTGGCTGTGTTATGGCTTCACTACACAGTAAAATCCTCAGTGTTAATACATCCAACACTGAGGATTTTACTATGCAGTGAGGCTTATGCTGAGGTGCCAAGATCAACATAACAGTCAGGGGTAATGAAGCCAGACATTTCTAATGGGAGGCTCCCTGAATTAGAATCCCAGAAATGGGGAGTGGGGAAGGATCTGTGTTTGGTTTATGCTTTGCACAATCAGTAGCATATTCTGAGGTTTGGAAATAAAGCTAGACAGTCGAACAGCATCCGGTATCCACACATTATCGTAATTTGATTCCAAATGCCACATTTAATCAAGTTTTTGGTAGGACAAAGCAAGCTAGGCTATCATGGAAATATTGTAAGAATGGGAGGGTATTTTGGAGAATCTTTGGTTAGTTTTTATAATCATTTTGGGAAAAAAGCATACTGTCTTACCCACTGTACTATAGCTGTACTATATTGTTTCTAACAGACGCTAAGAGCAGCAGCTTTTTGTCCCAACTTATACATATGTGATTAGCTCAGCAAATTATTACCAAAAAATACCTGTCACTCAGTATGGGAGCCTTGAAGTTGAAATTACTTGTAATTCTCTTTCTGCCTCACGTTCTTTTGTGCTCCCAACATCGTCTTTGTCTTACACAATTAAAGTGTTACACGCTAGAATAATTTAAATTGCTGCTTCTGAAATGGAGGCAGTCTCTTTTAAAAATAGCAGAATTTGTTTACTGATTGTATGCGGTTATTGACTTTACCATTATGTGGAAAGAGCTCTGATTAGTGAGTCGCTTGTGGCAGACAAAGAGCAGCCAAATGGATAGGGTTAAAATACGAAACCATTTCCCCATAATGTTCCCTTCTCTGCTAGGGATTTGACTTGGTGGACAGTATAAGTGTGTTATTTCTGTTCCGTTGTCATTTTTCAATCGCTTTGCGACTCACTACTTGTCTCTCTCTCTCACACACACACACACACACACACACACACACACACACACACACACACACACACACACACACACACACACACACACACACACACACACACACACACACACACACACACACACACACACACACACACACACACACACACACACACACACACACACTCTCTCTCACTCACTCGCACACACACACACACACACACACACACACACACACACACACACACACACACACACACACACACACACACACACACACACACACACACACACACACACACACACACACACTCCTGTGTAAACACACTGCATGGTGACTCTATGTTCTTTGTGATCAATTGGAAGACCACCCACTGTAAGTCAGGCCTAGTAATGATTTACAGAGGAGGATAAGGAGATGTCAGGTGAGATACAACTGCCTGACTGATGCTCTGAGGGATGACATTTTTGTCATTTGTACATATAAAAAAAGCCTTTACACTGACAAGAAATGGTTTACCTCACAAGGAGATGATCTGGGAATTATTTTGTTTTCTGTTTTGTGCCACCTGCGTACACTCGCCAACAAATTGCCACCACAGGGAACTATCTAATGTCTGTGTACTTGACCACAACAGATCTTTATACCAGAATGACTTGGGATTTTTTTTGTGCTTCCAGATATGTGCATAACTAAAAAACACCCTCTGTTCTTTTTATAATATATGGACCAAATGTACATGACAGATCCTTGACCAAAACCAACCCCTTTTGTTTTTGCTGGTACAAAAAAACAACATCCATATCCATCGGAAATGAGATGATAGAAGGCTTCTTCTGTGAGTTTACAGCTGTGTGTTTTGACATACCATTGTTTTCCCTCTCGCGGATTCCTTGGAGACCATGCGGTATGTTTCTCAAGTTAACCATTAAACATAGCTGGTTTTGTTTTGCAATTATAGAAATGTTTTATCTGGTGTCAGGCAGTGTGGGCTGCAATATTCAAGGCACTTCTTATATATTGCTTGATTATATGGTTGGGGGAATCGCACTTTTTCTTGTCTGGAGTGGTATGTTTGTGTCTGGTAGGATCTGAAAACATGCTACAACAGAAGGATGCTCACAGTTCCAGAGCTTGATGTCATTTGTGTGCTCCTTAGTGCATGGGCTTTTCGCCAAACTGAGTCACAATGGTTGAAATGATCCTGATGAAATTAAGTGCAGAACGCTCGGCTACAAGTTGTGGTCCTAAGTTAAGATTAATTCAGAACTTGCCAACGTTTAAAAATAGTGAAAAAAGAAGAGTTGCAAACTCTTTCAAAAGCATGCAGGTGGAATATGCTCCTGAATCGAGACTGATATTGATATTACTGAAAAGATTTCATTTATTTCTGCTGTGGGCTTATTGGATCCAGGCAGTGGTGTAACTGGAGTTTCTTCTTGATGTCAGGACTTTGAGGTCTACCAGACATAGTTGCTCAATTCCTCCAGTATTGTGCATTTATGAATATTTTTCAACCCCTAATGGCTTTGAAAGGCCTGTGTAAACAGTGGATTTGCTTTCAACGAAAGCTTCCAAAAACTATTAAGGCGCATTATAGCATCCTGAAAACTGATTCTTTTGAATGCCTGGTGTCATAAGGGAATGGTTTGCAGGCATAAGTGTTCCCAGTGCTTCTGGAGTGACTGGATGGTTGGATGCTCTCTGTCTGAGACAAGACAGACACGTTTTACTTCATCTATTCCTCTATTCTCTGCTAGCAATGCCTACCAGCTCACCTGGCCTCGTTCCCAGATGTTTGGTTTCTAACAATTAAATACATGAATGCTCACAGAGTGTCCCACAACCACTGTAGAAATCAGATGACTCATTCTTTATTGAACACTTTACAGTCACAGGGAATCTAAGACACTCCAATCTCAAGACATTGTGGCACAGCACATTTAATCTGAAAGGACTGGATGTGGTTGTGGTCAATCAATTACAAAGTAGATGTTATTCTTGGCAGTTGGCACACTTTACGCTTGTCTTTCACTCTGATTTTCCTGCCATGGAACACCTGCATCAACTGTACCATAGGTAAACGCTACTGCTAAATGCTATTTCCTAATATTACAGTGATCTTTCCTGTCTCTTGCATGGCCTGTCCTATGCTGAGGATAGAGTGGCATCACGAGAGCATTGCTGTGAGGGTTGGTTGGTTGGTTGGTTGATTGATTGATTGATTGATTGATTGAATCTGGTCAATGAATGTGAGCCTCTTGTGCTAACTTGTAACTGTACTGGTGAAGGATATCTCAGTGGCGCGGAATGTAGAAAATCAAAACTAATTCTATGAAAAACTGTGACTTAACATATGCTATTACAACTAACTGCCCTGAAATCAAGTGACAGGCTTTCTGTCCAGCTAAAAGTGTCAATGTAGTTTGGACAGTTGTACAGTTAACTGTTAGTTCTAACAGTAACTAGTATAATACAGTCCAAGCAATGAGATAACACTGTACTCAATGAACTGCAGCTAGGACAATTAGCAGTTAGCCATCCAGTATCTAGTGTGGTAGCAACAGCTGATTGGTTGAATTTGCACAATAAGCACACATTCAGAAAAGTTATGAAAACTAAAAATATGTCATATAGTAGCCTAGTTTTCAAATATAAATTTAAAACTTTGGGACTTATTTTTTCTTGGAAATTACATCACAATATTACATATTTCTATATTTGTTTTACTATTGAATACATTGTGGGTAGTACACATGGGCCTTTCACTAGACTCATAGTTTGTGTCGGTGCCATTTGATTTCTGCATCTTCACCTCAGTTTTATCAGAGATCTGAAATTAGAGATCAGGTAATAATCGCTGCTCCGCTAATTGAACAAATGAATTTAAACAATCTATTTTGAATAAAACAACACAGAAAAACTTTTTTTTTAAGAAGAGAGAAACTGACCATTCCACAGTTAACTTTGTATGTTACTGAATCATTCCACTATCTATCCCATATGTAATTTCTTTTAGAAGAAAGGCATTATTGGGTCAGTTTCTTCACCTGTGATACATTACATTAAACATGTAGCTGATTGTTTTGATGTCCCTCATTGTTTATTTAACTGCAGTGTTTAAAGAGTTGTGCAATTTTCTTGAGATGAAATTCCAAATCCTTTAGCTCTGTTGACAAGAAACCAAAAGTTCTCTCTTGTATGTTTCTGGGCTGTGTTGAGGTGCCTTCATAGACCGTAAGCACGTAATTCCATCCTACGATAGTGTCGTGCGGCAAAAATAGCTGATCCAAAAGCTCACTACGTGTTGCATCGCGGCGCTTTGTGAGCTTGTAGATCTGCAATTTTTTTGCCAATTCTGAATATATAATGACATGCCATGGCCAAAATAGGGATGGCAGGTTAAAAGTGGTTAAATGAGCATTTTTGATTCAGCGAGAAGAGTTTTTGTCAGCCTCCACTCATCATGGGTGATTAAAGTAAAACGTCTGTCCATCTTGACTGGAGATCACCACGGCTCCAGATAACATGCTCCGTGATTGAAGGTCGAAATATTTTGAATTCTAATGGGGCTTCAGGAAGAATTGCTTGAAATAGGCTGCAGAATCTTTCTGCTTCCTCCTCGCGCCCGAACTGCCCCCCCCCCCCTCCCCCTCCCCCCACACACACAGACACACACACACACACACTTCCCTGTCCGCTGTGAAAAGAACCACTGGGAATGGCAAGGCCCGATGATCATAGAATTATTGGATGGTGATTCTAAACCCCTCAAAGAGGAGTTGCTATGGAGATCTCGTTCCAAACTGTGAAATGATTCACCTTTGAAAGGCTGAAGGGCCTGGAAGCTGAACACATCATTGTTCAGGTGGCGGTTGGTTAGGAAATTGCTGGTGCCTGTGCAATCAGCACCGCTATGGTAGTTAAGGATCTAAAAAGGTTTGTTCTCTGAATGGTGTGGGACAACAGTGACGCGCGCATGATGGTTCCTTTCAATCACAGCGCTCGCACACTCGCTGATTTGACAAAATAAGTGAAATGACAGAGGTTAAGTTAAATGACAAAGGAATGAACACTATTATTGTCTATCAAAGTTAATGGAAACTGGAGCCTCCCCCATTCATTGTCCAGCTATGTATAGATTGCACAAGTGTAAATGAATGTTCTCTATTGAATGTCTGCTCCATGGTTTTTCTAGTCAGTCACATCAAAATGTTGCTGAAAGTTTACAGTAAAATCCTCATTGTTAATTTAACTCTGAGAGTGTACAAATGTAAACTCTCTGAGTCACAAATGTATACGTGAATACTACTGAGGATTTTATTGTGTACTAGATTTGGTATGAAACATCACAGCTGAGAGTAGATTACACGGGAATTGGAGACGCCTTGTGCGATACTGATATTCCATGGAGAGCTGTCATTTCACTATAATCTATTTTGAAAGATGGGATCACGTGAAAAAACATGAATGCCCATTTGAAGGACACAAACCTACCATTTTCAAGTGTCAACCTGCTTTTTTCTTGCTAATGTATGTGCCATAATCAAAATATGCAGAGAAACCAGGCTGAATTGGCAACAAACTCTATTACACGAGGCAGTATTCTGCAAATCTCTGTCAAATTTGTGTATCCCTAAGATATATAATGTAAAAAATATATATTTCCTGAATAAACATAAATACTCTCGTCTGCATTGCCAGTGTTTTATGCGGGGCAGACATCCATAATGTGCTTTTCCTGACAGACCCATAAAATACCTTTTTACTGCTCTGAATACCAGGAGGATTGCGGTACTAAGTTTGCATGAACATTTTAAAAGGAGTGCTAGGAATGCAACTGCTTAGATGTGCCCTTACCCATCTTGCACGTGAAAACATGCACAGGAAGTTAGAAGCCAGTGAATACTATAATTTGACTGAATTATGTCGTTGACCGCATACTATCCTCCCAGGTTGCAACTGTAGAGGAGCCTGCTTGATCAGAATTCATATAAAGAATGCTCATATGGCTCCCGTGCCTTGGTACCTGAAAGTAGTGATAAATGTTTAATACTATATAAATGTATTTTGTCATCAGGATTTTACTGTTTGGCCTATTGAATAAAGTGTTTCTTTCAGTAACTCGTATTCAATTTACCAAAAATGCACACACATCTATTTATATTCTAATACAGAATGAAATGGTTCGAGTCTTTCAGGGACAACTGAAGAAGTCAGTCACTTTTTCTGAGGCTTATGAGTTTATGAGTTTATTTATATGAGGAGGTCCCTCTCGTAACTACTTGTATGCTTTACTGTACACAGTAATATTCACTGTATTAATTTAACACATTTTTACTCTGAGAGTGTACAAATAAAGCCAACTGGACCCTTGCAGTTAAAATAACACTTAGGATTTTACTGTGTTGTCTGCTGGCTGTTGGAAGCCACTCAGCCCCTTAAAGACAAAGCTCTTTGTTGGGTAAAAGGCACACCTGTCAATAGTCTCTTCAAAACACAAAGTATTTCCAATAAAAGTTGTAAAATGAGAGAGACTTGATTCCTGAAACAAGGCCTTTCCCCCTTTTTCCTCTCTCTCTGTTTTTTTTAAAAGTCTTGCTTGTGGCTTTGTGTGGCGCCGCAGCACTACAAGAGCTGTCGTCACATAGGCAGACCCAGAGCCAGTCGTTAAACGACTAATTGTGGAGATTTCCCCCCTCACATATTTTTTTCCCCTCCTCTTTCTCGCCTCATGCATCTGTACCCCGGCTCTAAAGCCTGAATGGGGGACTGTGGCATAGTAGATGTGAATGTTAAATTAGGCGAAATTAATTAAAGCAAATTACTTTGGAATATATAGTAGCCGGAAGAGAGAGTAAGTGGATGACTAAATGGCTGGTGATCAGCTGCTCTAGCTCCTGAACAACGGGAAACATCGTTTGATGGGTAGATTCATCAGGCTTTTATAATGGAGTTAAAAACAGGTATAGACTGTTGCTCATTAATTCCTGGTGTGAACTGTTGTACAAAGTGATGTACTTCCCTTTTGCTTTTTTAATTTTCTACGTTTTGGAAAAAGAGGACTTAATAGCAGTGCCAATACAGTCCTAATAGTTACAGAAATAGGCCTACTATTTGTACTAATCATCATCTGTCTGTTAACAATAGTCCCATTTTGAAAAACCCTTCATTGAAATCTAAGGTAGTGAATTGTACAGAAGGTTTAACAAATAGTTTCCATTTTAAGCTAATTGTACCAAAACTATACATCACACCCATGTTTAATGTATGTATATTATTGCTGGTCACACAGTGATTTACATTGCATTATATTCTCTGGGTTCATGCAGAGACAATAGCAAATTTTCATTCCAATCAGTGTTGAACAGGGAGCTGGTAAATTGAAGCAGCAAAACAATAATTCCACTGATTAGCCCCTTTCTGTGTGCTGTAAGTGAACTGTTTATACTGTGGAGTACCTCTGGAAGAGCAGCAGAACCAAAACAGCCTGATTAGGCAACGAGTAATTGGATAAGTTCATTTCACCATGAGGACAACTCACTGGGTGACAGCTTGCACCATAGACTCTACCTGCTTCTGTTGGGGAGTGAACATCTGTCGTATAAAATTAGAGATTTGTGTCATTTTGTTGCTGATCCTATCGTCCCCAAAGAAATGCATTGATTGTTGACACAGGCGTATACAGGCCATGTGGTTCTGGATTTTTCAGGTGAACATCACTTCTTAACACAATACAACACGCAAGTAGAAGGTTCCAATTTGATATCAATCTGTTAGTACTTTAAGCATTGCTCTAAAGACTGAACTGTTTGTCTCTGATTGATCTTGGGATGGAAACTATGTAGACAACAAAATTATGATCTCTTTAGTTGGAGGGGCTGGAATTAGCTTTGCTGCTCATACATAGAGTTAAACACCAATTCAACTGTCTTTCGTCCGGTGATGTAACAGCTCTGCATGAAATCTAGATCAGAGAAGGTTTGTTTAACCACTTAAACCTTAAATATTTACAGTATTTAGTTGACTGGTGTCCCCCAGCGCTCTATACTGGGTCCGCAAATTTTTCTCCACAAAGTGTTGCTTTGTGTTGCGTTGTGATGCTTTGTGAGCTTGTAGATCGGCTATTTTTGCCGAATGTTCGACCCAGAATAGGGACACTAAGCTTCATGTAGTTAAATCTGAGGCGTTACGCATTGTGACAACTAGAAGCATTGAATCATGAATCATTTTTTAACATGAATCACTGTAGGAACTTGTTGAGTGACGGAGGTGTGACAGATGGAGGTGTGACAGCCATGATAAAGTGACAGTGACGCTGTTTTCTCCCTGGGCTACAACTGTCAACAGTCCTTTACGCATGGATGTCAACACTCCAACCTGGATCGTCGACAACATTAAGTGACTCCAACAGGCAGATGCCGAACATAGCATCCGTCAATGCGGCAGTGCTTAAAGCTCTTGTCTCATCTCACATCGTCCACACACCCCGTGGATGAGATGGTATTCGTATTATGTGAACTTGAACAACAATTGGTTTGTTGCGCTAATGAAAAAAATACTGCAACAGTGTCGTTCGAAGAAGTATAAAATGGAAGATGTGCTGCTGTACTGCATTAAATTCAGACAGTGAATTTAACTAGAAGATGATTTTATTTACTGCATGTTATGCAAAGTACTCATGATATTAGGGAAGCCTGTAAACATGTGTATTGTTAACAGGCTAAGGATGCTGTAGTTGCCATTGGTTAAAGGCTGTCACTCTTGTGTGACAGATGTACACCCCCCACCCCACCCCCCTCCCTAACCCTCAGAAGGAGACCAAGAGCTGCTGCTGGCTAATGGTCTACTTTAGTGCCTCATTATCTAATCACCAGTCCAGCCATTGCTACTAAGCCATTGATTAGGAGAGGATTGGACCCCTTCTCATATATTTCCATATTTATAGATTAGATGGTATAATGTTTTTTTGTTTGTTTTTTGTATTTCTGACATTTGTGTCTTAATGTTAATACGGTATATGGCTCATGGTTGTAAAACAGCATGATTCTTGAGTAGTGCTACTGCTAGTGGTTGTTGTGGATGTTTACACTGCCTCAGAGAGAAAAAAGCTGTTAAAGTTAAGTTAAAGTTTTCCATTAAAAGACATTGACGGAAACACTGCAAGTTGACTATTTGTTGGGCTGACACAGGTCTGCCCATTGAACAGGAAAATCAAATGTATATGAATATGTTCAGTGTATTGGTTGTGACTTTCCTGCATCTCCCACTATGCTTTCTCATATGGATGCGTTCGTTTTACTGATATTCTCTGTGACCGGTAAACATTGTCGACTACCTTTAATCATTCTACAATATGTGATCTCAGGCAGTCAATGCCATTGATTCTACAATTGCGTGCGCGCTTTATGTGCAACATGTCTGTATGCGGGGGAGCATGCTCCTGTCACCGACATAAGATGACAGTATTATTGCCTTGACAGTATGGGTGTCTTGCTGTGTGCATCGTGCATTGTGCATCCATGTTGCTGTATTGTGCTGTAGGTGCGTTTGAGGATGAAGACATCATCCATGTGGAGGGGACAGACCCAGTGAGGGACATGGAGATCATCCACGAGGAGCTAAGGCTGAAGGATGAGGAGATGATCCAACCTGTTATTAAAAAACTGGAAAAGGTGGCCATTAAAGGCGATGACAAGAAACTTAAATCTGAATATGTCCCTAGCATGTCCATCGCCCCTCCACCTGAATACATGAGACAATGTCCCTGGCATGTCTATCACCCTCCCCCCGCCTGAATACATGAGACAACGTCCCTGGCATGTCCATTGTGCCCCCCCAGACAGTCTATATTCCTAGCATGTCCACCTGAATACTATACATGAGAGTCGAGACAGCATCCCTAGCTTGTCTATTGCCCCCAGCCCCAGATTACTTGAGTCAATGTCCCTAGCATGTCCATCTCTCCCCCTCACCTGATTACATGAGTCAATATTCCTAGCATGTCCACCTGAACACATGATACAGCGTCCCTGGCATGTCTATCGTCCTCCCCCCGCCTGAAGACATGAGACAGCGTCCCTGGCATGTCTATCGTCCTCCCCCCACCTGAATACATGAGACAACGTCCCTGGCATGTCCCTCGTGGCCCCCCCCATACATTAGTCTATATTCCTAGCATGTCCACCTGAATACTGTGCATGAGAGTCGAGACAGCATCCCCAGCATCCCGGATTACATGAATCAATGGCCCTCGTTTGTCCATCACTCCCCCCTCACCTGAATACATGAGTCAACATCCATTGCTTTCGCTAACAGCAAGGCATAAATAATAATAACCATGCTGATGAGGAAGAACACACACATCCAATACTAAGTAAGGCAGGTGCTGAGCAGAAAACAAAATAGACACAAAACAAAAGAAAAACTGCTCATACACTGTTGGGCTCCACTTTAAAATTTAGAGTTTATTGTACCCACAGCGTGCCTGCGTGATGTTTCAAGCTACGTGCTCTTTATCAGACATTGGTAACAGTGAGACACACCATCTTATATACACAACGGTCACATGATGTGAAGAATCACATGAGATGCATTGCACCTGTTGGTATCTGACAAAAATATCTGACAAGAATATTATATTATCCTAGACAATTAAAAGATAATGACCGTGAATAAATGGTGTATACCCACATTTTAAAATGAATCTTATGGGCTCCCAGGGAATAAGAGACACAAGAGACAACGATAAAAACAAACATAAAGAATGTATATGTACTGTATGTATAATGTATCTATAAATCTCAATAGTACATCACACCACCATCAAGCCTAGAATGCCATCATAATGTGCGAAGACCTTTTGAGGCGCCTCTACTACTCGATGTGCAATATTTAAAAACGAAATAACAAATAATAATCATACCACACACATGACATGGGAGGAAAATGTATGTATTTATTTTCTCATTTTTTTTGTTCTCTCACACCCCCACCCCCTTCTGCAGCTCCCTGTTTTTCCCCTTTTTTCTGAGAATGAAAGTGATCAGGGGTCAGGGGTGTTCTGCTGTAGAAATCATTAATAGAGAGTTACTTATTCAGCTGCTAACCCTGGGTCACAGCGCTGGGCTAATGAAAGTGTTTCCACAAGGCTCTATTCATGTAAAGTAATACTCAAATCACAGTACAGCTCTTGCTCATGTTCGTGCACCCTACAACAGCTAAGACAATTGGGTGACACCACACAATGGGGTGACCCACGAACCTACATGTAGATATGAATACAGTAAACTGTTCCTGGGTTATGTGCAGTGAGACGGGGTGGTAGAGGTAGCTAGATTGAAAATTAAAAATGAAAAGCATAATTCTGTGTGTGGCATCAGTTATGCAGTGGGTAATAAGGCGGTGCAGCTAACTATTGGCACTGTTGGGCAGAAACCTTGTATCTCCATATTTCATATTTTTGCTTTTCATAAATGAATGCCCTATTGTACTTTGTCATACAACAATGTCACACAAAAGTAGCAAAAATAGCCGATCTACAGGCACACAACGGGGTGTGATGTCGCATTGTGAGCTTTTAGATAGGCTATATTTAGATATATCTTTTAGATATACTTTAGAAATATTATTAAATAAGACTAAATAATGACTACATTGGATCCATTGGAACACAGCGTTTTTTTTTTTTACATTTCCTGAAAAGGAACATATGCATCTGCCCGACAGCGATGCTATGCTTTTGTTGTGAGTCTATCCTCTGTCACACAAGCAAGGCCGGATATAGTGGGCAATGATGATTTGACATGCACTAGCGGTGCTCAGGGCAGGGAGAGGGTGACCCCGATGCAAAATGGGCCAGTAAGCGAGGTAATCTGGCCTTTCACTTGTAACTGCGCCCAATTTCAGGCCCCGACACGCGAGGGCTCTGACCACTCATTACACTAACGAGAAGGGCCATTTCACCTGCTGCAGAGGCCCAGCGCCTGGTTGGTTCCCCTCGGAGTAATCCCCCTCTGCGGCCCCACAGACAGGAGCCATTCAGGCCAGGCAGGTGGCCGTTGACGCACATAATTGCTGACAATTTCAGGCAATGAATAAAAATGATCTACATTACTTGTCAAAGGTTGTGTACGCGATGCCAAGTGAAATCTATAGAAGACCTCTTTAGACGTGGAAGAATGGCCCTTATCAAAGGCTATAGCAAGCTTCAGATGGTGGGATGTGGGGGGTGCTGAGTCTCTGCTGTTTGACATGTGAAGCTGAGTTTAATTTGTGGAGGGACTGTATCTGTTTCTGGGAGTATTTCTGAGATAGATTTTGTTACAACATGTATGTGCACAACATGTGCATCACCACAGTTGCTATGAATTTAAGAGGGTTGGTCTTCCTTTTATAGTGCCACAAAATGCCATGAGATAAAAAGGTAAACACCATGTAGCTATTTAATTGCTAATTACATACTGAGATTCTGCACTTACTGAGTAATTAACAAGAACTTTGAATTAAGTTCTAATTTCCGTAGCAGCACCTAATTTTCCCACAGCACCCCAGTATTCTTTTATTGGTTTCTGTGTCAGACATATTCCTGCCCAGGAAATGTTTTTTTTTTTAAATATTCTCCCTGTGGTAAATTTGAATTTAAGGAATTTGTTATACTATTTTCACATTATTTGTTATATCTATTTTACTATATGACAAAATCTACAAAAGCTATGATTTCACTGGCTATGGCGTCTATGATTTAACAATAAACAATACCTAATGAGCCTCAAGTATTCAAATCTTCCTTATCTTGCTTCAATGGCAGTGAGTGAGAAATATCTGAGAAATATTTCTCATCTTAATTACAAATGTTATTTACAATGTTATTTGAAATTGATCAAAGCCGTAAAATGTAACATCACCACGTCCAAAACAGTCGAAAATCTAAATTTTAATGTAGGATCAGGACAAAGGTGGTTTAGCTCTCCCTTAGTGTAAGTCATGGAGTAACTTTAGTTTATTTGGATAAAAACAAATCCATCAAGAGCTAAAGGGTATCTGGCAATTGAAACAGATAGTGACAAGTGTGTATATTGATGATGCAGGATGATTGCAGGATGACTTGTAATAAGCCAGTGATCTCCAAAGTACAAACATTTTTAATTGCATTAAAGTCATACTGTGTAACATTCATTTTAGTAGTCTGTTTCAGCGACACCCTTTGTTGCGCCACTGTCATTACAGCGCAGAAGGAGCACGGAAAAAGGAATGCTGCAGGGTCCTAGTGCCCAAAGATATTTTGGAAAGCAACAGCTCTTCCTCAGAAACTTTATTTTTTAACTGCAAAATACATAATTGCATTTCCGGTGCCTACATAATTTTGGCATGAGTGTGTTGATGACCATAACAATGATGAAGTCGATGTGAGTGGCTTGTTCAACTGAAAAAGTTACGTAGTTATGTTAAGACTTCAAAATAAATTGATAATATTGGTATCTCTTTTAAGCGATTTTAGAGGGTGAAATCTGGCCCATAGCTCTTCTTTAATGGGACTTTAACACCCAGGAACAAATCCACATCAAGTTATGCTTTTCTTTTTTTTTCTGCTGCAACCACTCTTGGTGGTTTCTGCAGAACTTTCAAAGAGTTCATTACTAGCAGACAAATGCAAACAGCTTAGAATAATTAACACGCATTGCTTTTACCAAGTAAGATGAAAAAAGAAAAGAAAAAAGAAACATAACATGTTGTGTTGAGAGGGGAATTCCAGTATTGTTCCTGTGTATTTTAAATGAAGTTCAGTAGGCCTACATCACACATGTGTTCCCAACATTACGGTTGTACAAGGCATTGTGTTTTGGGACCTGCTAATGACAGGGTTAAAGCCTAACATGAGTTTTGTGGATGCAGTTAGTATATGGATGCTGTCCATTCAGAGCACAGCGAGCCTGTGTGAATGAGTCTCAACTCTAGGCTTAATCCATGTTTACAGGCAACGGGCTCATAGTACTGTATAACGCGGCTAGCATCGTGTGTACAAAGACAATATTTCATTGCTTTTGTCTGTTTGAACTCCCCCCCCCCCCCCCCGAAAAGAAAAAATCCCATTCCTTACCAAACAATAATAAGAAGCGAGCCCACCAGCGGCGTTTCATGGTGGCAGGCGTATGTGTTTGACCCCTGTGGGACCTATATGCCTTTTATTAACACCTGCCTGTTAGAGGAGCACTGCACGGCGGCTGCGAGCTGATGAGGGAAACCTGGAGCGGGTTCAGCCTGTGTCACTGGCCGTTTGCTGTTTCCATTTCACAGATGATTAATCTCTCTGTGAGGACTTGGGCCGGCGCGGGCGGAGTGTGCGCCGCTCTTCCTGTGCTGTCCCCCGCTGGCTGCACTCTGGCTGCCTGACTAAAAGGCCTTTAGAATTCCTGCGGAGAAAGATGTGCAGAGAGTGAATGCAGCTGGCTGGGGGTCAGTGTGTGGAGCTTTTTCTGCCATTGTGTAATTGAGGCTCTGGCAGGATTTTTCCCCCTTTTTTCCTCTCTTTCCCCCTCAGTTCTTTCAAAAGGGAGTGTGATTGTGAAGTGCTGCAAGGGTTTGGGGAGGAAAGAGGTGGTAGGGGGAGTGTAGCAGGGGGGTGGGGGAGTTTTTATATGAAGGGGGAGGTTAAGTTGACATGAACAAAAAAGAATGTGTTCCGCTAATTTCTGTGGGGCTGGATCAACAATAATAGGCTCAATTTCTTTATTACAAATTTTTATAACCGCCTCCCTCCCATTTTCCCCACCCGATTCCACTTTCCAGATCTTGTCAAGACCCAGTCCTGCCCGCAGTCTCCATCCCCTACTACCTCGGTAATGAATATAGCAAACATAGGTGGAAATGCCAAATATTTTCTCCAGAAGGAGCATGCATAATTAGCACTTAACAAGTGCATATTCAATATGACTGCATACAGCAGAGCGCCTGAGGAAGAGCTAATAATTTACACATAACTAACCAACTTGCAATTAGTTCCCTGCTCTTTTTCCAATTTTGCCCTCTTGCTATTCTATTCATCAGACAGTCCCTATGGAATATCAGTGTACATAACAATGAGTCTAAGTGAGCCTCCCCAGAAGGCATTTAGTCATGATTTAAAGGAGGGAGAAGGGGCCCGTGTGCACATGCCATCCCTGTCAAAGCCGGACCTCTCCTGTTTGAATACGAGCGCAGCCATTGTTCATTTTGGCATCAGGATGCCATGCATTTAGGAAATAATTACCCCATACCCTGCTGGGTTTATATTCTTTTTCATCTCCTTTAATGGCTTCTTGTTCATTCTCTTTTAATCCCAAACAGGACGTAATGTGCAAAATCAAGAGCTGGGTTGTGGATGAAAAGAAACACGTCCGCTACTATCACGATTGGAACGACAAGGAGGTAAGCCTTTGATGTTACACTCAAATTTGTTAATGTGATTTATCGTGGTTTATCTTTTCATCTGGCTTGAAAGTCCAGCTGCTGTATTTTTAAGGGTGTTCTATGCAAATAGCAAGTTAACATGCATGCTGTCTCTTTTTGTGGTGTTTTGTTTCTTTTTTTTTATCAAACTAATGACATGTGTCCATGCTGATCTTGATCTAGACTCTAGAGGCTTTATAGATGCTCCCTGCAGAGCAGCAGACCCTAATTTGATTTGTCCTCACTTATCTCTCTGTGCATGGTCCTCAAAGGCTACTTTGGAAAGTTTGGGTCCCAAGTATTTGCCTTCTCTCTGTCACAAGTCGAAGTATTGAACAAATACTTATTTTTGACATCCAAACCAATGATGTACCTCGTTAACCTCTCGGAGAGAGACTACATCAGGAGAAAGAACAAATGGTAAGGGCTTAGGAGAAGGGCTTAACACAGACAAATCACTGCCCCTTCTCATGTTCTACAGATCCCCAAGCCTTCCTTTGTTTTCTGTATGTACATTTGCTAATCCCCTAAATTTATGACTGAGTATTTCTGAATATCTGCTTATTAGCAATAATGTGTGTGTGTTTGTGTTTGTGTTTGTGTTTGTGTTTGTGTTTGTGTTTGTGTTTGTGTTTGTGTGCGTGTGCGTCTGCGTGTGCGTGTGTGTGTGCGTGTGCGTGTGCGTGTGTGTGTGTGTGTGTGTGTGTGTGTGTGTGTGTGTGTGTGTGTGCCTGTGTGCGACTGTGCGTGTGTTGTAGTACAAGGATATGGAAAATGTATGTCCAGGTTAGAGTGGTGCACTGACTCCTGTCTCCTGCTGGCTAAATGGTTGTGTCTTTGCGAGAGGATCTGCCTGGAGGTGGCACTAAGCAATATCCTAACACAACATCCAGCCCTGCAAACCCTAGCCAGCCCCCGAACTCTGCACTTCATTAAGCACTTTTTAGCATATGGTCTCCATTTTCCATCAAAAAAAAATCTCATTTCCATATGAAATCAAAGAGGGTGAAGGCTTTAAATGACAAAATAGATAAATAAATAAATAAACACTCAGACCCCAAGCCAAAAAAGTAATTAATATCATATGGGGAAGGCCTATAAATCACAAGGATAGTAGTCTTTAAATATTGTGATGTCTAAAATTGCTTTACTTATTTGGTTTGGTCTGAAGAGAACTCTGGCTTCAAACGTTGGCCCAGAGGCTGAGAATATTAACAGCATGCTTTACAGGCTACACTGTCTGCTCCGGACAGAATCCACATAGATTCCAATAGCAACAGAGTCTTATGTCACGGTGAATCATTAAAATGTGCTTATTCCTGTGTATGATTTACTGTTCAATGCTTGTATGCAGAGATGGGGATGTTTTTCCATGAGCACACTTATTCATAAGCGCTAAACTGGTCACTAATGACATTGCATGCTCCAAATGATACTTATCCCCCGCCCTCCAGATCTGTGGCATTATGTTGTACAAGAATGTGATATTTCTTCATGAGCAGCTGTTTAGCATGAGTAATGCTCTGATCTGGCCGAAGTCTGAGCAAATCTAGAAGATGGGTGCGAGGCATCCATTATAGCATCTGAAAGGCATATTTATCTACACTACAGCCGTTTTGTAAATAACAACAATCTTGTGGATTGTTGTCACACTTTTCCAATTGCCCTCTAGGGTTTTCGATGTCAAACAGTCCTTCCAGTATTTGTTTTTCGACAATTTACTTGGCAGCATTGTATTAACAGGGCAGTTGTTTACCTTTGACTGTTGAAATGTTCCTGACATGAAAGTATGACTGTCAGACCGAGAGGGAGGAGGAATATCTCGAGAAGAGAACTCATAAATCAAATGATTCATGACATGTGGAGCATCAGTCATCAGCAGGAAGTTATTTTTTTCTTTTGCGTGTTTCTTTCCCCTTCCTTTTTCAGCTGTACGAAATGCAATAAATCTCGAGAGCGTTTTAAACAGTAGTGCCCAGGTGCCCTCAGGGCCCTGTGTCAAACAATGCTGACATCAAAGTGTTGACGTTTGACAAGTGATGAGTCACTTCCCTTGTCCAGAGAGGAGCTCACACCTGTATGGAGATGATTACAGGTAGATCTGACTGCCCCTAATTGTACAATAAATGCTGCTCTCAGCCCTAATGGCAGCTAGTCTGCAGCAGAGACGCCAGACTGCCATTTTGCTGTCGCCATGCTCCCGTGTTTTTCCTCCAGCACAGTTGAGATGATGATATGGTTAAGGGCTATTCAAAGCAAACAGCAAGACAAATTGCAATCTCAGCTTTTAATGTGCAGAGGGAACAAAGACGATGCCTAGAAGTGAGGCAAGTGCGGCAGTTTCATCTGTATCGTTGAGTATATTTGCCTGGGTTGTTTTGCGGGCTCAGTATTTTTCGCAGTGCAGTCCTATAGTTGCAATACCTTGCACATCATATTAGCATTTTCAGGCTGGCCATTCGTTGCTTCCAACATAACCACATGAACTCTAGCATCCCTATCTGGGCGTCTCATAATAGATGAAAATTTTGCAAAAGTAACAGATCTACAAATTCATAAATATGTTATGTAAGTTTGGATCCCAGGAAGACAGAAGATTTCTCTTTTGGGTGTCAAGCTGAAAGGGTTTGAGAGTCCCTGCTCTAACCATATCAGGCACAGTTGATATCAGGAGCCTTATCAGACTTACTGAAGTTTCTAAACAAAACAAAAAATCATTGTGTGTACCCTCCTGTTTAGAGTGCAGGCGCCACTACATACCAAGTTGACCTCGTTTACACAAGAATGCACAGTATTGGGGTTTAGCAAGCCATCATTAATGGAGGGATCATAGAAGGACCAGGGCCCCCTTTCATCCCCAGGTTCACTGCTGGAGACAGTACATCATTTACTGTTGAGAGGAGCACATGGCTCCAATCCTATACACAGTGCCGTGTACGTGTATGAGAATGCGTCCATGTGCATGTTTGAAGTCTGCGTCGGAGGCGACTCCATGCTCATTTGGATGCTGGCGTAATTGCGGTGTGGAGATCAAAGGCACGCTGGCCGAGTGATGTTCCAGAGGAGACTTTACCGCACGGCCCTCTCCTCTGTGCAGAGGAGGCCGCCTGCTGCTCACTGCTCCCCTCTGCCCCTCCAGCCATGCGCTGCCCCCCTGCACATCCCCGCTCGTAAAAAATGATTAAGGCCGCGTTTGTCATGTGTTTATGACTGAGAGGCATTGCGTGATAGGGAATGGCATCTACAAGAGTCTATCAAGAGGCTTTCTCCTCTCTCTCTCTCTCTCTCTCTCTCTCTCTCTTTCTCTCTCTCTCTCTCACTCACTCACTCGGCGTCAGTAGGCTGCTTGGAAGACTTTTGTCTGTGCCGCATAGTTGGTGTGTGAGTTTGGGAGAGGATCATTACGCCACCACTGATGATGATGTGGTGGATGTCGTCCGCCTTGTATTAGCGTGTTTTCACTTGTCAAGGGGGAAATGGGCAATTTTACAAGCTCGTGTCCTCTGTCTTTATAAACTTTTTAATGTGTTTTATCAGATGTGATATAAAATAATGTCATTCCTTCCCATCCTCACCAGAGAACTAAGAACAGTCATGTTTTGTAAATGCAACAGACATTGCCAGAGAATCCTCCTGATTTGCAGGGAAGTTGTTTTTTTCCCCTTTCCTTTGATAATGCGCTTTAAAAGTAAATTGGAGCCTCTTAAGTAGGTGTGTTGACCTTTAAGGAAACCGGTAAGCGTGACCTGTCTATGAGTGCCTCTGCCAGTCTCTTCTTCCAGTGAGTGTACTGTTGGAACACCTGGATACCTTGCATGTGCTGTAGCTTTTATTAACTGTGTGTGTGTGTGTGTGTGTGTGTGTGTGTGTGTGTGTGTGTGTGTGTGTGTGTGTGTGTGTGTGTGTGTGTGTGTGTGTGTGTGTGTGTGTGTGTGTGTGTGTGTGTGTGTGTGTGTCTGTCTGACAATATATCTATGACTATCTATGCCTAGAATGTTAACGCACTCCTTAAAATGACGTGTCTCTCAATAAGTTAGATATATTACATTTGCATCTTGTCTTGTCTTTAGATTTGGGCTGAAAGCTTACAAGATTCCTTGAACCAATTACAGATCACAGTTACTTTCCCAGCCAGTGCTAAGATACATTTTTTTCTGTGAACGCTTCTGAGAAAAACTGTCGTAAAATTTTCACCCTCAATTAATCCCACTAAATGTGTCTGGGATGGGCTAATTTGGGAAGATCTCCTGCCACATTTGTTTCTCGTTGACTCTCGTAGAGCTCTATGATCTCTGAGTTTGCTGGCAATTCTACAAGACAGCACTGTTAGCTCTTGGTTTGAGTACATCTCGTTGGGTACTTCCAGCTGAGGCAAAAAAATTGAAAATAATGAAATGGGAGACTGTTTGCCAGTACTTTAGTTGGCCTGTAGGAGGAGCTTTAACAAACGTGTACCATAGGTAGTCCTGAATAGAGTCAATGCAGGGCAGTAGACCCACCACCTGCAGGACAAAATTATGATTTCCCTCTAACATTTTCAGAAAAGAACCTATTTAACATTCTTATCCACATAATGAGTAGATTTGCTCACCTTCAATAGCTACTTCTATTTTACCTTTTTTGTTGTTTTTTTAGAAATGTATTAATAAATAATGCATTTATTTTCTTTCATGTTTGATCGTTTGGATAAACGTCCAGGCAGGCCTCCATGTCTGAGTGCCCCTTGAGAGACAGTAGACCCGCTGGGGGGGGGGGAGCCTATTATGATTCGCTGGGAACCCTTTCATGAAAGCATTCGCTGCAGCTCTCTTCTGCTACTCCAAACCATAATTCCCATAAACACAACTGAAACTTTATTGAGTTTAAAACCACTGGCTCCATGCAAGTTCTTTAGGAACTGCCGTCTAGGGAGTCACGGTTTGCTTTTCAAAGCCATATGGGAGATATACAATCGCCCCGCTCCTCGTCCACTCTCGTCTTGTGTAGTGTGGGATCCGGAGAAACACTTTCCCATGGAAAGACATGCCTCCTGCTGCCCACAGCCCATCCTAATGGAAGCCTTTAGCTAGCTGTTCAGCAAGCGAGAACAACAGGAGACGCTGTATAGTAAAACTGAACCAGATGGCGCTAATAAAGTCCTGTTGGATCACTAGTCTCGTTATTGACTGTCCCCCAGTCCAGGTAATGAAAGGATGCTGTTGACATGTCACACGTCATCCTGTCGCTATGTGGATTTGAATGGGATGTGACACAGCCTCTATATGGCTTTGCTGTGTTCTCTGACCCTGACCCTAACTTAGGAGTGTCACAGGCCTTTTCTTTATCATAAATACCAAAGCAGATGCTTTTTGTTGCTCTATATTATGATCCTGCAAGATAGCATTTTGTTAATTTTGATAGAGATAGGAAGGGTGAGAAAGAGAGGGATTCGGGCCAGCTGTGGGAAGGATTTAGCCTCATTTATATATATACGGTGTTATCAGGTGAGCAACCGGAGCATCCCGAACAAAAACAAATATCAGAGTTTTAAGTCTGGCTAATGATACGTTTTGATAGTATTGGCTGTGTTGAGTTGGGTGTTTGTTATCTTTGTGGTCAGGTTGTTATAAAAATTGCACATGTCACAAGTGTCATGTTGCACGTGTCCTGCAGCCTGCCAGCTCTAATGAGATAAATAAATACATTTAGTTGTGCCTACATACAGCCCCTGAAAGCTTGTTGAATTGTTATGAATGGGTGTAAGGATGCAGGATTGGAGAGGGGAGGGGGGGTGCATGATTGGCTGATGTTACATATGTCCTTGATTACCTTCCTGCTGCTTTTATTCTAATAAGTGACATTCTTTGTACTCCGTTGGACAGCTAGACAGTCTGACACACGATGAGAATAAATATTGCATGTGGTAGACATTAAGCTGTCATCCTGGCAAAAAGGAGAGATGGAGAATTCCATGCGGCATTCTGCTGCGCTACACTTTGCCTGCTCTTGTCACAATTGTCACATCTTGATGACTCTCCCCCCTCTCCCTCTCTCTCTCTCTCTCTCTCTCTCACACACACACATACACACACACACACACACACACACACACACACACACACACACACACACACACACACACACACACACACACACACACACACACACACACACACACACACACACACACACACACACACACACACACACACACACACACACACGCACACAACCCTTCCTTCCTCTCTTCCAGTCAACTGCAATGAATGACAGCACGACTACCCCATATAGAGAATTATTTTGGGTGATGTAGCATGTACTTCTGGGGGATTGCCGTTTGATTTCCTGGTGATTGTCCTCTCGCTTTCTTTTCCTTTTCTTTTTTCCTTGTCCTGAACAATACTTAAACACATTAACCAAGGCATTCCTATTTTGGGCAGATTTTCAAAAATATTCAAAATGTTTCCCTTTTTAATTATTGTTATTTTAATTAAAGAAATAGCGAAAATTGCAGATCAACAAGCTCACAAAGTGTCATGTGAGCTTGTAGATCAGCTATGTTTGCTATTTGTCCTACGAGGAAGTATATAGGGCTTAAGTGGTTAAACTAGGGCATAGCTACTAGGATGATGTGTCCTCTACTGTCGCCATGATGACAAAAGTGAGAATTATTATGTCCATCATGTGAAAAATCAACACAGATTTTAGTTTGTGTCAAGGACTCTGTCTTTGGAAAAATAGTGGGTGCACCAGAAGACAGAGAAAGTTGTTAAAAAAAAGGCCCGCTAGCATGTCCTTGAGGTGTGTCTGAGAGAGGATGCACGATGATGCACTTAATTAAAGCTGCTCCCATTGTGCCTGCTCTGGCTTCTGTTTCCCACTGCCCCTGACTGCTTTGAAGAGTGAAAGAAGTTCACAATATTGGCAATCGTGCGTGCGTGCGTGCGTGCGTGCGTGCGTGCGTGCGTGCGTGCGTGCGTGCGTGCGTGCGTGCGTGCGTGCGTGCGTGCGTGCGTGCGTGCGTGCGTGCGTGCGTGCGTGCGTGCGTTCATATGTGTGTTTGTGTACACAGGCACTTGTGAATTTGTGGATGTAGAATGTGTCAGCGAATGCGTGTGCCTGCCTGTGTCTGCATGTCTGTGCATGATAGTGTGTACCTCTGTGTGTGTGTGTACTCGCGTGCACGTGTGTGTGTGTGTGTGTGAGAGTGGGATTGTGTGTGCGTTCGTTCATTCATTCATTTGTTTGTGTATGTGTCATAGTGCTGCCTCTGTCTAAAGAGGCTGATGTGTGATGCCTCTCTATCCGGCAGTGGCCGCAGGGAGCAGAAAGCGTCTGCACTCATGTCCTCTCAGGAGCTCACCACTGGGAGGATGAAAAGCGTCCCACAGAGCCCCCGACTTCCCAGCCTCAAAAGCCACCATGAGCTCATACCTCTCATTTCTGTCTCCTTCCATCGAGGAAGGGAAGAGAGGGGGGGGGGGTCAGGATGCTGTGTGCCACAGCGACTCACTAAGGGGACACACAAGCAACCCCCAGGTTTATTACTTGACGACTCGGTGCCTAGCAATGCAAGCCAGTGGATGCCCAGATAATATGAAGTGGCTCCGTCACACAGGGCTGATATAACCCGGTTCAGGTGCTGAGATGGTTATTTTGGCTGCCTGTCCACCTGTGGGCGGGTCTGTAATGAATTTGGGAGAGAGGGTGAGGCTGGTAGTGGATTACTCCTTGGGCCTGTCAGCATTCAATTGCATCTGAAAGGAGGTGCTCAGAGTGGAGGCGCTGGGCTGTTTTGTCCCACAGCTTTTAGAGGCTTACCTGGCTAAGTACCGACGATAAAGCCTGCCTGTATGAATACACGATAGTGGCAGGCCCAGGTCATTGGCTCAGGTATCTGCACCTGTACTTCTGGAACTCCCATTGTTTCCTCCTCCGGAGTCGTTTAAGCAGATCAAAGCTCTGTAAAAAAAAGGGAAAAAAGCCTAGGGTAGCCCCAGGCATGCGGAAACACAGGAATTATTCCCCCTTCAGGATTCCCACACAAAAAAAGACAAATAGACAAGCCCCAGAGGGTGGCCCCTGTGGGACGTCTCCATTCAAACCCACTCTGTTGTGGAAGCTCCTTTTGTTTTTGATTGGTTGTCATTATTCCCCCATATATTGTGCTTTTAATTGGACTTATGATAAGTGCTGTAGGCGTGAAATCTTACAAGCTGCTCACTAAAGCTGTATATCTGGTGGTAAAATAAACAGATTCAGTAGTGATTGAAACAGACTAATGCATCTATAGCTTCAACACACAACTTTTTTGAGAATACCCTTAATAATTACTCTTAAATGTGTAGATATGTAAAGGTTGGGTAACGACATGCTTTAAAAGAAATGCCTACTTTTATTTGGTTTTGAAATATTCCTTCCTCCCTGAATTGAAGACCAGCAAAAAAGCAGCACAAACATGGCTTGTTCCTCCGTCTTGTTTGAGCCTTTTAAGCTGGTGAATGATTAGCAGAAATAATGTCCCTGTCACCCTTAATCACATTAAAACGTGGTTAACATTTAATTTTTCCCACTTGATATGCAAAAATTTCCACTAGATTTGCAGCAAAGGCCATTGGAATTCCATTACAAAAAGAATAAAAATTTCAGGCATCATTTGTTCAGAGTAGAATATGTAGACCAGAAAGTGCTGAATCTTTCTATTAACAGAGCGGTGAGAGATGGCACTTGATGCTGGGCATAATGGAAGAGTGACAAGACGCACACACACGTGCGTGTGCACACAGACACACACATACGTTTATGTGTGAATTTTTTGTTACTCATACTTGAATATCCTTTTTTATGCAAGATACATAATGCAAACACATTTTTTTCTCTATACACAAATTAGAATATAATAATGTCAGGCTATCTCGTATAGCCTAATGCAGATAATCTTACATAATGTTAACAACAAACTGGATATTAGAGCAAGTTTATACTATACCTACACAGTAACATGTCTGTTTAATTAAGAATGTAATACATTTTACTCTTAAGAGTGTAATTCTTTTTATATTTTTTTAAGATTTTACTATGTGTATTATGCATAAAATAAATTATTATTTTTTGTTTTTTCTGGCATCATAGAATGAGATGAGTTTGTCTAGATACGATTTTCGGTGGGACACTGGGGCAGCAGGGGCACCATGCCTCTTATTAATGCCCAAACATACTGTATAGGAACATGCTTTATAACGGTTCCAATTCATTATTCAGGAATTCATGCATTGCTACGATGTAAAATGAATAAATAAATAAATACATCTGCAGTAGGTTTTACATTTTATGTAATTTTATATTCCCACTCACAATTTCATACACATAATTGGAAGAGGTATAAATACAAATTGCAAAGTGGCATGACTAGACAGTAGTGAGGCCTAACTGAATTGGTTTTGGAAGTCATGTTGACGGAGCATCAAAGCTCTTAATTGACAGTGCTTTGTTTCCGGAGTTGAGGGAAGGGGGTGTATCATGTTCCTCTGGCAAGGTGTTTGTCTGGTCCCGTGTCACTCAGTGCAAGGACCTGGAGACCCCCATGCTCATTTACTGCTCACGTTCTCCATCTCGCCTTCACATTATTAAAATCATTCCTCAGCCTTCTACCAAGAGCCTCTTTGTTACTTGGCTGGCTCGGCTCAGCTCTGTCAAGTCTTCACCAATTACAGTCTCAGGTACAATGGTCTATTCACAGGATCACAGCCCTTGACTGGTGTGGGGAGAGTGATTTGTGAATCATTATTCAGCCGCCTGTAGAGAACGCGATACCTGAGGAATGCAAATAACATGCCACCGAATAGACAGCTATGCTCCTAAAAGTGACAAACTACAGCTGTTATTATCTCAGATTGGATTCTTTTCCCCTCTTGGAGAGCCAGTTATCTCCTCCGCTTTCAAGTTTTCAGTTTTGACTAAATGTATTTGATTTTTCTCAGTTTTTTTTGTATTATTATAATTTTTTGTCCTTTGTGAGATATGAGATGTGGCAAGCAGTGTATTGCAGCACCTGTCAAACCTCAGCTCTGCATATATAAGACTAGCAGAATGGGAAATATTAGATTATGATCCTTAATAGTTGTTTACTGAAAAGACAGAAACTCTGTCTTATGAAGCACTTGGTTTACCCCATAGTATTATAATTCAAGCTTGTGCTGGAAGAGGCATCCAGACCTATACAAGTAAAAATGGCATTTTCCTAAAGAGTCTTTCCCTGTCTAATATTATATATTGACAATCATTTTCAAGAAGTAGCGATGTGGTGTTGTAGGTGATGAAGCCGTGACATTGTTATTGGAGGAGATGTGGTATTGAGGTACCTCCCAGTCTTTGATTTCTTATGGACTTTAAATAGGAAACCAGGATTACAGATAATGACGGGGACCCTTTAGAATCAATCCAGCCTGAGCTCTGTCAGGCCTGCCGTGTGAAAATGGATTTGTGCGATGCTGTTCTTTGAGAATCGTCCAATCCCGGCCTGAAAGCGTGTGGGGCTAATCTCATAATTGCCCTGACCCCCTTATATTGTTCTGACTGAGAGTTACCATTAACTGTGAGGATATCTTTGTCCTACAATGTCAGGTGTCCTGCTGGATTGGAAGGCAAAAAAAGTTTAAAAAAAGAAAAGGAAAATAAACTCAAAGGGCTAAGGGAAAGACATTTATAAGTGGGAAAATGACACGTATTGTGTAATTTTATTTGTACTTCCTTTTGGCCTCATGGTAATTGTTTGGCTGTAGACTAGCTGTCAGAAAAAGAAAATCCTGATTGTTTGTTATCGTATCGGGGAGGTTATTTACTGTGCAGAATGACCTCTCGAATGATGAATCATGAGAACTATCCATAACAGCTTTTTAGCCCTTATCGATAGTTGCAGTGGAGAGAGACAGCGAACAGGGAGAGAGTAGGGGAGTGACATGCAGCAAGCGGTTAGGCTGGCCTGGCCGGGTGTCGAACCGGGGACTCACTGTCAGGCATTAGAGCAGTGTGTGGTAGGCGCTCTAACCACGTGCTATCAGGTGCCCCAGAATATTTATTTTTAATAGTTTGTAAATGCAGGTATTATTACAATACATTAAATCATTCTCAGTTGGAAAGCTTTAAAGAGAACACTATTGAGAAAGTGAAACTTTCATAAACGAAATCCCAACCTTTGAAGAGCAATCTCCTGTTAACGGTGCAGTAAACATTCATATGTTCCGCTGCTCTCATGAATATGCATCAGCCCAGAGATAACACTTGTATGTCAGTCAAGTTCTCTAAGCTGTGTGGCTGCTGTGTTGCCAGGTTGGTGAAAATCAAGGAGTGGGTGGATTGTCACGACCCCGGGGCCGTGGTCATCCCCTTCAGCGGAGGTCTGGAGAGCCATCTACAGGACCTGAGTGAAGAGGAGAGTCACAAGTACTGCACAGAGCACAAGACGCAGAGGTTAATTAGCATTCAGTCTCCCCGCACTTTATTATCAACTGTGTCCTCCACGCACTCCTTTAATTGCATGTGCTGATAGAATAATAAATGGCAGAGTAATTACCATTATAAAGCAAAGGATCCCTCTCTTTACGGAACAACTCAGTCAAAGGGTTTTCCTCTAAATTAAGTTTTTAACTGTCATCTGTCATCTGCAGGTATAATTATAACTTGGGCATTTTGGGTTTATTGTTCTCATGTGAAAACCTCTATGGAGAGAAAGAAATTGTGACAGCAGATTTTTTTTCTCTCTAGGCACAGAGCGAGGCGTTGGGTTGAATTCGTAAAAGTGCTAAATGAGTCTGTAAGCTTTCCAATTAATCAAAAGGACTCATCGGAGAGTTGAATGTCCTATGCGAAACGAAGTGACCCATCTTATTAATTTAATGAGTTTATATTGGAATGAATGGGGCCTCACCACTGAACTGAACTTGGGACCATGAATAATTATACTGATAAAGAATTCCTTAAACCTTACTTTAATTTAGGATTTCTCCGTGTAAACTGAATTTCCTATACCTGCATGTGTCTTCCTCCTTCCACCAGTATCCTGACCAAGATCATTAAGACAGGCTACTCAACTCTTCAGCTTGAATACTTCTTCACTGCTGGACCAGATGAGGTCCGTGCATAGACCATTCGGGTAAGGACCAGGCGCTGGTTGGGCACGCATGTGCGCATGCGTACACTCAAACACACACACACACACACACACATACACACGCACGCACGCACGCACGCACGCACGCACGCACGCACACACGCACGCACGCACGCACGCACGCACGCACGCACGCACGCACGCACGCACGCACGCACGCACAGACACATGTACACACATACATGCTCAGCGTTCCACCCTGCTGGCACCCTCACTGATATCACACACTTTCAACTTTGTCATGGTTGTGCCTTAGCTAGTCATTACAGGCCAAGGATAACTTCAATTACTGGTGAGCTGCTGAACAGTGAAAGTGGGGGTACATTGATTGAGGAGGGCAACAATTGATTTTGCCCATTACGTCCATGAGAATGTTTCCATCCTGCGCAGATCTGCCTGCCCTCCTCCTGCCGCTAGAGATAAGGAGCCCGTGCATTGTGCCTGCCTAATCTGTGTGACGGGGGCTGTCTGTGCCAAAATTGATGTCGCTTTTCATTTGACCGTTTGTGGGCCTCGCTGGGGGCTCCACCTCCCTGTGTGTCTCAGTTTACTGAGCCCGGCCCGCCAAGGGCTTTGTGCAACAGGATCGCAGGATTTACATCGATACAGATGTTGTCTGGCGTACTGCTATTGTTCACATGGGAGTTCTACAGGGGATGGCTCAGATAGACAGAAAAAAAAGAGAAAGAAATGAACGGAAGAGAAATTCATTTGAAACTTTTTGAAACCTTTGGGCTTTGAGTTGTACCATGTGTGTTATTCATATCATAGCTTTATGTGCTGATATCAGTTTAGAATGAATGGCTTATTACATTCTTTTTTCTGCATCCCTGTAAGATCAGCGTTATGGCAACAACATAAAACAAACTGGACAAAAAAACACAAGCTGTTACATTTATTGTCATATTCCTGTTACCATTTCTATTGAAAGAAAAATAACAAATAAGATATTTTAACCACTGGCTATTTTTGAGAAATTTGCCAATAATGACTAGAAAACTAGAAATGCCAGGGTTTGTGTGGTAAGATGCATTGACTGGTAAAGACATACAAAAGATGGTTATGTCTTAATACACATATATAAATCCAGACACTAATCTAGTATAACTTTTAATTACTTAATTGCTTAATTACTTTATTTATTTATTTATTTATTTATTTATTTATACTCTTCTTGCTATTACATCCATTATTACTGTTCTTGTTGCTGTTAGCAAGACAAATGCAGTCATTTCCACCAGCATTTTGCTGTTTGTACAGTACCTGTATGACAGTGACAAATAAACACTCTTGACTCTCGATACTTGGTGAAGAGTTTCTAAGATCAGACCAGATCAACAGTTTATTAAAGTACACAGTGTCAGCTATTAAAACTTTATTTTCATCCCTCTTGCGTAATGATACATCTTAGTTGGATTTCATCTCTAGGACACACTGTCTCTTCATGTGAGTCATTCACCAGAATCACCACAAACCTTAAGTTAAATCAGGTCTTCTCACTGGGTCATTTTACTATAGAGATCAATGTAAATAATAGTTTGCAGGAACCCCATTGCCGAACTGACCCTGTATACTGTAACCTCTGGAACTGTGGTGGGAGACTATGGCTGATAGTTTAACACAGGGTCTGGACACTGGCTGCAGATCAATGCATTCATTACACTCTAAAACAAGGTATTATAGGGAAAAGTTGACTATAAATCCCATTAGATAGATAGATTGGCAACAGTTAAAAGCACTGTATCAAGAATTGAAATTGTCAAAATGGATTAATCACAAAAAAGCAGAAGCTTGTTTCCATTGTGGTCCATTATAAAACAAACAACACCCAACAAACTATTCAAACACCGTATAATACTGTATAACACGGTACATTGAACTGTGACCTGCAGTATTTGAGGTTTGCCAGATTATTTGGGAGGAAGACATCAACAGACCAAATATGTTATACGTGTCAAACAAAATAATTATTTTCGTTGCTCAGCTGAAAATACAATAACAATAGTTATTGTCCAAGAGCATTTTTTTTTTACCAATTTCCAAAACTGTAGTATCAGTAGCTCATACAGAGAGCATACATTCTGTACTTTGGCCACTATACATTCTGTACTTTGCTGAATAATCTTAATTTTACCATATATTGATGTATTGATTTTCAACTTAAATCCAAATCATCTAAACATTGATTTAGTTTATGTATTTTACTGCTGTAGAACGACTCACAGATGCACTGATGCATTCATGAATGGGAATATCTGCCTATTTAGGGACCTTGGGGACTATTTTATAGCTTCTCACTTTTAAAGACAATATGTGAGTGAGAAGAAAAGATGAGATCACTGCTGTTGTTTTTTACAGCTAGGAAACTTTACATTTTATTCAGGTTGCATCATAGTCTTTAGGGGCATACTTGTCCCAGCATGAGCAATGTTCTTACTATATGCAAGGAAGTGCCGGCACACTTAAAAAGCTCTACTTACAAACATGGTTGTCCTCCTCAACTTAACTGATTACAGCTAGCCTTGATTGTGGGTGAGAGGCATTTAGTCAGGTAAGCATCAGTGAGTAACTATATTAAGCCAATACATCTTGCATTGTAAAAACTCCACTCAGTAATGTCGTGGTCCTAAGTCCTTTAGCATGCTTTATTAGGCAGCCTCGAGGTGACCATTATCTATCAGCCTTCTCTGCATAGTTCTTAACTAGGACAATGTGGATCTCTTGTAATGCGGCATATAAAAAAAAAAAAAAACTCCCCTAATCTATTTTTCTCCAGATAGACAAACCTTGATGCTGATTAATGGTAGTTAAACTCACAAGCACTCCGTCAATGAGATTGCATGGGGATGGTAATGTATTGGAGTCATTAAATACACATCATTCTTTTGGCATGAAATATGTTGACCCCAACCTGATTATATACATAATTAAAACCGCTCAACAGTTCCTGAGCACAGCGCTGCAGAGCAGAGAGAGAGAGGGAGCAGGTCGACAGGCAGGAGTCATAATGATACAGAGCGACCGTGTCACTTGTTTGGGTCATTTGTCATTTCCCTCCAGCATTATTTCAATGCATATAAATTGCACATTTTATCACTCACCAGTTGTGACTTCTGCTGCTAAATGGGATTGAATGTACAAAGAATTTATCACACTGTTAAAATGTTATTTTGTCCTCTTTGAATTGGCATCTGAAATCATTTTGTATTTTTCACGGTCAACCCATGGCGACTAAGGGCACATTTAAATTGTACGTTAAAATAAAAAATAAAATCATAACCCTCTGTTCCAAGTCAATTTAAAGTAGGCCTAATGAAAAACAGCTTGTTCTCTGATATTTGTTGTGCTTTATGGCACCCTATGTACCACAACAAAACATTATTGAGTGTACGTTTTAGCATCGCCAAACTTTGGGCATTTCAAAGTAAGGTGTGGTGCAGTAAGGTCAATACACTACTGGCTGTTCACTGCAACACTAGCTCTGCTGTTATGATCGCAGAGCAGAGCAGCAACCCACAATGAGGCAAGATTGCTTGGACAGAAATCAATACCACCAAGGAATGGGAATCAGAAAGCATTGATAGCAGTGCCGGGTCCTTATCGGACTCTAGGCTGCCCTGGCAGGGCACAGCCGAGTGGAGAGCTATCCAGAAATCAGGACCGAGGCAGGAACACCCCTGACCCAGCACACCCCCTAGTGATGCACGTCGCTGTTCCCCCTATCAAACACGGTGTCATTCGCTTGCTGTAATCCATCTTCTCCAAAACAATTCATTTGCCTTACATGTCCTCTCTTTCCCTTCCCTGTGACAGAAAGGAACTAAGGCTCCACAGGCTGCAGGGAAGATCCATACGGACTTTGAGAAGGGCTTCATTATGGCAGAAGTAATGAAATTCCAAGATTTTAAAGAGGAAGGCAGCGAGAACGCTGTCAAGGTGAGCCATCAGGGTGCGAGTGGAGACGAGGGGAAGTCTCCTGTGATCAGTGGAGCTGACAGTCACCACACAGCTCCCACTGCAAACCACTCTTCACCTTTACTCAGGGGAAGAAATTACTGCACACACTCCAGGACCAATCCTGACAAGCCAACTGATTCTGGCTCTAAACACTGCCATTGTGTTCCAGCTGTGCATATCTTTATCACATTGTGTCTTAACTGGCTCATGGTAGGTCTTGCTCATAGCTCAGCCTGGTCTCTCAGAGGTAGTACGTCTTCACTTCAACAGGCATTTAGCAGATCTATAGTGCAGGCTGTTGGCTTAGCGCTCTTTGTTGCCAAATCCCCAAGCCACCATGGGCATGTGACAGTGATATAAAGAGACAAGTTAAATAAAGTGTGAAATTCTTTAAATAAGGACTGTTTCATGGATGAGTGTTACAGATATGTGACTTGCATATCTTTTGTATCTTCTTCTTTTTTACTGGTCTGTGCCTTTTACACATGCACAGCCCTGTCAAATATAATAACTGATTTTTATGGTGAATTTGTGAAGACAGTTATACACTATATACTGCAGGTACAGTACCGTGCACTTGTGCCAGGGGTAACGTTTCAAAACCTTTTGTGGCTTTGAATCAAGTAAATTCAACTGGCATTGACTCAGACCTGCTATGTGTGATCAGCAGTGTCTTCAGACCCTGTCATACGAACATGCTATTCTCCAAACAACTTCTTCCCACTCACGTTTTTAATCCACTGACGGCTACACACCACATCAACAATATGCCATTGAAAGCACAAATGTGAAATGGAAGTATTACGACAACAATCCAAAAACATTTGTAACTATCTAAACCTTTTAAACGATATTATTTAATTTAATATTTAATTCATTGCCAATGTATTGTCCCCTCTCTTCATAAACTGGCAGCAGAGGGTGAAATGTGTGTCCCTGGGGTGGGGGGGGGGGGGGTGATACTGGGGCAGGAGGTTGCATCATTGTTATCCAAGGTTGAGATCTGAGTGTTAGATCCTTACTGCATGCTCTCTTTATAATCTTTTCCCCTTTTGGGGCCTCATAGGAACATGGAGCGCTTTTGACTGTGGCATTAAGGCCCATGCTATTTAATGACAGTTGTGGGAATAGGCTGTCTGAATAGGGCCAGTGTATGGGGATATCACATTATTAGTAATCATATCTGCTTAAGCCAAGCATGCTCCTCCAGATGGCTGCTTTCAAGTGCAAATGAACCAGTTAGACGTGTCTGCTTTAATACATACTCGGCAACCACAAATAGCCATTGATTTTTTTTTTCTGTCTCCCTCTCCAACCAGTGTTCCTGGTGGTATTGAGCTTGGATTAAATAGTCTCCTGAGCCTTTAAAGGGACATTGATTTTTTTCTAATTAATTGTGCGCTGTGCAGAACCAGAATGCATAAACCTGTCCATATTAGCACTTCAAGTCAATTATTTTTTTTGAATTTTGTGAGAGAAGGAAAGAAATCACATCTTGCATACGAAAGAAGTTTCCTTGAGAACTACGGAATCAAAGACTTTACTAATTAAATTAACTGTGATGGAAATGGCCAAAAAATAAGTGTATTTACTCCCTGGGATTGGGAATGTAGACCTTGAGGAACGTGTGTGTGTACGTGCACACACTCACACACATGCGCACGCACGCATGCGCGCACACACACGCACGCACGCACGCACGCACGCACGCACGCACGCACGCACGCACGCACGCACACGCACACACACACACACACACACACACACACACAGTTTTCTTTATGTATGAGAATATAATGTAATACACAAATTCATACTTTTCAATTATTTATTTATTTGTTTGTTTACTTAATATGTCTGTAATTTTTTTCATTCTGTTTGCCATCTTACAGGCAGCGGGGAAGTACAGACAACAGGGAAGAAACTATATCGTTGAGGACGGAGACATTATCTTTTTCAAATTCAATGCACCAAATGCACCGAAGAAAAAGTGAAGACCTGTCAGCTGGCATACTGGAATGCACTGCCCAGGGTATCAATTGTCTTTGTTTGTAATTTACAGTAGACTGCTGTCTGTCAGGTCACCCCAGCCAAAGTCACCCACTGCCTCGGTTTCGCTGTTTGTTTTTCTGTCCCAGGGTATTGTGCCCTCCGCCCTTCGATCGACCACGCCACTCCAGCGCCGTTACCAAAGCCCAGGTTCACTAAAAACCCTGACAGCTTTGCTATTTAAGATCAGGATCAGACCCCACTCCAAAATGTAGCAGCATTTGAAGAAGCGTATTACTCTCCAGATACTTCATTAATCTCCATCACTGGTGCCAGCCGTGACACAGCTGACAGCGGGGACAATGCCACCTGCTCCTCTCCCCCTTCTACAGATAATGCATGTTTTACAGTAGCCCAGATGTCTACACTCAATAAAACATTTGACAAAACCAGGCCGTGTGTGTTTGGGGATGTCTGTATTGAGTGGGGCGCTGCATGGGGACGGTGATAGGAGTCCTGCCCGCCACTGATTAGAGAATTAAAAAGGCACATCTGACAGTGGCTTTAGCAGACAGGCGACAACTACAATTGTATCTGTAAAGCGATGCTTATTTTAGAAGGGTAAAATGTGTGATGCTGATTATCCATGCCAGAGAAATTGCCAGTTGGAATGATCATTTGTATTATGTTTGAATTAACCTTTCCATTCCAGTCATATTATTTTGGTCGTGGAAATACTCAATCGCTGTTTCCATTCACGGCTGATGAATATGTGCGTTGTTATTGTACTGTATCCTTACCCCAAACAATCATCAAACGTGCAAGCTAAAATGATGCCTCGTAATGTTTACAGTTTGCTCACTTGCATCACAGAACTAGAAGGAAACAATGTCTACAAACGAAGAGAGAAATATTCATTTGAAACACACTTTCACAAAAGTCTTTCATTTTATTGTGAACACATTGTGAATGGTAACAATCTGAAAGAAAACTGTTCAGAATTCCCTGGGCTGTAGAAGTGTTTTACTCACCTCTATACTTTGTGTGTAAGTGTTTGTGAAGCGTTTATGCTGATGGACTGTATGGCTGCGGTGGTGGTGCTCCAAAGTTAGATTTTGTTCACCACAGGAGTCAGAACACACAGCTGTACATAAGTGCCCACTGTCCTTAGTTGAATATCTTGTCTAATACTGCAGAGAACAAAATGGCCCATAGATGGGAACAAAAAGATTGAATAAATGTTTTGGGATGGTGACATTCTAATCAATTTGAAAAACATTGATTTGATTAAAGACAATTCAAAAACAGCCAAGTAAATCTGCTATTTTTCTTTTACGTAAAACATTTCGCTTATGATGACATGCCCAAAACAAATTGAGACACATCACGCAGCTGCATAATGTAGTTTAAAAAGTCAAATAATGGCCGATATATCTAATGTATGGTGTATACACGTTTAGAAAGGATGTGTTTATGGAGCAGAGGCTTTGCCAGCACTCCAAACATAGTGTTTGGTATGGAAATAAAGTTGGATTACAGTCTTGAAGAGATGTAGGATAGCGCTCTTCATGATTTGATAAGAGGAAGGATATATGATGACACCTGAATCAAACAACATTAAGGCTGTTTTGCCTTGTAGCTTAATCACTGACACATGGAAGAGACACACTCCAATATCAAGCACATGCTTCCATTGTTAGTTTATTACAGTTATCATATGCTGTGTTATTCCATACAGCAACTGGGGCATTTTAAGCTGAGCGTTGGCTAAGTGAAACCATGAGAATCCTCTGGAGAGCACAATGGGGGCTTGAGACAAAGCTGTTTTTGCATTCTTCTTGGGCGAGAATTGTGGTGTTGGCCAACCTAGAAACCCCACGTTGAAGATCATTCATCTGCTGAAGTTTTGAGGCACTGGGATTGACAAGTTTTTCCCAGTGGTCTGGGTCTGAGTATTTTGTTTTTCATAAAGTGACAGTAAATCTTTTTTGTGAACAGTAATAAAGCTATTTAGAACCATGTATGTGTTCCATTGGGACAATATACCACAAGAGTCTTCTTGTTCTTTAATCATGTCATAAGTAGGCCGTTTCAGACTATAAGATCCACAAGATCATATCATAAAAAAGAACCAGAAATAATTAATTATCTCATTAGATGCCCTTTTTCATATATGACCTGGTCTAAGTGTACTGATTTTGTGGAACAAAAATCCTCTCGCTTATGTAGCAATTAAGGCACCATGTTTAAAATAGTGTACAAATCCAAACACATGATCTGGTTTAAAACAGTAGCTTATGGAGCTAAGTTATAGAACTGCAAGATTGTCTGTTGGTGCAAATCTTCTGTCAGCATCATCAATCATGCGGTGCCATTCTGCCCAGAGGCAAACCACAATGGCACTAGACCAAGAATGGCATACAGAAAGCCTGTCTTAAAAAAGTACACACATAAAAGGACGAGGCCCCTATTGTAAATCACATGCACACCAAAGAACTTGGAGAATTAAAAAAAATATTTATGAGTTATGACAAATAAACACAAATAACCAATGGTATTTTTTCACAGCCATAACTACACACAAAGGATTTGTGTTGGGAAATTCCATGGCTATCATAGGCACATTGTATCATATCATTATGGAAAGGAAATTATCCCTATTTTGGATTACAATGAAACTGTTGCAATGGGTTGTTATAAATATTGTTTGTTGAATACGATGTTCAATTGTAGATGTACTGGAAATATCTAAAATCCCTCTAGAATAGTTACTGGACTAAAACGGCAATTTCCTATTTATCGACTGCAATAGATTTCCACTGAATAATATTTTTCAGTATGGACTTTGGAGTTTTGATTTATTGTTATCTCCCTTGGGACAATAAGCCTGCCATAGCAAAGTTTATTGAAAAGAATGCCATCAAGGTTTGAAAGGAGTGTCTTAGTAAGCAGTGTGTAACTTACCAAAAGAGATTGACTGATTTAAGTTTTCACTTTCCTCTGCTGCATTTATTACTGTCACAGTTATCACTGCTATGAAATGATTGCCACAATTACAGTGCAAGATTACTTCAGACTTGGTCACCTGTGTGAGTACAGCATTTCTGCACACTGCCTATTTGTATTCATAGTGCTGCACAGCGAGAGGCATTGCACTGAATGTCTAACGGAGACAAGTTACATCCATAAAACATTAATTCTATACAACATTACATGTTATAACATTCTCTCATTTTGACCCCCAAAAGACTACACAAAGGCCTAAAGCCTATCATGTGAACATCGGCTGACACATCCAACCAAGCATTGTTTGTGCAACTGTTGAATTTGAGTGCATGAAGGCAAACCAATGTGACCTGTTCCTGTGTCTGCACTGCTGCTTCACTCCCACTGGGTAATTGTTCTAGTCTTCACAGGTCCCTCTCACCAGGTGTATAGAAGGTCAGTCAATAGAATGTGATTTCCCCTGTCTAGAGCTGCAGTGGGTGACAAACTAAAGCCTAATTTATAGTCCCGACTCCCTACAGTATAGACTACTACAGTCGTGTGATGGAATATAAATTAAGCTTAAAATTCAGAGGAGGGGTCTGAAGACAAATGTTCAGGCAAATAGTGTCTTGTGCAGGCCAATTTCCTCCAGAATGTCAGAGTTGGTGTTGGTATTAAAGGAGAATTCCGGACAAATTAAGTGTTATCTTTGATGTCTCGTTACTCACCTACCGATGTGAAAAGTAGCGTTCTTTTTTTTCATATATTCCCCTGTCGTCATTTTTTAAACACCCTCCGTTGTTATAATGGGAGCCGCTGGGTTAGTGAAGTTCGTCTATTATAACCGATGCAATGTTATTTTTTTCTCTACTACGATTCATTGTAGAGTCTCATGATAGTCAAACATGCGCTGAAAATTCCTGCGAGCCTGCCGTTAATGGCGAACGATTTAACACTGGTTGCTTGTTTCTTCCAGAACCTGGCAACTCGTGTTGCCAGAATCTGGAAACAAGCAACCAGTGTTAAATCGTTCGCCATTGACGGCAGCCTCGCAGATAGTTTCAACGCATGTTTGACTATCATGAGACTCTACTATGAATACTAGTAGTGAAAAAAACAACTTTGCGTCGGTTATAATAGACGAACTTCACTAACCCAGCGGCTCCCATTATAACAACGGAGGGTGTTTAAAAAATGACGACAGGGGAATATATGAAAAAAAAGAACGCTACTTTTCACATCGGTAGGTGAGTAACGAGACATCAAAGATAACACTTAATTTGTCCGGAATTCTCCTTTAAGATATTTGACTATCCTTTTAACTTGGAGGTCTTTGTTGAAATTGTTGATAAGTTTCATAGGGCTGCTGGAGTAAGACAGACATGGCTGTTAGGTTTTTTCTAAAGCTGTTTCCATTGGCCTGTGTTTACCTGACACTTGGACTGACAGCAGAGTGATTGGAAATATCCACCATTCACTGCTGTGAGCTCCTGAGTGCCAGGAAAGTGCTTTTGTAGTCTGGCTGTAATGGGCCGAGTTTGAATTGAAGGTTGAGAGAAATCTGGCCTCACTCCACTTGCACACTGTGAGGAACTGACACACCGCAAATAATAGTACCCTGGCTCTGATAGCATTGCAGCTACAGCGCAATATATTTTATTACATTTTATTAAAATGACTGGATCAACACTTGGCATCACAGCATCAAATGTACACGTATATCAATAAGTGTATCAAATATACAGGACATGAACTTTAAGGGAATAAAAAAAAAAAGCCAAGACTATACTGGGCAAAGAAAATATCACTATTTGAACATACATATACGTACATTTATTCTATATTCTGCATAGTTTTTCTTTTTGGGTGCAACATATATTTATTTTACCTCAACCCAGAGAAGTTGCAATGAATGATCATTCACTATGTCTGTGTATACTGATAGTTTTTGCTTATTAGATTTACACTACCTTTATTACTGCATTACTACTAGTAGTACTTTACTTGTATTATAACTTTTTTTTAAAAATTGTAATAACTTGTACCATTATGTTGGACATTAGTTATAGCACAGTCTAGTGGCGACCCTTAAATCATAACTGCCATTCCTGACAAATTCTGTCAATTCAGTAGTGCGTAGTGTGTATATTTAAGTTGATATGATAGATGATTGCTCAAACAAACCAAACACCTTATTTCACTTATTACTTTAATTACTAATTTAAGGGGTAAGGGGTAAATTCTACTCTATCAGACAATTTAATCTAACTAGAACCTTGCTTTTGACTGTAAGCAAAGTCAAGGCTTTCAGACAACCCTCTTTGTAGTTTATTAGCTATCACACTGTTAAACAATGTAGTGGATAGGTCACATTATTTCTGGATGCCTGGCTGGAAAACTGACAGAAAGAGTATGGCTATATTATTTAACATCATTATTTGTTGGCTTGGGGAGAAGAGGGGGCCAATAATTACAGAGCAACAAACACTTTACGAGCATGATGATGCTACATTAATGTCTAGTTATAGACAGTGCAAAGTTTAAAGCTTTATGAAAATAGCTATGTGAGTGAGTACAACTTATTATCATCAACATTAAACCCTGCTGCCTGTACCCTCGTTCTCACTCGCCAGTGGTGTAAAGTAACTATAAGTACGTTTACTCAAGTATTGTACTTAAGTACAATTTTGAGGTATTTTTACAGGAGTATTTCCAATTTTCAGTACTTTTACTTCTACTCCACTACATCGCAGAGGCAAATATTGTACTTTTATTCCACTACAATTATTTGAAAACTTTAGTTCCTAGTTACTTTGTAGATTTGATTATTATTACAGAACATACATTAACCACTTCAGCCCTATACATTTCGGGCATTTGAAAATAGCCGATCTACAAGCTCACAATGCGTTGCCATGAGATGCATTGTGGGGTTGTAGATCTGCTATTTTCAAACGATTTGTATACATTTGAAAACTTGTGAAATGGGACATTCTGCATAATGACTACTTTCTACTTTTGGTCCTTTAAGTACATTTTGATACCAATACTTTTGTACTTTTACTCAAGTACATTTTTAATTCCGGGCTTTTACTTGCAGTATTGCTACTTTCACTTAAGTAAAAAAAAAACATGAGTACTTCTTCCACTGCTCGCAGCACTGGGCCCCAAAAAAAACAGGCGCATAAATAAACAGGAAATTAATTTGTCCAAAAAACGACTGGCGTGTTAACTGACCAATAACAACACAGTTCATAACACCGCTGTCCAATCAGGTGTGGGAAGAACGGGCGGGACTTCCTGTATGTGACGCAAAATGTCTCGGTCTTCACCGGAGGCCCAACCCTTTGTGTTTCCTCCTGCCCGTCAATCAAAATAGAAACAAATATTGACAGTTATCACATATTGCTGCTCGCCTACAATCAATAGAACTCGCCGATCATGTCCGGTGACGTGTGATTATACGCCTTTTCCGAATTAAAAAGAAGTCACGCCATGACTGGTATGTAATAATATCCATCTTATTCCTTAAGCAACGTAAGCTAACGAATTAGCACCCTTGGCTAAGCTACGTTAGCTCCCTAAGCTTGCTAGCGTTAGTGGTTCTTACCAGTGTTGCCAGGTTTTGTGAGAAATAAGCAGCCAAGTCTAGGAAAACAAGCCCAAACGAAACCACATGAGCACTATTTGAAAATAGCCGCTCTACAAGCTGTCAACGCGTTGTGCGCTTGTAATGCCCTAACCCTGGCATAAAACAGTTCCATGGAAATAATTGAGAACCACTGGTTTAAATAAATAAAACATGTGGAAGCAAGCCTAAATAAGCAAGTACACGTTAGAAACAAGCCCCAAAAAAATGCTTATAATAAGCAGACATGGCAACACTGGTTCTTACAACGAAGGCTATGGTGTTAGCATCAGCTAAGCGTCTTAGCTTAGCAACCAAGCTAGTGCAAAAATAAAGCAGCTGCAGCCAGCTTACCTATCGTTATCATTACATCAGTCTTTTTTTCTGTGAGCTCAGTCTACAGAGTCAGACACTCAAAGCTACCGTGACATCGGATCCAATGTAAGCTGAAGATTAAAATATGCACCTAAATTGAAACGTCGCAACGTTATTAAGAGCATCTGGTTTGTTTAGCTAACGTGTAGCGCTGCTTTCTACTGTTTTTACTTTTTTTTCCACAGCGCCAGAACAGCCAGTGAAACCAGAGGAAATGGCTGCCTTGGACGTGGACAGCAGTCAAAGCGACTTTCTACAACAACAAGACAATGGCAGAAACAATCAGGTAACTTCACATTCATCGGGCTAACTAACCAGTATGCATCTCTGGCTGTTTGAAGTGAGAGTGAGTGCTTCGTGAAGTTCACACGTTTCAAACTTTCCTAGCTCTAGAGGATAGATCTAACTTCCTATGTGGCCTGGACTAACGGCCACCCACTTTCTTCCCTTTAAACCCGCCCCATTGTGGGTAGGACACTCAGCCGTCACCGCTTGACCTGCTAGCAACCACCTGCAGCCAGGTCGGGTCACCATCATCAGAGGTGGATAGAGGTGCTGATGTGGTAAGTCACCACCTCTGCTAGATTATATGCTAATAAGCCACAATCTAAATGTCTTTAATAATAATAATAATTAGAAAAAAAGTGGTGGCGGAACTGTAGGAACCCCATTAACCCATTTAGGACCTGAGGCCGATTCTTCAAATGCCTTCTAAATCAGTAGTTCTCAGACTTTTTTTTGTGCGAAGGACCTTGAAACGCTTTAAAGATTTTTCAGAAATAGCTGATGTTCAAGCTTGTTTGTGCCGCGCTGTGAGCTTGTACATCTGCTATTTTTGAATAGCCAACGCTAAAATCTAAAATGACACAGGTGCTTTCCCGGTTTCAATGGGTAAACAAAAGTGGTTTGTAACTCTTCTTTATTTGCTTATGCTTTCCTCAGTGCAGTGTCTACTCACAAATGCCAAGGAATGTATTTTCCTTGTCACAATACTTACTGTTATTGAGGCTTCAAATAGCGTTTGATTTTTGCATACTAACTTGAAATTAGAGTTGATGGAAATGCAAGTGAACTGAAAGTAAAGTTGATAATAAAGTGAATTGAATAGTGAATGAATTGATTACTAATAATTATAACAAACTGAATAAAACAGTTTTTATCGCTCATTACTACCAAACAATAATATTGGTTTACATTATTGTCTGACACAACTAACAAACAAGGAATAAAGTTGCATACTTGCATCACATGCAACTAAATCCTACTCGTACTGTAAATCCCCAAAGAATGTGCAAGAGATCTGTTATTTGTTTGGTCTGCTGCTCTGCAATAGGAAGTTTGAATACATTGTTGATATTGATGGTTGATGTAAAACAGCAGGTGTGGCAATCTGGAACAGATTGCCAAGGAATGTTTTTTTGATTGACATGAGGCAGATATTACGCTATGAAATGATAAATGATCAGACAGTGCACACTCTCGACTGTAAGTGATAAATGTAATGACAGAGCTGTAGTGATGAACAATATAAAGGTGGGTCTGTGTTTATCAAATCACTATTTTCATGAAATTATATGCACTTCTAAAGTGATTTTTGTTACTTCCACCCTCATATACCTTGAGTATATTGAATTATATACTCAAATTTTACAATCCATCTCACAACACCACAAAACCTTTCAACCGAGGGGGTCTCTGACCCCAGGTTAACATGCACTTGTCTACTTATAGGGGACAGGAATTCCATTCAATTTCACTGACACTGACATTTAAATTGGGCATATGAACTGAAAACAGAAATTGACTATATTTCAGCTGACGGCTGATACATGAGAGAAAAACAGTAATTTTTTATTTCTGTGCTCTAACTGCCTTTTGTTCATGTCCAGGTAAACATTCTTGGTTTTTACATTTCATTATTTCAGCTTGATATATCTTCATTCTCAGTTATCAAAGGCAGAATTATTATTTTACCACTTCATTATTTTGAGTAGTCACATAGTGCACAAGTGCAAAATGTGTTTAAAGCACAAAAACATGAACACGTTTGGCTTGTTGCAAATTCAAGGATGGTTAGAGGCTGGTAGAACTAGGATCATATCGGCAGGTGGGACAAATGGTTATTGGTTTTCCAACTTCAGTCAAATATTTCCGAGTTCTATATAATATGCTACTACTCTGTAATATCCCTTAAACAGAATAAACACATAAATAATATCTACAAATGAGTCTTAAATAATATTTAGCAAATTAAATTAATATATTGTGCTCAAGCTAAATAGTTTTTCTCTGATATAAAAAAAATAGCATGCCATCACTTGGATTTCATTGTGTAACAGGCATTTCTTTAATCCGAGCTTCCTGTTTTCTTCCTCAGACAACAGATCTCACATCTATACAGCTTACTGGGACCGATAGATGGGAGGTGCTTTCTCCCACAACAGCAGCAAATGATGATTGTGGGATGATACAGATCCAGAGTCAGGGGATATTAACATCAAACGGACAGTATGTTCTTCCTTTCCAGAACCTCCAGTCTCAACCAATCTTTGTGACATCAGGAACAGATGGCTCCTCTGCCAACACAGTGCCTAACATTCAGTACCAAGTGATTCCTCAGATTCAGACAGCTGATGGTCAGCTGAGCTTCTCCACGTCCACAGTGGAAGGGGCTGCTCTGAGTCAAGATGCCACAGGGCAGATCCAGATCTTGCCCGATGGCAGTGTGGCATCAGCCGCAGACATCCTTACTAACAACCAGAACCTCATATCACAAACTGGTCAGATCCAGGGAGTATCTATTGGCAGCTCCACCTTCAACAACCAAGGCCAGGTTGTCACTAATGTGCCTATGGGTTTGCCAGGGAACATTACTTTTGTTCCCATTAATAGTGTGGATTTGGACTCCCTTGGCCTGTCTGGTGCTCATTTACAAGCAACAGGGGTCACCGCTGATGGCCAACTAATTATGACCAGTCAATCTGTGGATTGCTCTGAGAGCATGGAGAAGACAGGTGATGCACCGACACTAACTGTAAATGACTCAAATGCAAATCAAGAAATATATGTGCCAACGTCCTCCTCTCAGCTGCCTGATTCAACAAATGAGTCAGGCTTGCTGACGCCATCCATGGCCACAGAGCAAGGTGACTCAAGTTCTGGTCTACAGGAAGGCTATATCCATCAGAACCAGGTCCAGCACATACAGGTGTCTTCAGCCCAAAACATTATCCAGCTGCAGCAGGTGCCGGTCCAGTCGAGTAATGGTCAGGTGGTCCAAACGATGATGTCGGGTGGTCAGAGCATGCAGAACGTCCAGCTGATCAACCCGGGGACCTTTATCATCCAAGCCCAGACGGTCACACCGTCAGGCCAGATCCAGTGGCAAACCTTCCAGGTGCAAGGAGTACAAAACCTGCAGAATCTCCAACTGCCCACCACGCCACCCCAACAGATAACCCTGGCTCCGGTCCAGACCCTGTCCTTGGGTTCCAACCCGCTCAGCATCAGCACAGGGCAGATCCCCAACCTGCAAACAGTGACTGTCAACTCGCTGGCCCAGCATGAGTGCGACATAAACAGTCCCGCAGGTACAGAAACTCTTTGGTATCAAAAGTAGGAGACAGCTTCACTTTCAGGCTGTGAGGTGCAATGTACGGTATACTGTATGTTTTTAGGAAGTCACCACCGGTGGACATTTGTTAGGTGCCAAACAGATCAAGTAAATCTCTTCCCTGCATTTCCAAATGTTGAGTAGGCAGCATTGAAAGTTTGGCAGATGAAACATAGGCATGCATTTCAGTTTGTACTTTGTAGATCCGTTTTTTTCCGCACTATGAAGTTTGCGTGAGTGCGTGTGTGTGTGTGCGCGCCTGCACACCGCCTCTGAATCCTCGCACACTACCTGATCAAATTAAATGTAGCGAATGTGCAAGTTTAACTGAATTCAAAAACTTTACCAGACAAATGATATGCGTGTCTTTTTTTGCGACTGATTCTATTTGAATGACACTCGTTTATCTAGTAACGTTGTGCCTTTCACTTTGTAGAAAAGGATTGTTATTTAAGTGGATTTCAATGTAATAGAAAAACGCCAATACACTCTCACTGAACATGAAGCAGTGAGAGACCAGCCTTTTGATCATGCACTCGCACAAATGCAATCAGGTGAATTGTTAACTTGCATACAGTACTCATTTTGGTGTCAGACAAGAGTCCTGCTCAGGCAGAGAGATTCAGAATAGGCAGACAGTGGCAGCCTGCAACTGTAGGAGAAATCAAGAACGGAAACAAAACTAAACATTGCGCGCAATTGGTACTTGCCCGCCCGGGCATGTCTGGACAGGTTTTGCGTTGCCTGTCGGTTTGCCTCACCTGCCTCGGCCAGGCGGGCACCCTGAAGTTCTGTATCTCACTCTATCCCCACAATAGATGGATACAGTAGATGGACCTTTATTGATCCTGTGGGGGAAATTCAGTTGTCAGAGGCAGCACAGCAGTTATGAGTACAGACACAGAGGAAAATTACTGTGAGATGCAGTTAAGAGTAGCGACACAATAGGTAAGAAACAATATAAAAAACACTATCAGCAATGAACGACAGTACACTCCCACTTTAGCTAGTTATTAGTAACTGTCAACAATCTGTTGATTTTTCTTTGCATCAAGTTGTCCAGAGTCTGTCCTGAGAGACTGGATTAATTGACTTATGAAAATCTGCACCATTCCTCAAGGAAGGGTGTCATATGCCATAATGAAAAGCACTTTTCACAGTGTGCATTTTGCTGGCTATTTGGCATGTTATTATCAGAGCTTTCATTGATATTGATCTATGAATTGATTCCTCTGCTTTTATTTGGCTCCCAGACATCCAGATAAAGGAAGAGCCAGACTCTGAGGACTGGCAGCTGGGGACAGACTCTACCCTAAACACAAGTGATCTTTCGCACTTGCGAGTGAGGCTGGTGGAAGAGGATGACCAGCTCGGCCAGGAGGGCAAGAGGCTGCGGCGAGTGGCGTGCACTTGCCCCAACTGCAAAGAGTCTGGGGGAAGGTGAGTTTGCCACACTACAGCTCTGCAAGACGCTCAACTCTGTCCACTGCTTCTGCACAGGCATACACGGAGATCACATCCGATTGTGTCTGTGTTTTTCTCAGAGGGTCCAGCATGGGGAAGAAGAAGCAACACATCTGCCACATCGCTGGTTGTGGGAAGGTGTACGGAAAGACATCCCACCTGCGAGCACACCTGCGCTGGCACTCTGGGGAGCGGCCGTTCGTCTGCAGCTGGATGTTCTGTGGGAAGAGATTCACACGCAGCGATGAACTTCAGAGGCACAGGAGAACACACACAGGTGCAGTGCTTCTTTTTTTATCACTCCCGTATAGCGGTGCATGTCGTAATCTGTGGTGATTTCAAACGCCTCGACTGTGCACAGGGAATGTTTTAATGGTGTGCCCTGCAAATGTGGTTTGAGCATGAAATAACAGAGGTTATCTTGGCTTACCTGTTAAAACGTTCGGTAATGGATGTTTGTCTGGTTTATCTTGCCCGGGGTTCAATGAAACGCAAAAACTGTGTACTTATGCAAACTTTGAAAGCATGCTGTTTTAAGGTTGATCAGTGTGTTGAAATATGTGTCCTTATCTGCCAGATCTGTGCAATATATCTTTCTACTAGTGCAATATGCATTCTTAATAGTAGAGTAGTAGCTTATGAAATATCCGAATAAATAAAAGAACAATAAACAATGGTATATCTACTTATTTGACACTGGGCAAAGACTAACTTTAAAACAGCCATTACCAGCCAGATGTGAGACAAGCACATGTGCCGTGCGCGTGTGTTTTCTTTCTTTTCATGCCATTTACTCAAATCATGCACTTTGTTAGTCGCTCTGGATAAAAATGTCAGCTAATTGCCTAAATTGTCTATATGTGGTCGCTTTATTGGCTGAAAGAGAGTAATCAGTCTATACAGACTACAGTAGCATTTAATTATCCTCAAAGGCTTAAATATTCACAATTACCTGTTATATTGTACTTACCGCGTAGATTCTTCCTTTTATCTTTTTTTCATTTAGTCCAGTTGGCCATGGATTGCAATCAATGACAGAGTGTCGATCAGAGAGTGGCATTCATTCAAGTAATTCAATGATATGCTATAACATAAGGGTTTATTATCTGATCAAATCATGATCAAGACTACAGACCTTTTAGTATTCATTTTATTCATGAAACAAGTTCAACTGAACTTAATATTCCTAATTTTTTTTACCAACCACCTATATTTAAAAAAGATAGGCATAGAAAAATTGCAACGTGCCCTCTTCAAACTCGTCACACATCAATTGCTCTATCTCTGCCCCAACTCTGTTTTCTCACTTTCGGTCCTTTGCAGGGGAGAAGAAGTTTGTCTGCCCGGAATGCTCCAAGCGGTTCATGCGGAGTGACCACCTGGCGAAGCACATTAAAACGCATCAGAACAAAAAAGGCGTGAACTCTGTCGGTGCCGTGGTTGCCTCAATGGAATCTGCAGGGTCCTCAGACAGTATCATCACCACGGCGGGTGGGACCACACTCATCCTCACCAACATCCAGCAGGGCTCCAGCCACGCCCAGGACATCCTGGCCAACGCTGAGATCCCTCTCCAGCTCGTCACCACCGTAGCAGCCAGCGAAGTAATGCTGGAGTGATTCTCTGCACTCCACTTATAAACTTCTTACAACCTCTCATATACTCCACACCTGATTTGTTCTTTGTTTTGTTTTTAGTCATGCTACGAAGAAATATATATTATATATATATTTTAACACAAGAAATAGTCAACCCATGTCCCTAAATAGTCTTTTTATCGACGGAGGTAGCTGGGAGGATGGGGTCAGAAAGAGACAAATATGTGGTTGCAGTATACACACACACACACACACACACACACACACACACACACACACACACACACACATAAACACAAGGAAATGCCTTATTTTGTACAATATGTTGTTGGAAACATAGGATGCTGTTAGTTTCAAAGCTACATATTTGTTAATGACGTTTCATAATTTTCTTTTGTCTTTTTTATGGTACACAATTGAGCAATTTCTAACATGTCCTTTGTTAGAGAGGTCTGTTCCTGATTCCTGAGACCTGCTTTTATTGAACTGAGGATATGGTTTTGCTTACGTCCATGTGTGTCTTCATGCAAATCTATTGTTCACTTTTTATATTATGCTTTTATGATAATTTTGTCCTTTTTTTGTAGTCATTCTGCTTGCCCAACCAACTAGCAAGCCCCCCCCCCCCTTTAAGTTGATTATGTATTATAATTCTCCAGGTGGAAATGACAAACAATCAATGTAATTACGTTTTTTGTATTATAGTCCCTCTGAAACATATACAGTTCACGTGATATGCATTATTTGCATATCCTATATTTTGACTGAACAGCTATTTATAGTAGGCTTTGCATAGGAACTGGTTTTGTGATATAAAAACTCCAAACTCCTTAAAATGGCTATTTCATGTGTAATTCAAATCATTTCCTTTTTTTATTTTTTGTTTTACTTTTTTTCCTGAATTATTATTAATTCAAAACAAAATGTATTGTAATAGAAAGACTCAAAAGCCATGTTTGGGAGGTAATTGCCAAATTCGACTACAATCTCAGGGTGCAGTACTGTATGATTGGACAGTGAATACCAGAGTAATTCTCCCCTGTAGCTGTGAGGGCCGTTGTGCAGGGTGTTTTAAAGTGATGCTATTTGATGGACCAAAAGCTGAGGTAAATTATGCTGTCACCATGTAATCTGACCATGTCAGTTTTTTTTTGTTGTAGTTTTCTTTTATATGACAACCCCCATCACCTTAATGTAATGGCTTGGTAGGACTTATATCAGTACCATACCTTGCCCAATCAGCCCAGGTGAATTGGTGTCAATGTATTGCTCAAAGCGGTACTCTTTTTGTCTTTGTTTTCTTTTTTTTAACAGCACTGCTCATCACTTTCTTTTTTTTGTATGAAATGTTTTGTACACTTCCCTACAAATTGTGTCATCTATGCCTTTTGTCAGTAAATGTATGTTTTCTTTTGTTTGTTTTTTCTGTTATTTCTTAGAATTGATAAGATTGTATGTTAGGTTTTTCTGTTCTGTGTTAATATATCTTGTCTCTCTTTTTGTGTATACACTGAGCAGTGTATTTACTGGAATGTTTCAATGCTCAATGTTTCCTGTGATTTGTTTTGTCTTCACATGGTGACACAAGGTTCTCCTCAGAAGATCATACTGTAGTAGATAGTAAGACATCGGATCAACATACTCAATTGTGTTTATTACACAGCCTCACACATGTACATGTTGGCCTCCTTTATTCGAAATTCAGTTGATCAAACTTCTGTATAATTTTATGAGAATATGTAATGTCAATATAAACTTCTGTAACAGTTGAATTTCCGTTCAGTTTAGATTTTGTATTTTGTAGATGGTGCATAATGGTTGTACAATGTCCACTTTTTGAGGGCAGCTTTACATTTCATACTAAAATGACTAAACATAGACATGAGCCAAGTCATCTTTTTTTATACTTAAAACACAAAACACAATTGATTTGTCTCCTGGAAGAGTTGGAAGACTCAGGTGTGATGATTATTTTAGTTTGGTAGGTGGGTTTTAAATGTATTTACAATTATGTTACGGCAGGAACATAATCAGTCAAATCACTATAACTTGCTGGCAGTCTGAGTTAGTGGTCCAGTAGATGTCACTACAACCAAGGCAGCTGGGAGAGATACTGTACATTCTTGACCCTTTGACCCTCCCATGTGATGTCAAGATTAATTGAAAGGTCACTGATGTCAACAAGAACTGCCTGGCATCCCAATTTTGAGCGTGTAAAAATACATGAAATATCACACATACAAACTCACAATGTGTCCTGATCTGATGGGTTGGCAGCTTGTAGATTGGCTAGTTTTGCTATTTGGCATATGAGGAAGTACTTAAGGGCTTAATTGGTTAATGAGTTAATGTCATACAGAAATGTCATGGCTATATTCTACAGCCACAAATGTCTGTTATCCTTGTGACTTTGATATGGTGTATGGCACCATCCAGGTCTGGATATTTTTTTGCCATTAACTTGCATACTAATAAGAAAATGTCCACTTGTAAGTTGTGTCTTGTCAACTAGGATGTGTACCAGCAAAATGCCTCTAGTTTTTGTCATCGGTTCTCAAATAATTGCTTAATTATTTACCATTAGCCTGACTATTAACTTAGACCAATGCAATATAATATGACTATTGAAATATATTTCTTCCACTGTCAAACATAAATGCATCTCACTAGAATTAACATCTTTTGGTATTACACCCCAGCCACTGGTTTCATTACTATGGAATATAAATTAATTAAAGCTATACTGTATGAAAGCCTTTACCTGCTAAATCGGAGTGAAAAAGCACATGCTTTTTGAATCTTACTCCATTTGCTGAAAACGAGTCCGAAAATATGGTCTATAAAGTTAAAAGGACTCATCCATTTTGTCGAACCTTTCATTTGCATAATTTAATGAATTCAATTCATTGTAATGCAACACCAAGTGCACCAGGAACATAGAATGACAGTTTGAGTTAATGAAATGTGTTAACGGTATCATCAGTTACTTGTATGTTAATTAGTCCAATTAATTTCCCCTGTTCGGTAATCTGAATATTGTAATAATCTTTGCTCCCCTGCAGGAATGAAATCTATGATATGCAGACCTCTGGGACAACCCGTTTAAAGACTCGTGGGCTACACTGTAGGCCTACACAACAGTTTTAAAAAAATGCCAAGGTAGCGCCGCCTATCTTTGAAAACATAAATCTAAAGGATGTTCTATCTAGATCCAGGGAGGTCTGACTGGAATAGCATTTATTCTGTCCCTGAATGTTATTTATTTGAATGACCGTGTAGCTCAGCTCTAGGTCTGGTAGCCATGGTTCACATGACGCTGTATGACAGTCATGTTTCAGGGTCTGCTGCTTGGCCATTGTGAGAGGCAGAGCTATAGAAGTTACTTTCAGCTTGCTTGAGAAAGTGCCCTTGCGTCAATAGGCCTACCAGAGGGCAGTGGTGGAAAGTAAGTACTGTACTCGAGTAAATGTTTTTGGTATTTTTACTTTACTGGAGTATTTCCCATTTTCAATACTTTTACTTCTACTCCACTACATCGCAAAGGCAAATATTGTACTTTTTACTCCACTACAATACTTTGAAATCTTTAGTTACCTTGAAGACTTTGATTATTATTGCAAAACCAATTAAGACCTAATACTTGGGACCTTCTGCATAATGAGTACTTTTACTTTTGGTACTTTAAAGTATATGTTGATGCCTATACTTTTGTACTTTTACTGAAGTAACTTTTGAATTCCGGTCTTTTACTTGCAACAGAGTGTTTATACATTGCAGAATTGATACTTTTACTTAAGTAAAACCTTTGAGTACTTTTTCCACCACCGCCAGAAGGGAGCGTGACTGATTGGCCATGATGCAAGTCAAGGAGTCGTCCAGCAGCTCTGTATGACTGCAGAAACCAACCACGTGTTTACTGAGGATGACGCTGGTCCAGGATCCTTAACTCCAATCACAAGTTGGCCTGGCTAAAAGGTTTGTTTTGTTTGTGTGAAACAACCGGAAACAACTTTGTCACCGGCCCACGTATCTCCAGTCCAACTGTATGCATTTCCCCCTTCATATTTACATATGTAGCCTATTTGACAAACATTTTACAAATGTGCGTAGACTTTGAAAAGAAACACGGGAGTTTTCTACCCAGTTTACTGCATGTGCCAAAATGATACAGGATAGGTGGGCACTAGGGACATCTGGGCACCTCGGTGTAACATTGGCCATTTTGTCCAAAATGTTAAAAATAAATAAAAAATGAAAAATGGTCTTTAGTAATTTAAAGTATACATGATGTGAACATGCACGGTAGGCTGCTACATCATTATCAGACTTGATTTTATCCTTCAACTTCTTGTTTATTCCCCAAAATGACAGGTTTTGTAGCAATTGTAGAAATATCAAACCCTAATTGCCGAATGTTTAAGCATGTTCCAATCATGTATACTTTACTTTGCTTAAAAACATTTTCCAAATATTTCATATTTTTTAAACATTTTGGAAAAAATAGGCAATTTAACACCAAGGTGCCCACTCTTCCTTGGTGAACACCAATCCTGTTACCTGGCTGCCCAAGTGGCTTATATGCATTTGGCTTCTTTAACTATTTTCAGTGGTAAAGCATAAGAGGAAAATAGGTATGCACAACAACTCCATATTGAGGACACTCTCTCAGAACAGGCGCTTTCATCTGTTGAAGAAAATAGGTCTCTTGAATGCACATAGTCCCTCAAGTGGATTCTCCATGTCTGTTATTGATTAGCTTTGAATATAAAATGGGATGAATTTCATGAAAGAAATTAGTGAAACAAACTGCAACTAGAGATCGGAACAATCTTTTTGTGAAATATGCACACAAGAGAGTAAAAGCAATGCCTTTTAAGCTAGCAATTTAGTATTGTGATTTGTGATGGAAAGGTATCATTTCAAATAGCTTAGTGCTTCTACTTGAAGTTGTTTGCGGCTTTGCATAATACAAAATAGCTTCCCAGTGATATGTTCCTCTTCTAGTTCAGTTTGAATAGCTATGTAATTGTACATCAACTATTCCCATTTCAATTCATGTGCAAAACATAAATACAATAACTATACAGAAGCAGAAGGACACACACCCACTACAATAATGTAATAACATTTCCCACTGTATGTATGATAGAATTCAAAATACCATAGGGATTATGCTTCTTAACCATGGGGATGTAATGGGATGCCAGAAATGACTTATTTCATTATTCTGCCCCAAAGATGCAGCATACTTCAGCAAGAGGGGTGCTTCTATCCTTGCCCAATTTTAACTATTTCCCGTTGTTCAATGATATGCCTGTAATTTTGCAAAATGACTACTATTTGCTTTTCTCAAGGAATCAACAACTGGAAAGTAAGCTACAGTGCAAGGAATTGTTGGGGCTCTGCACCTGCTTACAATACATATTCTCTGTCAAAATATTGTGCTCAATCTATAATATTTTAAGCATGAAGCCTTCATCTAAGTGCCCCCTGGAGATATATATATATGGTAATAGCCTCTATATGTGACATGCTGTGAGTGTCCTGCTTCATGTCTTGTTTTCCCTGTCCAGGGGAACAGCAGTGATTTTTTTTGTTCAGTATATTGGAATATCTAAAACTACATAGTAAAATAAATACAAAAGTGATCATTTATGCATTTGTAACTAAGAGTGTGCACATTTATTATTATTTACTCTGTTTACCACATTAACCCTAGCGTCCCTATTTTGGTCAATTATACTTGAAAATGTTCAATTATTATTATTTATTTGTATATATTCTTTTCTAAAATAGCAGATCCTCAAGCTTGCAATAAATTGTGAGCTTGTAAATCTGTATTTTCGTAATTTAAAAAAATAGGGCTTAAGTGTTTAGATTAAAACTGAGGATTTTACTGTGTAACTATCTAAAAGTCTCTTGTTTTGTTTTTACAGTTCAGATACACTCTTGCCCTTGATCAACTGCAAAAGGCAGACAATGGAGCAGATCGTTTTCCCCAGGCAAGGAATCACAGCATGGATCGACTCAATAACCTGATATTCCCTATCTTCTGAATGTGACCAATTTAACAGAAGGTCAGTGCCTTTTTTTTATTCCAGAGACAATTTAGTGACCTCCCTCTGGATTCCCAGCAGGACCAGCAAAGAGAAGAGAATTTGTGAGCTATAAAAGTAGGCCTACCTGTGTTGACATTGCATTTAGGGCCAGATTTCTCAAGGTGAACAGATACGTGGGAAGGGGGGCTATTATGCAAACCTGATAGCAAAGGCCAGCGGTATGTTCCTGAATTTTGTTTTTCAAGTTGTATGTTTCTGTCATTATTTGCCATCAGTGTTTATCTGAGGTGACAGGACTGATGCTGGTGTTGAAAAATGCAGACTGAATAGGATTGTGTGTGTGTGTGTGTGTGTGTGTGTGTGTGTGTGTGTGTGTGTGTGTGTGTGTGTGTGTGTGTGTGTGTGTGTGTGTGTGTGTGTGTGTGTGTGTGTGTGTGTGTGTGTGTGTGTGTGTGTGTGTGCGCGTGTGCGTGGAGCGAAGGTGGGCTATTCACAGGGTCTAATTAGTGCTTTTTTGTTTAAAGAAAATTGCTGGTTTGCCTCACTTTTCTCTGGGGGTTGAATTCAGAGAGTGCCATACTGCCATTCTTGTTTATTTGAGAGTTGTTCATTGAAACTCTGTTATATCAGCCATTTTTATCCAGGTATTGAGTATGTGTTTTACAGACCAGATTTAGACTAATGGAGTTCATTCAACTTCAATTTTCTAAATGTTTTTATATCATCTATTTACCCCTTTTACTACAACTCAAAGAGGATGTTATAGGTATTCTTTTCTATCATAACGTCATATTGAGTTTCATGTTTGAAATGATTACACATTTGCACCCTTCCTCCAGCCACTAAACATGTCATTGTGGGATGGGGTGCTGGTTGATAACTCTTCCTCTGTTCTGAATTACTCAACGTCCAGTGTGTGAATGGTTTGAGCGTAGTTCAGATTCGACTCTTAACAAAAGCTCGCCATTTCTCTTGTTACAAGAGCCAGCGTTCAGTGTTATTCAGCACCATTTAAAAATGATTTCATGTATGAAAGGAACAGTTTTGTATTTCAAAATGTACATTAAATGGTGTCCATCCCAGATGTCACAGCGGAGTCCCCATGGCGACTGAAGCCGGCTGCATCTGAGGAGGTGAGCCTGTGCACCCCCACCCCACGCCCCCACCCTACTGAATGGCATCTCCGTGATGGCTCTCAGTTTCTCTCGTCATGCCCCTGGCAGCTTTGACACAGGTAATATGCATGCAGGCTGACAGTGCCTGGGATGTGCAGCAGAGACAATGATGTACATATCATTTTCGTCCCTGACTGATTGAAGACTGTAATCTGTGCTGGACTGTCTCTGATTACACACGTCTCAGTGAGCTGCTGCTGGGCACTGGGCTCACCCACAGCTTTCAGCCTTCAAGAGGACTGAAGTCCGCCTTTAAGGTGAGCTCAATTTTCGTCCCATTTACACTATTGTTACAAGTGTCGGATAGAATGCATCTGGTGGATAGTGGTCAAACAGAGACCGTCTGAAGATAATACGGGCACATAAATGGGTCTGCCTCTCAAGGTCATCCCGTCCTCATCTCCAGTACATGCTTATACTCTGTTTGAAAAGACACTCACACAAAGAGACAGACAGACAGACAGACAGACAGACAGACAGACAGACAGACAATTGAATGAATATTGCATATCTGGACATTGTGTTCTGGGCTTGCAGAATGACAAATATGTTCTGAAGCTCAAAAGACCAGTACCATACCCCATCTGTAGGCCAAACAAACTTGACCACAAAAGGCATGGTGGAGAATGAAAAAAGAAAGTTGAAATTGAATTAGTTGTATGACACAATGCTGTATTGTAAATAAAATACAAATAAAATAAAAGTGCTCCGCTATTTAGTTGAAGAAACCAGTCTGAAAAAAAACTGAAGTGCTTTCCAAGATCCTCTTCCCTCAGAATGTGCCATGTTTGTAAACTCTAGGACAGAACATTTAACATGGACTTATCTGCCCTTGTAACCTTGTCAGTTACATTGGTCTTTCTATAAAACGTAAGGGAAAATCTATGTTGACAATAGGTCATTCCTTTACAGAAGATACCAAGCACATTAGAAGGTTGGTCTCTGGGGAGAAGTAATGGGTTCTGGGCAATTGACCAACCTGCCATGCTTTACTGCACCTGCACTGAGTTAGAGCTGTCATCATTACCACTACCTCCAACGTTCCCACAGCAAACCAGACACGCACTTAAAGCAATATTTCACGTTGGTAGAACATTTGCACTCTTTAATATGCATGCTAAAGGTAGTCTACATGAAGACAAGACTGTTAATACCTCAATTTGAAGCAGTAAGGTAACCTTTACTGAGCTACGGACTAACAAACAGAAGTTCCAAAAGGGATAGTTTGTATGAGTCTGCTCAGTGCATTCTTAGTCTAGAATGGAGTCTTCTTAGTCTGCAATGATCCTGGATATAAAATATTATAAAGGAAACCGTATATAAAATCCCAGTCAGAAACAGTGAGGTCTTATAATCTCATTACTTATCTTCAGTTTTAGTTGAATGCTTCAAATGTGTCCTGTTTGTGAATACAAAATGCCAAATACTATTTTTTTTTAACCTACTGTAATACTAACTCAATACAAATTAATATATTGAAATAATAAACAAAAGTGCATTCCTCGGAGTGCAGGTTTTCACCAGGCTGAGTGGCCTACCCAGGGCTGTGTCTATCGCGGGTTGCAGGTGGCCAGACACAAGGAAGCTGCAGGGAAAATAGCGTGTCTACGACTTTTTGCATTTGTGGTACAAAAAATTGGGGTTGATTTGATGTTTCGTCCATGAAGACATTTTTGTAAGAAATAGGCCCGGCCATTCATTTGTACAGGCAAACAGTATGGCGTATTAAAACCCTTTTTGATGTTCATTGTCACAAAATTATCCACAAGGAGCGAGTGCATTTTTCGGCAGCGGAAACTGAAATTGTTGTGGGCTCTGGCGTTCTTTACAGGCCCCTCAATGTGTGATTGAAATTTGTGGTCGACTGGACATTGCGTTCATCATTTTTGGCATTTGTTTGTAAACTGAGCCACTCCCGCAAACTTAAAAAATCTGAAAGATACATGTTAATCACATGACTTCAGAGATGACGTATACCAATTTGTGTGAATGTTGGCCAAAATCTGTAGGAGCAGTAGCAAAAAGTGTGTTTTGAAGAAAATGGCACAACATCTGGGAGTTGCATCATGATGTTATCTATCCAATTTGATTATAATGACTTACAGTTCAAGTGTAACATGCTAAGCAGCCTTGTATAATGCCACCATGGGGCCAATTAGAAACTTTGACCACCAGTCCACCATCATTGCTGCTCATAATATGTTATTCTCACATCCTGAACAAAATTCCTTAACAATAACAATCCACCAATCCCTTAACAAATAATATAAGAATGATGATATTACGAGAGTTACGCCTTTTCCCCCTGGCTACAACTCTCTCATTTCAAATCTTTCATTTTTAAATTCTGATATTCAAACAAGTTGTGAAGTAGTATGTATGTACAGTAGCAGAGTCCAATCAATTACAGGTCACTGTCAGGTTATAGAACACAAATAGAGTTTCATAATGTGATTTTGTGATAATGATTTTTGCATCAAACCCCTTAAATGGAAGGCCCATCTAAGATATTGACTAAAGTTAGGGATTGCCAGCTGCCTGTAGCTGCTTCACTCTGCAGATGTTCTTCTGCCCAGCATTCCTTTTCTCCTCCCACACATCATGTCTTATATCAGTGTTTTCTAGATCCAAAAACGACCAGCTTCGAAGATAAAGGAGAGGAACTTTACATTGTGCCAGAAAAAGGAATGAAAATTACGGGCAGTGTCAGATAATTGAGCTTGTCGTAAGAGACATGTTAATAACAGACAGAGATGCGGAAGACATGTCACTCCGTAACATGGGTGACAGACTCTCTCTGCTGTTGATGAGCTGTTTAGAAGGGAAATTGTTCCACGCAAAAACACCATCGTTATTACAAGCTGGCAAGCTGCTCGCTTGTGTACCCAATTCTGCTTGAACTGACAGAATCCAATTGACCGGCACATATTCATGCACTTATTTTCTTTATTCTCACCAACAATGCAGATAATTACTGTACCAAGTAAAACTGAAAATAGAATTTCACAGTGCACTAGAAAACAATGCCAGAGCAAGCCTTGTATGTTGGAACAGACTGGTAGACATACTGTAGGAACACTTTGTGTGCACTAAGCACTAATCCAAGGTGTTCTTGTCAAATTAAATTACAATCCAAAGTGTGTGTGTGTGTGTGTGTGTGTGTGTGTGTGTGTGTGTGTGTGTGTGTGTGTGTGTGTGTGTGTGTGTGTGTGTGTGTGTGTGTGTGTGTGTGTGTGTGTGTGTGTGTGTGTGTGTGTGTGTGTGTGTGTGTGTGTGTGTGTGTGTGTGTGTGTGTGTGTGTGTGTGTATACGTACTGTATGTATGTATATATACACACAGGCTGTAGACACAGTAATATACTTAACAGACTCTGACGTGCTTAGTAAGTGCATTTACCCTAGATACATCATCAGTTATAGTCTAGTAAATATTGTGTGCCTTGGACAGAACAGGGAAGAGTCCCGCAAAGGATCAAGTAAAAGAGTCCCCCAGCAACCTCTGACAGAACTCATTAATCAGAGTCCTGACTACTGAGTACTGAAGCCATGTCAGTATGTTGTGTATTCTACCAACTTTAACTTTGTTGTGAATGCCAGTGTGAGGGTGGTGAATGACGGTCATACTGATGTGGAGGGACAAATCTAGTAGCTGCTGTCCAACAAGTCATCTGTTATCGGAGGGAAATGTGTCCGTCCAGAGGTGAGGACGGCTTTGTGCTCTCAACCAGACCACCTCTCAGCCTTTGTGCTGGTAACAAGCTGAGCTCAGGCTCCAGCGAAGCAGGAAATTGTAAACTCTCCGGAGAGGCCCAGTGGAGAGATAAGGGCTTAGTGTTGGCAATGCGCATGGGGCTGAATCTGATAAGTCCAAGTCCCACGCCAGAATGGGAGTGATGATACCTCCCCTTCTATGGAGAGTTATGTTTAATCCCCTTTGCCAGTGTATTCACTTGCAAATACTCCTGTCACCATTAATATGTATTAACATCCTCCGCACACTGTTCAATACAGATTTATCAGTCTATTTTCCCTCTTGTGTGCACCATCGTCCGCCTACTGCTTTCGAACCATAGCTTTTGCACACAGAATAGGCCTGAATGTGCAGCTGACATTGAAGCAACACACTCCCTTACCTGTATATACTTGAATGTATAGATTCCATTGGTACTTGGTAGTTCAGTGAAAGCAGACAGCTGTGCCATATCTCAAAATTGATAATTTTAATTTCTTAATAAATTCCCTAAAGTGACATTAATGTGAGTTCCATGGCCAAATTCTATTGATTTAGCAAGAACCTAATGACTTGAGTAGTGTGATGTAACTTATAGGCCTACTAACAAGAGATGAAATGCTTGACATATAGAGGACCTATCAGTATTTATGTATCTACAGTATCTAATAAATCGCAGACACATCTTTCGTGTTTGTGTCTGTATGAGCATAACTCGGGCACCCTCCTACCGTTTGACTTCAAACTTGGTGTGTGTCGCTGATGACCCGAGAAGTGCAGCACTGCTGAGTGGCACGAATGTCTGGCCCCTATTAAAGGTCTCTTAAATCCACGTCTTAGGCAGTAATTAAGTGATAACGCCACCATCTTATGCGCAATCCCTATTATGCAAGTTGCGCTGAACTCAAACACTTAATGATTAAGACTCGCCAGCATATTTTACGCATGGGGGAGTGTTCATATGTCAATTAAGGGCGCAATGCGGTCTCTGCTATTTTGCACCTTGACTTAAATAGACTCACCGCATACCGCTAAGACGTGGTCAGACCACATCTTACTCAGTCAATTCTAAACTGATTGTTATCATTTAAAGTTCTCTATAATCTGTGGAGTGTCTATTTTCATTAAGTGTCATGATTGTATTGTCTCTCCATCAAACGATATCAAGCAAAAAGGAAATATCAGCCGGTGAGAGCGCACATATTACACACGTATGGACAGCTGGACAACTACTCAGTCCGTTTCAATCCATCCGATCTGAAAGACTCGTGTTCCACTCTAGGTGGCATCTCAAAGGTTTATTCCTTCATTAATCCAATGAAATAAAATAAAATAAAGGTAATTACAGCTATTTTTAGCTTAGAAGTGGAGTGTTCTCTTCTCCTTTTTCTCTCATGCGCTTCTCTCCACGACCAGTGTTGCCATGTCTGTTTATTATAAGCGACTTTGGGCTTGTTTTTCTATGAAGACGCGTTGTGAGCTTGTAGATCGGCTATTTTCAATATATATATATATATATATATATATATATATATATACATATATATACATATATGTATATAGGTCATGTGGCCTATAGTCGCCACATGACTATTGGCCAATACACAGTCTTGGGCTTGTTTTCATAGACCTGGCTGCTTATTTCTCTCGCAAAATATGGCAACACTTTTCTCCACACGTTGACTGTTACTTTCACAATAGCACTGCGTCTTGCTCTGATCTTAAAGGGAATGGCAGTGGATACTCTGATTGGATTGATTAAAGTAATGCCCAAACACACCCATGACTAATTCAGGGTCGTTTTACTGGCACCTTGGTGCAGTGCGCAGATTACCGCACTCATAATAGCAAAATGGCATTGGTCACGCCTCCACTCTGTCCGAGGGTCTGTGGAGGAGGGGGGGGGGGGGGTATAGGCACCAGCATCCCTGTTTGGCAAACCCGACCCATCGGTTTCATGGATTGGTGGAGCTTGCGTAACGTTTGTGCTACTGCGCTCGTATACGTGGTAGTGTATAGAGCACCGAAGTCTGACGTAATTTACACATCCTAGGTTTGTCTACCTGTTTCGCGGTTTTCCACCCCCATTCTGAATCCCCATAGACGTATTTAATATCGCGTCAAATAAGAACTGTGTTCCAAAAATAAACAAATTACCCCGGCGGTTTTACTCTTATGGATATGAAGCATCAACTGACGGTGAGAAAACGCTAATGTTACTTCCGCCGAATTAGTTAAATTTTCGCCAGAAACAGACTGTATCAAATATAAGTGACTGACTATCATAAACGATACAGAACCTCCTCCCTGACAATATCGCCGAGACAGTTGTTTATTTTTGGACCACAATTCTTATATGAGACGGTTCTATGATGACCCAATGTTATTCTCCATAGCGAAATTACTTTACGAACCTGGGGATGAACGAGTGACGTCAGGACTTCTGTACTCTATACAATGGAACTCCATTAGAACTCCAAATATGGAGATGTATGTCCATATTTAGTCGATTGGTCGCATACTATTGTGTACCACTGCACTTGGTACTCTGACTGAGTGTGTAAAGCTTCTTTAAACCAGCATTAAAAATCCCACTCTATATAATAATAAGCAAATGTATGGACTCTTGTTTTACTTGTCTTAAGGTCCCGTTTCAAGTCTTGTCTTGTCATAATCTCAGGACAGTGAGATATATGTACCTGTGTATGCCTGTGTACCCGATGTACCTGTGTACATTGGGTATTCTGACAACAAGTACATCAAGTACAAGTAAGCCAGTGCCCGTTTATATAAATAACCTGTTGATTGTAATTTCAAACTACTATTGGGTAACAACGTGTGCAGCGAGTACTCTGACAACTGGTACAACGTATATTGCATAACCGAGTGGGGCATGCACTCCCAACTTACATCGTCTCCGACTTGAGTGCCCCCCCCCCGAGTGGACTAGTTCTTAGAATTATGCTTAGTAACGGTTTTTATACAGTTTATTCATTTTGAATAACCATGCTATGTTTGGTACTGTATACTGTAGCTGTGCTGAGATTTGGCTTTGGTTTGTTCACTTTATAATGGCTACAAATAATGTTGCATTAATCTCATAAAATAAAGAATGTTAGATGTTATTTGTATGAGATTATGCCTATGTTTGGTGGTCTACTCCACACAAAAGCTCAGAGAAGCTCATTATGGCATGGTGAGACCCTGCTGTTTGCATTAAAACAGCCAAGCACTGTCTGTCAGCTCTCTGGCAGAGCCCAAATCAAGCTGTCAATTACTGGACGTGTTTATGGAAATTACATGTTTGTTAACATTCTGGAAAAATGTGCTCTCGGCTCAAGCAGCATGAGTTCAGAGAACAATTTCGCTCGGAAATCACCTTTCAGATGAATGTAGGTGATCCTCATCAGATCACAGACATGGGAGGCCTTTTAGCTCTCACTGTCCTGAGATATATGACAAGACAAGCCCTGAAACGGGACCTTGAGACAAGTAAAACAAGAGTTCATACATATGCTTATTATATTATGGAGTGGGATTTTTTATGCTGGTTTAAAGAACCTTTGCACACTCAGTTTTGGCTGGTGTCCACCCCGTGGTCATTTTCATGGTGCAAAAACACTGATCAGGCAATTATCACAGTAGATCTGGAACAAGGGGGCAAAGACATAGGAAAACACAATATTAACATTTCATTAAAATATTAATTTAACCCAATTCCCAAAAGGGTGACATTATTCACTAGAGGAATAATTTGTTTGATTTACTCCTTCATTTTTGTTTCCGGTTCAAATCTGCTGCCAAGCCAATCAAACAAAGCTTTGAGAAAATGAACCGATAGATGTTCTGAGAGACTATCAGACAGGCAACAGCCGTTTTATTCATAAACCTAGTTGCCTGGTGGAAGTGGATAGGGTCCTTGATAATCTTATGGGCCTTGCTAACACAATGGCCAGTGGCAATGCAATGCAGTTCCTGTGCCAGGCGGTGATGTACCCGGTCAGGATACTGACTAAATATCTACTATATCAGTGTTTCTCAACTTTTTTGGGCCAGTGCCCCCTATCCAATGTCCATGTTGTCCCTTACTGCCCCCACACCCAATTAAAATGTAAGCTTTATTTTTGGGCGGTGAAACCGCCCCTATATGTGAGGTTTGGACATCGACATTCGCTGCACTGTGATTGGCCACCATTGTACCCCCCCCACCCATTGTACCCCCCCCAACCCTGCGCTGTGATTGGCCACCATTGTACCCCCCTAACCCTGCACCGTGATTGGCCAATCACAGTCTATTCAGGACTGTGATTGGCTAGTGAAACATGACACATGTGCATAGCCCTATAAATAGGACTATGCACTTTAAAAAAAAACATTTATGTTTTTTTTTAAGTTAGGGGTGTACAATGGTTGGTCCACAATATTACCTTTCGTTAAGTGAACTTCCATCACTGTGATGACCACTGTGATGACCACTGTGACCACACCGCCCACTTCACACTGGGTGTGATTTTTTATTGTGTATTGGGAAGAAAACATCTAATTGATCATTCCAAATTTCCAATGTTACATTCAACTGGATTGTTAGTATGTGATTATTATGTAATTATTAGCCTACTCCCAGGTAGAGAGAAAAGCCTATTCAAATTGTATATGGATGTCAGGCCCTGTCACATCAGGCCCCTATCACAGCACTGCATGGCAGGGCTGTCATGGCCCTGTCACAGGCCCTGTCATGGAACCATGGTACCATGTTACCAGCCCTGTCACAGGGGTGTCAGCAGGGCCGGACTGGGACCAAAATTCAGCCCTGGCATTTTGTTCCGGACCGGCCCACCCCCCCCCCCGTTTGTCCGTTTGGGGGGGGGGGGGGCGGGCGGAGCGTTTCACTGTTTCAGTCCCAGCCCTGCACATGAACTCTGCAGCCGCACTGAGGCCCCTGCTGGAAAGCATCCCAGCCCAAACATTAACGTAACTAATAATTGGGCCGCGCGACCCGGAAATGACCGTAATAATCTGAAAACGGGAGCGAAAATATTATTTTTTTTGGCCACAGTGCCACTGGCCCAGCGGCCCACCGGGCATTTGCCCGGTACGCCAAATGGCCAGTCCACCGCTGGGTGTCAGGCCTGAAATCCCTGTCACACAGTGCTGTGAGAGGGGCCTGATGTGATAGGCCTGACATCCCTGTGACAGGGCCTGACATCCCTGTGACAGAACCTGACATGCCTGTGACAGAGCCTGACATCCATGTGTCAGGGCTGTGAAAGGGCCTTTCACTGCCCTGTCACAGGGATGTCAGGCCCTGTCACAGCCCTGTGACATGATACTGACCATGATACTGACATCATCAGTATCATGCCAGCATCATGGTCAGTATCAGGTCAGTATCATGACAGTATCATGGTCAGTAGTAGCGGCCTTAAGTCTCAAGAGACCATGGCACAAGCGCACTTGGATTAGATCAGGTGGTGCTGAGGGAGCAGTGCTTAGTGTGGTTGTACAGTCCCACTCGCGAATGACAGTCTCTCATGTCAGTATCATGTCAGTATCATGGTCACTATCATGTCACTATCATGTCACTATCATGTCATTATCATGGTCAGTATCATGGTCAGTATCATGGTCAGTATCATGGTCAGTATCATGTCAGTAGCATGGTCAGTATCATGGTCAGTATCATGTCAGTATCATGGTCAGTATCATGGTCAGTATCATGGTCAGTATCATGGTCAGTATCGTGTCAGTATCATGGTCAGTATCATGTCAGTAGCATGGTCAGTATCATGTCAGTAGCATGGTCAGTATCATGGTCAGTATCATGTCAGTAGCATGGTCAGTATCATGTCAGTATCATGGTCAGTATCATGTCAGTAGCATGGTCAGTATCATGGTCAGTATCGTGTCAGTATCATGTCAGTAGCATGGTCAGTATAATGTCAGTATCATGGTCAGTATCATGCCCCCTCCAAGAGCACCTCAGTGCTTCCAGCGCCCTCCGAACTTCTCTGTACACTCCCCGCGGGGCTGTACCACCTCCGTTGAGAAACACTATACTATATTGTCTCCAATAAGATGTTTATGTCGATTTCATTGCTGATGTTCTATCACATTTAAAGGCCTTGATTACAGCCTCAGAATGATCATGAAATTGAGACAATCGACATGCATATCTCAGATGCCTGGTCGAGCTCATCTTAGACAAGGTAATTTTAACAGAGCAATTACCTTTGTAATGTATTCCAAAGTCGGGGGATTTTCTGCTGCTTAGGTGAGCCACAGACAACATGTTTTGATTTTTAAGCAATTGTATTGTTCACTTTGAGATCACACCTCTACCAAGGTCCCGCATTTCTCTCTACAACAACCCCCCTGTGATTTAATCTTTTTCCCCATCATGTCTGTGGCAGAGCATACCTAATTACCTCATACGACCTGTAGCTCTATTTAAAAGCTTTATGCAAGACAAGTCCCACGGTTTTGACAAAGCTGCATGTATGGGTAGTGTGTTTACAGAGGCAAAACCCCTGCTGTAAGATATACCCATCCCAGTGGTGCTGTATCACCTGTCAGTGGTGATGACAATGCCCTGGAGAACGTCAGTGTGCAGTGAAACTGTCATCACACAATTACTCTCACCATTACTGGCCTTACAGCTCCATGTAATGGCTGTGACACACTTTACAGTTCAGATTGTATTCTTCAGTCATTGGCACTTAAATGCTGCACTCCATTTTATGAAAAGATAAAGATCTCTATAATCTGCTGGAGCTCATCCATCCATTGAAAGCTTGTCAGCCAACATTTTGTCATTCGCTACAAGTTGTCAAACCTTGCTTTCCCCCTCCGACCCCCCCCCCCCCCCCCCACACACACACACACCCCACCACACACCTTTTTGTTGGGTTGGTGGAGGTGTGTATTTGTTTTTTCATCACACTAATGTGCTTATGGTGTGTGCCTACAGGAAAGAGTTGGCCCAGTTATCTATTTCAGTTGTCGCAAGCTGCAACCGTCTCATCCCAAGGGCTGATGTTGCAGGTGACCAAAAAGCACAAGCAAAGGTTCCATTCCACGCTGAACTTTCACCATGAGCAACTTCACTGCCATGGGAACTCTGTTGTATCTGGGTACAAAGGAACAAAAACAGAGCGTAAAATTGCAACAGATCACAGAATGACTGCATAATGGTGAGCCTGGCAGCCAGCTGTACTGCTGTCTTTTCAGCCTACTCCCTCACCACAGTGTTGGGAAATCCCAGCAGGCTCACATTTCATTCACAGGGGCTGAAAGTAAGGGATAATCTTTTTATTCAATTAAGGCAGCTGTGAAAATGCTATTTCTCATTGTCTTTGTTAACCACATGAACCCTAGCATCCCTATTCTGGGAATGTCATAATAGGTGAACATTTGGCAAAAGTAGGTGAAGATTCAGCAAAAATAGCAGATCTACAAGCTCACAATATGTGCGACATGTTGGGAGCTTGTAGAATGGCTATTTCCGCTCTTTGATGTACAACAATGTATGGATAGGCCTATGTGATGAACGTATGTACAAATCAATACCTTATTGGCAACAAAAAAGCCGAAGCTTGTTTCCATTGTGGTCCATTTTAAGTGTTCACCCAGCATTTATCTTGCTTTCCAATCTCGAGCACGACTGCATCAACCCTTGCCTAGTGCCGACCCCGGTTTGAATAACCTTGTGCAACGGGGGGAAAAAAGCATGCATTTAACTCAAGTTAAAGACTTACCATGCTCTGATTCAGAGGACGATTTGAACTTTTACACTGAATAGTTGCTCTTTGGGGGTCCTGAATGCAGGGGCGGAAGGGCCATTGGGCGGACTGGCCATTTGGCGTACCGTGCATTTGCCCGGTGGGCCGCTGGGCCAGTTTTTTTTAATTTATTTTTTTGCTCCCGTTTTAGGATTATTACGGTCATTTCCGGGTCGCGCGGCCCAATTATTAGTTACGTTAATGTTTGGGCTGGGATGCCTTCCAGCAGGGGCCTCAGTTCATGTGCAGGGCTGGGCTGAAACAGTGAAACGCTCCCCCCCCCCCCCCGTTGACAAAACGGCCCGGGGGGTGGTGGGCCGGTTCGGACCAAAATGCCAGGGCTGAATTTTGGTCCCAGTCCGGCCCTGCCTGAATGTCATAGTGTCAGTTCTGTGTTCTCAAGCCTTACTGCGTTGTCGCCTGGTCTGTGAGTAGTCCTGCAGATGTGGAAGCGCCTGTGTGTGCATCGGTACCACCAAACACAGGAACCAACCTGTCTGCGTGCACACAATGGCAGATTGAGTTTAACAAGCCAGATGGGTTGTAATCGTCTGATCAATCCAATGTTTGTGGGCTTTTATGCCTTTTATTATGGTTTGTTTTCCTTACGTGTAATTTCCTCTGCTGATTTGGCGTCCCTTGGGGAGGGACAGGGTGTCCGAAGCATCTCTCTGCCCGACCAGCGTTACCACTATCAGGGCCCAGAATCAATGCGTGTCCTTTGGGCTGGGCAGGACCTCCTGTGGAAGTGAATGGAGCAGCACAGGTCGGCCATGGTGCTGCGGTTTTAATACCCACCTTTGAGAGCAATTTGGGTACTGTAGCACGGCGGCATATGGTTAATGTGACCCTCTTTTCTGGAACAGTTAACTGGGGCGTTTGTTAGTAGAGGACACCTTATGGATTTAGACACATGTCCTTCGCTGTAGCTAAAATGTGACATTTCATAATTTCGTCATCATTTCATCATACATTTTTTGGTTCATTTGTTTGTTTTTCTACAGGACTGAACTTTTTGTTCACAGGACTTTTTGTTTACAGGTAAAGTAGAAAACTCTACTTTAAATTAACGTCTTCCCGTTCCCTGAATCATATTGTCGTTCTTAGACAATAAACCTTAAGCAGTAATAAGGCAGACACACTCCTTCAACATGGGCACATGCTAACAGATGAGACAGAAACACACAAATCACAATACACAGATATAGGTGTGTTCAGGAGAAGGGGGAATATATATAATATAACTTCATTGCACCAGGGTCTGACAATCTTGTAGGCATTGTTGTTTTCCAGCCACCTGTAACAGCATGCATTCTTTTTCAATCATAACTTAAGTGTTGTTCCCTTCACCAATGTGAAGAGGTTAATGCTTTCTACTTTTGGAACCCACGGACTGGCTTTGTCACTTATACCTTTATAGCATTAATTGAGACTCTCTAACAGCGCTTTTGTTTCTTTTCTTGGGTATGTAATGAGCTGGATAGATACTCAACATGCTCAATCACAAAGAGCTAATCTGACTATATTGTTTGACAAGTGCGTTCCTTACAGCTTGGTAAGATGTAATCTAGGAACAATTATGTCAATTCCAGCGAACAGTATGGGGCAGGTAAGAACCACTTTAGTTTTCTACAGTTTAAATGTAATAGCCCCTCTGAGATCTAAAGTTCTGAGATTATGAACTTTCTTTTTCTTTTTCTTCCTTTTTATGAATTTGAAGCACCTTTTCTTTGTGGAATTGAATTGAGGCTGAAATTCTATCTTTGCCAAGTTGCAGAAAATACATACATTTTAGGTATAGGATGCTGTCCCCACCATATACAAATCATAATAAAGTCATGTTCCATAGAGATATGTTTTCTTTAAACGTTATTTGGATCCTATGTAGGATTGACATGTGAAATGTGGATGTAGTCATTTTCACATAGGGTGAGAACTTAATTCTAATTCTGCAGTACATCAGGTACCTAATCTTTAAAAGTGGCATATAAAAGACACTGAAGGTGCAGTGGCATTTCAGGGCTATTGAGGTAAAAGACGTCAAGGTTGCAGAGGACTGCAACCCATCTGAGTGATGTCTTTTAAGCCCCTGGGACTTTACATTTTATCACTCCTCATATTTGTTCTCAATGGCAAATTAACAACCTTTCCCGTGCCATTCAGTTTCTTTTCTGAAGACAAGGCTTAAATTTTGTCCAACTGCCTGAATTTACTACTATTCTATTTTTCACACGACAGAATCAATACCAGGACTAAAGTAGAGAGGATAAAAATTTATGGTATCTTGCAATTTAATGGTTGAAAAGATGCAATTTGAAAGATCATAAATTGTGAAGGAGCTCACGCTTCATTGCCCTTGATTCAGTGCTTGCTGTTAGAACTTGATTTGCGGGTGTCTGCAAAGTGTGATTAACGAGGCGATCAATGTGCGCTGCGGCACACTACGGCACTCCTAATGCTCTTCATTAGAATAAATAAAATAAATTGACTGCAGCTCTATGAAAACTCTGTAATGGTTAAAAATCAAAGAACGTCATCCCTCAGCCACGATTTAGATTCTCTCGGCCTGCATCCACCTTCATCACATTATCCTGACAGCCCTGTCCCCAAATCTGCAGGGGCCCCGAGACTGGCTCTGAGCGAGGGAGCGAGAAGGAAGTGGTGTGCCGGCAGGGGCCACAGGGTATTGTTTAGTTGACTGGTAATCATAAATCGGAGGTCTTTTGTACTGAAAATGTAAGGCAGTGGGGGGGGGGGGGGGGGGCGTTGCGGTTTGTGGAGTATTAATGCATGAAATAGCATTTCAAGCTGATAAACGGTTTGCCGAAGGGTCAGTCAGTGCAGATTGCTCTTCCTCTTCTCCTGTTTTTCATGAAGGCATATTGTTTGTAATAACATTTACCAGGGGAATTTATTCCACCTCACCTCCTGCTTCCTCGGGAGATAACATGGCTCTGTTGTTCAGTCCGTTATGGAAGGGGTTATGTTGCCGTAGTGGTGTTCAGCTCTATTACAGCGCTGACAATATTGCCGTTGCTATGTTGTATTGGCAGGCCACAATATGATCTGTTATGCAGTCACTTAACCTGGCACTCAATTGATTATGCTATTTATACAGCTCCCATAAGGCTGCTGAAATCAATTAACTATAAGTAATTGGGCAACAATACACATTTGTAAATGAGTAAGTATTGATCTTTTCATCTTAAATAGTGTAGCATTGACTCAAGTGCCTATGTCATGTTGTTTGTCAGCTATTGTTGAGAATATGAAGCACATTCATCCTGCGTAGTTGATCATGCAAATATGTATGCACAACAACACCAACAATCATTTGCTTAAGGTAACATAAATATTACATTCATAATAACAACACATGGAACATAATGGGAATAATACACTGTGTGACGCAATAACATCAAACTGCATCTCTCTCTCTCTCTCTCTCTCTCTATCTTGCTCTCTCTTTCCCTGTCTCTCTATAGGGCATTGTAAATAAATAGTGCCTGGCTATGTTGTCTGTCGGACTCTACACAACTTTGCAAACCAGGAAAGTGGCACTTGAATACTAAATACAATACATTATGTCAGATGATCAAGTGGGGAAACTCAAAAGCCTGGATGTAACACAAAGTGGAAACTTAAGCATGCATGCATCATATTATGTCACATTTATAAATGAATGTTTGTTAATCAGACATGGGCTTGCATGTCTCCCTCTCTCTATTGCGATCTCTCTCCCTCTCTGTCTCCCTACCTCCTCTCTCTCTATCTCTAGCACTGTGTATCAGACACAGACACAGCAATCTGTATAATGTTCTCCAATAATAACAAAACTACTTCACAAGTACAACGTCGGTGTAAGAGATTTGCTGAATAATATAATTTACATGCATAGAGTATCAACTACAAGGCCAGTTTGCCTGCTTGTAGCAGAGAGATGGGAGCAACTTCTACTACTGTAGATCCCACGGAACCCTGTCCTCATCCCTCCCAGTGAACTGTGGGGTTCACTGGGATCACCAAGTAAGCATACTAGGGCCGTTACTGTTCCTTCTATACATGAAAGCTGTTAAAAAGCTGCAATTTGTTCTTGTTCGCTGTTGACTCAGCACTCCTGGTCTCCCTCTATCAAACGTTATGAAGCTAAAAGCAAGTGTCGGGAGGCGGGCGGGCGCACATGCCTGATAGGCAGCCAAAGCTCTACTCACCATCAATCCATCCGATCTGATGTTCCACTCACAATTTAGGTGGTATTTCAAAGACTTATTCCTACATTAATCCAATGAAATAAAATAAGTCCTGCAGTCCACCTTAAGGCCAGGGTAGCTCATTTCTTTAGCTTGTTTACTCTGCGACATTGTGTCTAATGGTGGCGAGCCAATAGATATCAGCATTATTGTTATTATTATTATTATTATTATTATTATAGTCCATACTCGGGGATGTCCGCATTCAAACACACACACACACACACACACACACACACACACACACACACACACACACACACACACACACACACACACACACACACACACACACACACACACACACACACACACACACACACACACACACACACACAAACCGTACATTATAGGAACAAAGCCGGGGGGGGGGGGGTGTGTCTGTCTGTGTCCAGTGACTGCGAGTACAACCAGCACTAAGCAGTAAGATCAAATTTCTAAGAAGGGGAGGGGCCGTCGGAAGCGTGAAGAAAAGAAGCTGGCCTCGATAGGTAACCAATGTTGGTGTAACTGTCGTAGATTTCGGTTGCATATCTACGTCACGTCCAATCACGCCCATGACTACGTTAGCCAATCACAGATCGGAACAGGCCTTGATAGGTAACCAATGTTGGTGTAACTATTGGATAACAACACGATCTGGCAACACCAGCGCTTGTTTCACTCACATGATCTGGCAACATCGGAGCCACCCACCCAAACAAACAAACAGCCGTGCATGCGCGAAACACTGCGATTGTATAAATAGATGGAAAACCAGGAAATACAGCGACATTCATTCACAGTCGGGATTAAAACACTTCTTTATTAAACAATACGGAGTATTACAGAACACAAACCACCCGTGGGGTCGGGTAACTGCTATAGAGATGTACGAGATGTACAAGCCTTAAGCACGGCACTCCAAACACAATTTGGGGAAAGTGTCTTAATCCAAGGCCAAGTTTCATCTACCTATATAAATTGTGCAAGTGTGTATCAAATTACAGCTCATAAACACTGATTAAATGTAATTCTTCAGAAAAAAACTATTATGGCCCTATGAACTATTATTATTAAAGACACTATTCTTTTTCTTTTACCTATTTTTCAGTTATAAAAACTATCCATAATAATAAAATAGCTAAAGGGAAATATTGTTGCTGCTAGTAATAATAGTTAATGGAATCATTATTGTTCTTGCTGAAGAAATCACATTTAATCAATATTTGTGGGCTGTAGTGATATGTCATTCAGTGTAACAAAATGTCATTCAGTGTAACACCAGTGAAACACCAGTATTTTATAATTAAAATGCAATAACTTTGCTTTGTTTACTAAGAGAGACAAAAACAAATATCAAAGGATGAAGTTAAAGATATAAATTTTAGCATTTTATTCAGTGTAAGGCATCTACATTATAAAGATAATGTGTCTTATAATACCTTAAAATGCCATGAATACCGGTAGTTTAAAATTATTTATCATAGTGTTCATACAATAATGAAATATAATCTTTTGCAATTCATTTTTACTTATTGTTGTAAACTAGTTAAACCAAGCTACTGTCATGAAACTTTTGTTACGATTACACTGAATGATAAACATTCATTAACATATATTTGATAAACACATGATAAACATTTTTTTTTTTTTGTTTGGGGGGGGGGCTTTTTTATGCCTTTATTGATAGGACAGTAGTTTGACAGGAAATGGGGAGAGAGATAGGGAGTGACACGCAGCAAGGGCCATCAGGATCGGGAGTCGAACCCTCAACGCGCTGTCAGGCTACATTGAGCCTAGGTGCCCGGACGTCTATGCCAGCATACATAAACATATTTAACAGGCAATTCCTTGGCCACCTTTATAAAGTAATTACCTTGACCTATAGAGATTTTCCTTACTTTTCCATTTATTGTATTTTTTATAAAATGATAACATACAGTATTTTTCCTGTGTGTTGCACTGGATGACATGTGTTTTTGTTCCAAAGGTTACTAGAGGAAGAAACGGTGAAATCATCAAATATTTCAGAGAGATTTAGTCAACTCAACACATTGATAGTGTACTTTAGTAGGTCCTCTTTGTTGTGACACAAAGTCCCATGATTAACATCATGTAATATGCTTTAAAATAGCTTTTTACGTGTATTGCACTAAATGACATTGATGAAGTAAAAAATTCCAGACAAAAGTGATTCACGTTTTTAAATACTTTTTAGATAGAATTATATTTAAAACTAGAAAAAGTGCTCCTCGGAGCACAGGTCTCCGCCAGGTCAGGTAGGTTATTGTGGGCCAACAATGTTCGGAATTCGCCAATCAGGATGGAATATGAAAAATCGGACAGAACCATCTTGATCACTTGACTATAGAGATAATGGGTACCGATTTGCATGATGATTGGACAACATTTGTAGGAGTAAAACAGAAAAGAAAAGTGTTGAAAAAATTGGTCTCCTGGTGGCGCTATAATAGGGCAATGTTAAAAGGTGACATTTGTTCTTCAACATAGTGCGAATGTGCGTGCAAAGTGTCACCTCAATCGGACGCTGCGTTCATGATTTGTGGCATTTTGTTCAAAACGGGCCACTTCTGCAAACTTTAGATGTCAATGTTAGCCAATCAGGATGAAATATGAAAAATCTAACAGTTCCATCTTGATCACATGACTATAGAGATCATGTGTACCGATTTGTGTGAAATTTGGATAAAATCTGAAGGCTTAATATCCAAAAATGTGTTTTACATAAGTCGGCCTCCTGGTGGCGCTATAAAAGGCAAATGTAAAAGATACAGGGCAGATGTTTTTCCTTGGCCTCTAGGGAGTGTGCGTGCAAAGTTTCACGCAGATCTGTGCAGTTATAGTTAAAAACACAAATCAGCCTTTTATAGCGCCACCATGAGGCTGATTTGAAAAATGTCAAGTGGCATTTCTTCCTCGGCCTAGTGGGAATGTGTTTGTGAAATTTCACGGAAATCGCAAGCTGCGTTCATGATTTGAAGCATTTTGTTCAAAACGGACCTATCCTGCAAATTTTGGAAGCCAACCTTAGCCAATGAGGATGGAATATGGGAAATCGGACAGATCCGTGTTGATCACATGACTATAGAGATACTGTGTACCGATTTGCATGACGTTTGGATAAAATCTGTAGGAGTAATATAAAAAAATGGGTTTTGCACAAATCGGCCTCCAGGTGGCGCTATAACAGGCCCATGTAAAAGAAATTGAGGCAGAGGTTCTGAATTGGCATCCAGGGAGTGTGTGTGCACAGTTTCGCAGCGACCGGGCCAACGGTGCCGGAGATTAGCTGCTAACACACGGACAGGACACACAGACACACGGACACACACACGGACGGACGGACAGGGGGTAAAACATACTCTCTCGCCATGCCTTTCGGCCTGGCGGAGACAAAAAAATTATATGTTGTTGTGAGCACTAGCAAAATTATGCCATGGGTGTCATGGATGGATGGATGGATGGATTTTAACATTTAAAAAATACTTTTGTCATTAAGATTTTTGTTACACTGAATGGCACTTTAGAGCTGATTAACAGAATCAAATTAATAGTTTGCTTTACAATACAAATATTTTCTGGGTCAAAAGAAGGGTATGAGTTGAGTTACACGTATTTATACATATTTATGCTTTTCAGTTTTTTTTATGGCTTCCGGACAACAAACTCGTCTTTGACCCATTTACAGAAACACTGTGGGGGGTAATTTCTTTTGGTAAGCTAGAAGTTGCAAATTGTAGAGTGCAGGTGCACTTTTAAGGCGGTTTTGAAGGATGGTAGGGAGTTGCACTTTTTGATGGCTGGTGGTAGGGCATTCCACATTTTGGTGGCATAATAGTAAAATGAATTCACCCCCATGTTTATGCCGAATCTGGGGGGAATGAGATCTGTGGAGCTCCCTCTGGTGTTGTACCTGTGGGCGTTACTCACTCTTTTGAAGTAGTTAGACAGGTACATGGGAACTGGTCCCTTGAGTATCTTTTATGGTAGCTATCCACCGCACCGATTTTGGGCCGACTCGGCGTCGAAAAGTGCTGGGATCACACGCACGCACTTGCGTTCCCGCGAGCATGCGTTCCCATACTATGGTCACACACTGTTACTCTTACACTTCACACCCCATCAGATGCGCAACCCAACCCCTGTCTGGTCTCTCCAATCAGTAGAATGCATTGGTGCCCCTCTTAGTTGTCTGTGTGTTCATGGGAATAATTACAACTGAACATACTGCTGAAAAGTGAGTTTAACAATGGTATTTTTTTTGGGTGAAAGATCAAACGCATTTCAGAAGCCATAGTCAGGATAGCCTAATCTGATCAGCGTCGCGCTAGCACACACTCTCCAAATAACAATGCGAAACTAGAATTGCAAATAAAACCATCTTCGTTTTTGTTTTTCCACCATCACCTCTATTGATTCTATTATCATACCTTTCTTTCTAAACTTCTATAAATCAAGGCATTCCTTGGAAAAGACAAAAACTAACTAAACTTAGACAAAAGCTACATTTCTAACAAAAATGAATCAAACTACACATTTATATTTCATAATGCTGTTCAGAGCGTGTCTGTGCGCATGCATGTGATGCCATTAAAATAGCATCCCCCCAGTTAAAAAATCACCATTACACCAGTGGGCGTAAGTGCCATTTTAGCTAAAAATGTAATAGTAGAGTGTTTTTTTTAAGTATGTATTTTTTTATATAAATTATTGTATTCCTGTATAAAAGTATAGATTACATAGCCTATAGATATATTATATATATTTTAAATAATTACAATCAATGAAAAGTTTGTTTTTGCTCTCCTGTAAAATTCTGAGAATGTCACTTACGTCCTTTACGCTCCAAGCCCTCGAAATAGCAGATCTACAAACTCATCGTGGTTTCGATTTATTGTGAGTTTGTAGATTTGCTATTTTCTGCATGTTCCCCCCAGAATAGGGATGCTAGGGTTCAAGTGGTTAACATGGCATACTGTACAAAATGATTGTTCAAACAACTCTTTGTTCAACAGCAACTAAAGTTATGTCTCCCATAATGTTTTCAACACATTAGGTACAGTGGTGTTTTCAATAAAGATCTGAAAGTGTAGTAAATAGTCAAATGAGGCCTCGCGCCCTGTACCAAACACCTTGGTGGTGCCATCCAACAACTCAGAATGTTGAGGCAGTGCCTCAATGCAAATATTGCCAGAATGTGGATCTGGGAAGGCCAAAGTCTGTAACTAGATCATCAAATGATTTAAGAGAATCTTCTTTGTATAAATGTAAGAATTCCTTTATCAACCCATTGCTTCCATAAAAAAAATGTTTTGTTGATATGTAATTTATTCCGCCAAATGCTTGATTCTGAGTTGAGGTATGGGTTTGTATTGAAAACTTGACATATTTTTTGTCGCACACACACTCCCTGGATGCCAATTCAGAACCTCTGCCTCAAATTTTTCACATGGGCCTGTTATAGCGCCACCTAGAGGCCGATTTGTGCAAAACCCTTTTTTTTTTACATTACTCCTACAGATTGTATCCAAACGTCATGCAAATCGGTACACAGTATCTCTATAGTCATGTGATCAGCACGGATCTGTCCGATTTTCCATATTCCTTTGCTTCCAAAATTTGCGGGATTGGTCCGTTTTGAACAAAATGCCTCAAATCATGAACGCAGCTTGCGATTTCCGTGAAATTTCACAAACACATTCCCACTAGGCCAAGGAAGAAATACCACCCTTTTTCACATTGGCCTGTTATAGCGCCACCAGCAGGTCTAATATAGCAAAACACATTTTTGGAACAAAATGCCTCAAATCATGAATGCAGTGTCCGATTGCCGTGAACGACCTAAGAATAAATGGCACCCTTTTCACATTGGCCTATTATAGCGCCACCAGGAGGCCACAATAACGTACCTGACCTGGCGGAGACCTGTGCTTCGAGGAGCACTTTTTCTTCTAGTTGTCCATGTTTCTTGTTTTCTCACCCCTACCGTTTTTATGCAAGAGCTTCTGGGAACTCAGATTATGTTTCTTGTAAATAGGAAATGACAGGATGCGCTTGGGCCTGGGGAGACTTTTTTGTGGATAAATAGGTAAGGGGTTGGAGAGGGGAAAGAACCAATTGTTCAGTCTGATCTCTCAGGGGGGAGAGCCCAATGAGCCAGGTGTCTAGTGCTAAAGGCGTCGTTATAGAACAATAATTTGGGAAGCCCCAGCCCCCCTCTTTCCACTGGGAGCTGAAGTTTGTCTAATCGCATCCGAGCACGTTTCCCATTCCACAAAAACTTTGTACAGATTCTATGAAACTGAAGTACTTTCTAGCGACGTTGATAGGGAGAGATTGGATAAGATCATTTAAGGCACATAGTTAATCTTCAATACATTGACTTTGCCCCACAAGGACAAAATCAGTGTAAACCACCTGTCAGTATCCAAGGACATTTTCCTTAATAAAGGATCAAAGTTCCTCTCCACTATCTCACTCATTTGACTGGGAAAGAGAAATACCAAAATACTTCAACCCCTCTCGTGGCCATTGAAATGCATAAGGATTTGTTTGCCTATTACTAGCCCAAGATAGGGGCACCAGATTAAAAATGCTTAATATAGACAGTTTTGTCTTGTGCTTATGCACGGCTATGCTTATGGACGTGTTATAGACTGAGATGACCTGGCTCAACCCAAAATAATCCCTGATAACATTAATGAACAAAAGTAAAGTGTTACAAAAGACATTTAGTAACAGATCTAGCTCTCGGAAATATTCATGACATTTCAAAAGCTTGTATTTACAAATCAGCCCAATAGAAAGGGTGAAGCAGACATTTTCCCTCTCAGCCAGGGTCAATGCATAATAAGACTCAATTTCAGCTCACAATTTCAAAGTTTAATTAGACTTTAAAAGAGTCTTAAACAAATGCCCTGCACTCAACAATAACACTTAAATGCTCTTTTGTGTGGGTATTCCCAACGAACAATAGGAAATTATGTAGGGGTAGGGGAAAATATATTTCATAATGAAACCACATCTGGTGATTGCAAATAATTGCTTTAAGCGGCTTATTTGCCTTGGGTTGCGGAGGGTGACTCCAGTATAACTGATATGAGAATATGAACCCTCACCCTCACTGATGAGGCCTATTCACAGCTCTGCCGACCTGTGCCCCCCTCCAGCTCCTTACTCTTCACCATGATGAGGAGAGTGTTGTCAAAGTTTGACAGCGATTACATTACAGATTGACATTCATCTCTTCATTCCTTGAGTTTGCCATGCGACACAGTATAGGAAGTAGCACTGAGAAGCTTAGCGGGAGTCTGTAGCATGCTCTATTTGTAAAGAGGCCTATGACTCAAACAAGAATAGCATAGCAACAAGCAGTGCAGCTCAGTGCTAATGCTAAATCAAGACTCACTTTTCTAGTGTGGAATGTGTTCTACATTTCTTTACCCACTCACAGCCTCCAAGAATAAACACATTAAATTGTCCGTGCAAACCAATGCTGAACCAAAAAGTGAAGAGTGATACATTTCTCATTAGAACAGCCATGAAGAAATAATTTCTAGACAGTTTGCTGTGCCTCCCTTTGCGCATATTTATGAGGTAGATTTCTTAAAGGTAAAGATCACCTTGAAATATACACCAAAATGACATCATGAGTTATTGAAACATAACAATGTTTTCCATATCCAGCCAACATCTGTTTATCTCATTTAAGTAACTTGGCAGAATCTAGAGATCGTTTTTGCCAATGAATTGCGCTGCTCTCAATTATGCATGGACTCATGCCATGCAACGTGAATCCCCTTTTAAAAACAAAGTGAATACAAAAAAACTTGATCTGTTTTGTTTCAGCATTGACCTTGCTTTTTTAGCTGCCTCTAGTTACAGTTAACCATTCAGAAAAGGGTTTATGGATAGGCATGGCTTATAATCTGTATTCTGACTGATGATGGAAAACAAAAATAAATTGAAATAATTGCACGCATTGTCTTCCATTTGAAAAGAAATACCAAGGGAAATCATAAAGAGAACAAAAAACAAAATTTCAGGATGCTACAATAATTACTTCAGGGTATCCATTGCTCTCTCATGGAATATATCAGTGGCCACCATGTCTGGGGTTTGACCTAGCGATGCTGAGGGAAACACTGGCAAACATGGGACAAAATAGACAACTCCCATTACAGACTGCCTAACCATTCCCTGGAGAAAACAATTATCCACACAAACTCACTACTTGGCCAATACAATCCACATATAGACTCATTCTCTGTTAATAGTCATTTCTATCCTGTATAGGGTGCAAGAGTAAAAACATTACATTACATTAGGGATATGGGAACAGTTAGTTTCTAATGTAATGACATATCTTGAGATACAAACCACAAAATTAATTCTGAGCTTTCTTCATACAGGAACAGATATATGTCTGTGGGCAATTATGTGATGCTATCTGAGGAAATACAGGCTCCATGTGTTTAGATACTAAGCCATGACTTGACAATGATGGTTTGCCTCTGTGCTAGCCTTTATGTTTACTTGAGAAAGTGAAAGGTATGAGATCTTTTACTGTATGTTTGGACAATTTTGGATGCCTCTTTTGTATATTGTATGTTCTTTTTGTTGTCTAATGTCTCTTCAAGGACACCTAGATGCATAGCAGCATTAGGCTACAGGACATTTTTTTGTCTCATTTAAATAATGTTGGCTATTTTAGGTTATACTTTAAAAAAGAAGAAGGAAAAAAACACACAACAGAAAACACATCAGTTCTTATTACCCAAAGCATGATTGCACTTCACACAAAGATTCATCAATTTTAGATTAAATTGAAATCAAGTAATTACTGATTATTTGGAAACCATTTAACATTACTTAATGGAACAACTTATGAATAAGGAATGGTTTCATCTTTAATTCATATTTGTAAAGTTACACAAGGCTAATATTTTCAGAAAGCACATGCATGCGTTTAATTCAAGGAGCATAATTTAGACGGTGATTAAAATAATGAGCGGAATGGGTCTGGGGGTTTGACGGTGGTCATGGAGGTGGCAGGGACAGGGAAAGTTTTTGCAGTTCATATACAGTTCATGCATAGATTCTCCGGGAACCAGCACTTATTAGCCAATGGAGGACCGCCATCACGGCAGCGTGCAATTAAGTGTCTCCATGCAGAATGAGCGCTCAGGTCAGGTTTAATGGGCAGAGAGCTAATAAAGGTTGGGCTGAGCAGGAGGGGAGGTGACTCACCATATAGCTACGGTAGCACCGGAAAGAAAGGTGTCTCAAAGGCAGAGTGGAGAGGAACGCTGGTCATCATGCAGTCTGTCCCTCTCTGCAGCTAAAGCCTAGGAATGCAACCATCAATTAGCTTCCTAGTAATTATTCTATCGATTACTGTTTCGATTAATCAAATAATCGAGAAACAATGTTTGTTTTATCATTAAAAATAATCTATCAACGAATCAATGTGAAAAAAGTCTAATCGAATTTTTATAATCGACTAAATCAAGTAACCACTTAAGCCGGTATGAAAAATAAATGCCTTTTCTTCATGGAATCAGCCAGAAAATATTCACATGGCGTAAGAGCAAAATGGCCACTATTTGAATATGTAAATGTCTAATGTCTAATGTCTAATGTCTAATGTCTAATGTCTAATAATACATGTTTATTTGGTTTATGTTGTATATGACATCAGTGCATGTTGATCTCCATATATGTGCATTTGACATATGTGAGTGAAGCCTCGTGAAAACTTCTTTATGCATTAAAGAAAATACTTTTGTGATAACTACATTACTGCAGTGCATAACCCATAAATGGTGAGACAAGCCTAACATTTGATTTGATTATTTGTGATGCTATGTGTCCTGGTCAGTATCCTGTTGTCAATATACTGGTCAGTATCCTGGTGTCAGTATTCTGGTCAGTATCCTGGTATTAGTATCGTGGTGTCAGTATCCTGGTGTCACTCAGCCAGCCACCTCCAGCAGTTCCAACCAATATCATCCTCTGTCCGATGGTCTCTCATTTGAAACCCACTAACTGTCCATCAGACATTATTCCATCATGTCTATTTAAGGAAGTCTTTGCCACTATCTGCCCTGTCATCCTGGGCATAATAAATAGCTGTTTGACATCTGGAATTGTCCCCTCCAGTTTTAAACATGCATCTGTTCAGACCAATGACCCCAATAATTACAGGCCCATCTCCAAGCTGCCGTTTCGCTCTAAAATCCTAGAAAAATATCCTAAAAATCCACTTGGATAAAAAAAAGTTCATCCAAGTGCCATCTTTCTTAAGCACCTTCAATATCCTGGACGAATTCCAATCTGGTTTCAAAACTCTCCACAGTACAGAATCTGCTCTGCTGAAAGTCCATAATGACATCTTATTATCTGTTGACTCTCAACAAAAATGTGGAATGCCCTAGTGTAAAACCCTACTCACTTTCAAAAATGCCCTAAAGATACACCTTCAGGAGGCTGCAATTCGAAAATGGCCCCTGTCAAAGTCTTAACCTAACCCCCCCCTCCCTGAACTTTTCTTCTCTTGTACATATTTTTTACCTTTCATACCAGTAACCTGTAAGCTGATTGTATGACGTTCTATATAGTAGTGTGTATATCTGTCTGTCTCTTATATGTCATCATGATTTGTGTGCGTGGGGATCTCATTTTAAACAAGCTTAGTGAGTCTTCCAGTTTAGTAGACCTTGTATTGTGAATTTGTACTTTCATGTACTGTTGTTCTCATGTCTTACTAAATAAAGTACATCAATCAATCAATCAATATGTTTAAAGCCTTACATGGCCTAGCCCCACCTTACATCTCCGACCTGTTAATACCTGCCCCCACCACTAGGTTGCTTAGGTCATCCACCCAAAAGCGACTCTCACTTCCTCTTAACACACCTAAAAACTAAAGTTGATCGGCATTCTCTGCTGCTGACAATTTTAAATCAAACCTACAGACTTCTGTCTTGCTTTTAGCTCAGTCTGAGGGTGTCTGTTTAGACAAGGTCTTCTTTTTAGTTTTTTTCTTCCTCTCCTTTCTCTGCTTTAATCTGTTCGCTTTTGATAATTGTTTCTGTTAATGTGCTTGCTTCCATTATGTGTTTTCTGTTTCTACTATTTTCGGCTATTCGTGTCTCCTGATGTTTTTGAACTGATTTTCTCTCTGAACTCTGTAATGTGTCATTAATGTTGTTTTCTGACTGGAAAGCACTTTGGATCAACTCCTGTTGTTTTTAAGCATCCTATAATACAATTGAGAGTGGTGCGCATGCGTGTCTGTGTGTCTGCCTCTCCAAGCTGTTTGTGGGTGTCACGATGTGAGACAAGTGTTTGGACCCAAGTACAGAACCAGGCAGGCAGATCAAGTTCAATGATGATTTATTATCAAACTTTGAATATAAGTTGTCAATACAGCAGGACATACAAGGTGGACACAACATGACAACAACTATAATCTGACAAGGGAACACTGAACACAGGGAGGTTTAAATAGACACAGACTAACAAGACACAGGTGAAACATAACTACAATCAACACAGGGATTGGCTGGGAGACTAACAGGACACAGGTGGAGAAACAAGTAATCACAGGGAGGAGAGACAAGACAGGAAACACTAACTAGGCTAAAGAGGAAACACTAGGACATTACTACATAATAAAAGTACAAGACAGATCCTGACAGTGGGTCTGGGTTCATACGGGTCCTCATGCTCTCTCTCTCAATACAAACTGATGGTCACTCGACCATGCTCTCTCCGTCAACACAACGTTACGTTTCGCTTTCGCCTCCGCGCACCGCTGTTGCAATGAACGTCTACAGGCTACTAGACGGGAGCCCCGCGCAGCGTTTGCATGTTGCTGTTTGCTTTCGCTTTCGGTTGACGCGACGAAACAAACACAGCTGTTGCTTTCGCTTTCGGTTTGCGTGTCGAAACAAACACCGCTGTTGCAATGAACGTGTACACGCTGTACTGTCTCCATCTCCGATGTGCGGGCCAGGCTACTAGAGCCCCGTGCCGCGGCTAGACGGGAGCTAGACGGGAGCAGCACGAACCTCTAGTGCTATACAAATAAAGGTGACTTGACTTGACTTGACTTGACTTGACTTGACTTGGTGTCCGTATCCTGGTCATTATGATGGTGTCCGTATCCTGGTCATATATCCTGGTCAGTACCCTGGTGTCAGTATTGTGGTGTCAGTATCCTGGTCAGTACCCTGGTGTCAGTATCCTGGTCAGTATCCTGCTCAATATCCTGGTCACTATCCTGGTGTCAGTGTCCTGGTCAATATCCCGGTGTCAGTATCCTGATCAATATCCTGGTCCGTATCATGGTGTCAGTATCCTGGTGTCAGTATCCTGATCAATATCCTGGTCCGTATCATGGTGTCAGTATCCTGGTGTCAGTATCCTGATCAATATCCTGGTCCGTATCATGGTGTCAGTAGTATCCTGGTGCTAGTATCCTGGTCACTATCCTGGTGTCAGTGTCCTGGTCAATATCCCGGTGTCAGTATCCTGGTGTCAGTATCCTGATCAATATCCTGGTCCGTATCATGGTGTCAGTAGTATCCTGGTGCCAGTATCCTGGTCACTATCCTAGTGTCAGTATCCTGGTTAATATTCTGGTGTCAGTATCCTGGTGTCTGTGAAGTAGAGGCAGCTCTGTGGGGGATTGTGCAGTCAGTCTCATGCCATAGTTCTTGTCTAGATTTCAATGATAAAAAGGTTACTCTGGCCTACGCTCACACACAGTGGTAAACATTTTGGCTGCCTGCTCCAAACACCATGAAAAACACTCTGCTTGTATGATCTATTTATTCTTAGAAATTCTGACATAGGCAATTAATTCAATACTAGCGGTTAGGGCTGATATGCGGCCCTCACACCTACGTAGCACCGCCGATCCAAAGTCCAATGTTTCAATCATGGGTGTCGGGGGCTTTGTCAGAGTATCCGTTGTACCCGTCTGGCTGTGTCCCTTTTGTGACCATATACTGTATGGAGAACTCCGTTTTCAGGCCCATTCTGTAATTATGTAAAATGATGCAAATGTCTCTTCAAATGACATGAAACCCACATGACTACAAAATGTAAATTTGAACAAACCTGATTTATGCCTTTAAAATAGAAAATAATTAAAGATCAATGTTATCATTTTGCAACCCCATTTTGTCACTGACCCATTTATCTGTGTTTGTTTTTACACTGTCTGGAACAGAACCCACAATCTTTGGCCTCCCATCTGTTTTGAGGGTTTGAAGTGCTATTTGGTAATGCAAACCAAATATCTGACTAATTAGCAATTCCCTCACGTTGCTATACATTTCACTCTGCATATTTCTGCCTTCCAGATAGTAATGCAATTAAGCACAAGTTTCTCCCCAAAATTGCTTAACTAGTAGATGTAATTAGTGAGTTGTTTTGACACAGAAATAAAGGAATATATCCATAAACCTAGTATAATATTAGTGCTTTCTCTGTACGGTATATATTTATTATCTTTCCCATTTTTATTTATGTTGTGACGGTCATTTTATGGTCTTTTCCATGTTGTTTGTTTAAATGCACAGGTCTGCGTAACTAATGTTTAGCAATTGCATAAGATGATGTTATTTTGAAAACTGCAGGATAACTTCATTCACAGCAGTTCACATGCATAGTCAATCCCCTTTCCCATTATATCGCATGGTTATTAATACTAAGGAGTTTGGGAGTTTGCAAACTTGCCTTGCCATGCGCATCTGTGTGAAAACTGGGTGCAGCGGGATGCGTTACAATCACCTATGATCAGTTACAATGGAAATAAATAATTCATGCTGGAGGAAATGAGTCTAATTAGCAGGCAGTTTGTGTCCTTTGATAAAGCTGAGGACTAATTCAATGAAGGGTAGGAAGCTCTGTCATCAGTCAGCCCTGAACAGATTAGCATCTATTATGAATGAGGGACGAGCACCCAAGTGTGACCAAGTGTGACCAAGAGACAAACTTAATAACTCCTGCAATGGGACAAACTTCCCATCCTCCATCCCACCTCTGTCCCCCCCCCCACGCCCACCCCCACACACTATGCTCTCTCTATCTCTCACACACACACACACACACACACACACACACACACACACACACACACACACACACACACACACACACACACACACACACACACACACACACACACACACACTCATCCCACCTCTGTCCCCCCACGCCCACCCCCTCTCTCTCTCTCTCTCTCTCTCTCTCTCTCTCTCTCTCTCTCTCTCTCTCTCTCTCTCTCTCTCTCTCTCTCTCTCTCTCTCTCTGTCACTCCACACTTGCCTCCTATCCCGCAGGCCTATTGTATGCAGGTAGAGGCGCGCTGCTGCAGTGGAATTCCTAGCTACTCTGTCTATCATTTTGACAGCTGTGGAAATACATTCGCCATGCAGCATTTAGAGACATCCGCTGTGTTCAACACTACATTTTAGCACAAAAGGAACCTATAACTCAACTAACTGCTCCTGGGGGCATCTACTCTCTGAACTCTTTCTAAGTTGTTGGCAACATATCCTTGAGTATAAAAATGTATTGAGAGCATATTCATTTTATATTGTCTTTAGTCACCGGATGCGGACTTGTTCATTTGTTCAAACAACTGCTATTTCAATAGTTAGGCCATGAAGAGTGGCTCGTCACAGAGGTACAATGGAGATGTGAAACTTTTGGAGCTGAGCGATGTCATATTCCTTTTCTTTTATGAGAGCCCAACACAATGAGGGCCAATTAGAACTGAGTGTAGAGCCATTGTGACAAGCAAAGGCCCTGGTGTCAGGGGGGACACGGGTGGGCGGGATCGGCCTGTCAGAAGTGCATTGAGAAAGATAACAATAAATAGCTAATAATGACACTTAATGAGCTTGATTAAGTTGATTTGTTATGGGGGGAAAAAATGCAGTAAAGAGTGGATGTAGGCGATGTAATGAGAGATTGATTTTAATAGATAGGACATTCTGTTGGGGCTTTGCTACATAATGGGACTGGAGGGAAAATAGTGTGAGCTACAAAGGGATGCTAAATGGATTCTCCCTGGACATATTTTAGATAATTAGATAAAACTAACTTCATTCAACCAAGAACATGATGAATATGTTACAATTTTCACTATATTTAATGAGCACAGTGGATTTTGTATCATATTTTCCGGACATGGCTGTTTGTAATTTTGTATGCATTCTCTTTTTTTCTCGCAGACAACAAGTGCAGTATATGAATGTCGCTAAATGCTATTATGCGAGCGGTAATCCTGTCAGATGATTATCCTTCCCACTCAGACTTGACAGCTCCAGAATTTCTCTCATTTCATAGCATAATTGGGAATGATTGAATCAGGGATTTTTTATATATACTGTTCTGTGCTAGCGAGCTGTCTTTGCTTTCCCCTGCGATGGTGGAAGTTATCAGAGCCCCTACATGTTCCTGAATGGCCCACGTAAACAAAATGCACTGGCAGACAAAGTTTCCCAGGCTTTGAATGTGCCTCTCCCAATTTTCTGTCGAAAGCGCCCGAAAGTCATATGAAGGGAAGTTTAATTAAGTAAGAACCTGTTGAGGAAGATTTCCAATCATGGTCTTCAGAATGAGCGCATTCAGTGTATTCATCTCCAGGCGATACGCTGTCTCTTTATCCAAGTGTGCACTGGAGTTCTCTAGAGGGACCCTAGTTAATTGAATACATTAAAAGAGAGCGCCGGGGGCTTTATTTATTTTTCTACTTTTCTCAGACTTGTTTAAAAGAGACCAACTGCTGATGTTTGGCCCCTTCTAGAGCTTAAATGGTCTCAACACTGGGAGTTTTGTGCGGGAGCAGTAGCTTGAAAACAGCGTTATTTATTCATGATGAACCCCTGAGTGAGACTAGCTTACACATTTGGCAGTCATCCAAACAAGCATCTTCACCATGTGGCATATGTTCCTATTTGTAGATAGCTATAGGGTTTCATGTATTGAAACACAATTTGTATTGTTATTATTATTTTTGTTTTGCATTTTAGGCACTTTGACCACATTAACCTTATTATCCCTATTTTGGGGCTACTACTCTGCAAAAATAGATGATCTACAAACTCACAACGCGTCACAACTATTTTCAGCGAAGAGATTTGGTGTAGAGGGGAAATTGATAATAGATAATAAAAACATTGAGATATAGGCTATAATTATGTGTTTTAATTGTGAAGCTGTGCCTTTTGAAAATGAAAAAGTGAGAAAATAAATGCAAACTGAAAAATGTACGCAAACATTATACCATACATGTCAAGTCATACTATGCCATCAAAAAACAATACTAATCCATTGAGGCCATGCTCCTTACACCCAAACAAGTTTGAACCATCCGACAAGGCCATCTTTATAGACCCAAGCTCTTAGTAGTAGGGATAAATATTTTATGCCAGAAATGGTGGGCTTGGTATATTCACTTAAAGGACCAATGAATGTGACGGGGCCTGACATCCCTGTGACAGGGCTGTGACGGTGCCTCACATCACTGTGACAGGGCTGTGACAGGGCCTGACAGCCCTGTGACAGAGCCTGACAACCCTGTGGCAGAGCTGTGACAGCTGTCACAGGGATGTCAGGCCCTGTGACATGATATACTGACCATCAGTATCATGTCAGTATCATGTCAGTATCATGGTCAACATCATGGTCAATATCATGGTCAGTATCATGGTCAGTATCATGGTCAGTATCATGGTCAGTATCATGTCAGTATCATGTCAGTATTATGTTATGTCAGTATCATGTCAGTATCATGGTCAGCTAACGTAATCACCAGGTTGGAGATATGCGTGGCCATGCACTCATGGGTATACAGGTAGTAGAGGCTCAGAACACAGCCCTGGGGGCTCCTATGTTTATGGTCAGCGGGGCAGAGGTGTTGGAGCCCATCCTCACCACCTCGCATCACTGACAGAAAGTCCAGGATCCAGTTGTACAGAATGGGGTTGAGACATGTGCTTGATATGCTTGTGTTCATTAGTAGTCTATAAACAGCATTGTCACATAGGAGTTCTTCTTCTCCAGATGGGTGAGGGCGCTGTGGAGTGTTGTAGCTATGGCATCATCTGAGGATTTGTTTGGCTGGTAAGTGAATAGGCTCTATGCACAGCATCTATATTGGAAAGAAATTGGGCCTCTTCCTTCACAGGTGTTACCAATGATGCTAATGAAGGCTCTGTTCCATTTAGTGTAACAAAGCGGTTCTCAAACTTTTTAATTTCAAGGACAACCATAACTCTGAGTGTAGTGTACAAATGGTTCCATTCGTACACTCTCAGAGTTACACACCCGTAAGGGGCCATTTGGAACCCTCTCAAGGAACCATGAGGGTCCCTGGACCACACTTTGAGACCCACTGGTGTAGCAGAGTGTTTCCAGTGAGCCAACATGCACAATATCAGCACCCTGACTCTGTTTGACCAGAGGGGTCCAGGGACCCTCATGGTTCCTTGGGGGGGGGGGGGTTCCAAATGGCCCCCTGGGTGTGAATCTCTGCAGTGTACAAATGGAACCAAATACACTCTCAAGAGTGTCCTCAGAGGTCCTTGAAATTAAAAAGTTTGAGAACCACTGTGCTAGACTAAATCAGTATCATTGGTAACACCTGTGAAGGAAGTTAGGAAGTGGCCTAATTTCTTGCCAATATGCCTGCTGTGCATAGAGCTTATTACCAGTGTAGGTTGGAATAAGCTATCCTATATTTCTTATGCTATATAACACCATGTCATCAGAAGTAAGTACAAGTACCGCATACTATAATATGCTGTCAATATAAAAATGCTGGTTATATTATGTCATAAAAAACAAGCTGTTCAACACTGTTTAACAAAAACATGCCATACTATACAATGTTATCGGAAAGAAGCCATCAAATATGCCTTTGTGTATTTGTGAAAATCTGTCAGAGGAACAGCATAGACAGGGTTTGAACACGTACACCTCCTGGGTCACATTTGTTCTCTTAACTGCCCGGGAATGTCACAACCAGACATCAAAGTCGTGTGAGAGCAAAGAGGAGCAATTTGAAGAGAATCATATCAAGACTCATATCACATCAAGAGTCATGAGAATCATATTAATGAGGGTGTCTTTCAGTTGGATATGTACTGTAGTTTCACTATAGGAGTAGGCAAAGGTATGTGATGTTGAATTATAGTATCCATCAACACATGCTATGGATTAAACAATCTAGATCGGCCTGAGGAAACATGGAAGAAATGGGGGGGGAAAACAATCGCTCAAAGTCACCAGCGTGATCCTTTAACAAGCAGACTGACTGGTGGACCTTGGGGTATTAATGTCATGCCATGTGTGAAATGCAGACGGTGGCCTTCTCCCTAGAGGGCACCAAGATCAGATCACAGGATGATACCCATTAGTCAACATGCTCTTTACCACTGCATCGCATTCATCACAGCTGGGACATGGAAAACTTACTTACAAGACCATATTATATACTCATTATTAACCTGGTGCATCATTCATCTTAGGGCAACAAAAGGTATTTCCATTTTATTTCAACTTGCACTTGTGAATTTCCCTGCATTGACAGTCAAATAGGACCATGGAACACATATTATCTTACATTAAATCACATGGAGTTGAAGAAATGGAAATCCATCTCAACATTTTATACCCCCAAAGTGTAGCATATTTAAACCCTTGAGGATTTTTTTTTCCTGTAAGAAAAAAGGAAACGCTGCTTTTGAAAGGTATCTTTGTTGCTGAAAAGGGTCTTTGAACATCAATTGGCCACAATCCTCCGTGAATATGTAAAACACTGTAATTTGAGGAGTGAGATCCCTTTTATTAGAAAAGACTAAAGAGAGACTTAAAATGAACACGGTGATCACTGATTAAGAGCGAATGTGCCAGGCATTTATATAGCAGGACTGCAGATAATGAATAAAGATTCATGCTTTAGGCCCAAATTTTAATTTTTGCACAAAATGTGGCTGATGTAGGCAGCGTTTAATCACCTTACTGACAGGAGTAACTGCTTTCATTTAACCTTGACTGAAGATCATGAATTCTAACGCATTTAATTGGATACATCATTTAACAGAATGAACAGAGCAAATTTTCGCCAATTCAAAGGCTCAGATTGACAGACAGTGGCAGTAAGACCCACCACAATTAAAGCTGATCTGTATTCACTGCCCCTGTCAGCCATCACTGTAAGTGATGTGACTCTGTTTGATCATCTCTGCAGAGAAACTTGGCTAAACTTCACCTTGTTTTGAAAGGGATAGAATACAAAACTTCAGACCTCTCTCAAAACAAAGTGACTACTACTGAACCTCAAACCCCGGACATAACCCCAGCTCACTTTACTAGGCTCTAGTAGGCTGGGATGGCTCAAGTTGGAAGACAGAGTATATCAACTTGCATTGGGTCTGGTCTTGAAGATACTCAGAGGAACAGTGCACATGTACCTGTCTAACTGCTTTTCTAGAGTGGGCATAACACCAGAGGGAGCTCCTCTGACCTTGTTTCCCCTAGATTTGGCTCAAACATGGTGTTTGAGCCAATGTATTCTACTATGCTGCCACCAAAATGTGGAATGCCCTACCAACAGCTATTAAAGATCGATTCCCTATCCACACTTAAAAACTAACCTAAAACATGGCTGTCCTCAAGTACAAATGGACTTAGAATTCTATCCCCTACCAGCTTGCCCCCAGAGAGTCAAACAACGCTCTCCTTAAGCGAGCTCCTCGGAAGGAGCCCTTGGTAGTGGCATCCTCTGCCCCCCCCCCTTTCTGTAAATATATATTTGGCTGCTATTGGTGTTACTGATATGTAATGTATTGTATGTATGTATTGTATTGTCTTGAATTGAGTACAATGGACCAACATGGAAACAAGCCCCCCAGGGCTTTTTGTGTCATCCTTTTAGCATAGCTTTTTTGACTGTACTGACATATTGTTATCAAGCATGTTAATAAAGTATTCCATCAATCAATCAATCAATCAGTCAAAGGCAGAGGTTGTTGGGGAATGGACAGAGTTCTCAAGGATGGGGACACAAAACAAGCCCCTTGGGTACCAATGCTACTAACCACCTCTGCCTCAACAGTGAGTCAGCATCCTGACAGGCCCGTGACAGCACAAAAGACAACACTGACTAACACTGACACCATTATGTTTATTATCTCCATCAGTGGCTTGATTGAAATATTTCAAAATCAGGAAAATGACAATGCCGTCTTTTTCGAGACATTGGAAATAATGACTTTGTCTCGTCGCTCTCTGCAGACAATTGCCCCAGCGATGTGAAAAACTGTGTCAAGTGGTACACAGTGAAATGTGCAGCAGACACTTAATTGTTTTCTTGCCTTTGACTCCAGAGAGAACAAATTCATTCTCAGTGCCAGACATTTCCTCTGTGACTAGGCCTAACCAGCCAGTGAATGTTTGGTTAAGCAACCAGCTCCGGGGTTAAATTTCTTATTTTGCAATTACAGTTTTTTTTCCCTCCCCTCATCAGCATAACACATAATGTGTTATTTAAATGAACATAGCTTTGGGACGTTTCTCTTAGCCAAATCCAATATTGTGGATTCTCAAAGTGGAATCATGGGAACCCCAAGGGGTCATTTAGGGAGTCTTGGGGGCATTCTAAGAAAGAAAAAAACATGAATAACAGTTTCACTTCACTGTAAATCTATTTACAAATTGCCACAATGCAAATCTAAAGACTATGGTCAATGACGATGCGTTTGAGGCTCCTCTGTGAAAAAGAAAAGAAAACGCTTGAAAGCTGTCCTATATGTGACATGAACATATATAGGGTTCATGGCCACACTGTAAAATCCTGAATGTTTATTTAACTCTGAGAGTGTTAAAACTGTCCCTTTATAGGTGTTAAATGAACACTCCTGATTTTACTGCACAAAAATCATTACCTGAATAACACGATTCTAACAGGCTATAATCCTTTTTAGTGTGCCTACCTATCCAGAAAAGTGTAATGAAATGCATCCTCTTGTCAAAGTGTGCAACCGAGGTAACGTAAGAAAACAGAATTACGGAGGAATTTGTATTACATAGACCTATTGAAATAAGAATAGGCCTCAAACAAAAAGGCTCTCGTCTCAAGTCTGTCCCTGTGGGAGCGATCTGTGAAAGGATGTTATAACTGGGATGACACGTTGGCTTATGCCAGCTGGAGTTGATCAACTGTGACATTTTGAAACATAAGAAAAGCCATGTTAAAGGAAATGCAGATTATGGAGACCAAATCAATTCCAGTCAAGTGTTGTTTCATTCTGCCGCACCACGATAACACAAACCACGTGTGTTGCTTTTAAGTGGTGAAAATAATCATAAGATTATAGAGTGGTCTCTGGTGCTAATTGTCTGAGAGCTATTTTTCTTTGGCTCCCATTAATTCCTCTTTTGGATAGGCTACCCGAAAATGTTTTAACTAGACTTCACCAACTGTTAGCTTTAAGAGATATTGTTTGATAACTGTAATGAAAGAAACATTACTTCACCATAAGTGGTGAAACAGATATTTCTTCAGACAGTCGTAAAAAAAAAGAAAAGAAAAGAAGAGGAAAAAAACATATCTGAAATGTTTAGAAGTTAAAAGTGCCTCGAAGGAGCACTTAGACTTTATTTCTGTTCCTGCAAATCTGTTTGAGATCTGTTTAACAACAGATTTGCAGGGTGAACAGCTTCATAGATCTTGCTATAGTCTATTAGATTTGATACTTACCTCAATGGCCGAGGACCCCATAAGGGTTTCATTCCAAAATCCATTCAACATTCACTCAGTGATTGGCCTAAAATCATCAGCCATTTTCCTGAGTCCTGGTAGTCTTCAAGATGTGTAAACAAACAAACAAACGAACAAACAAACAAAAATTAAATAACTACATGTTCATACAATGCACATTGTCCAGATAGACAATGTGCTCATTGAGATTTTTCACGCATTTCTTATTTACATCATAACATGCTACAAGACTGTATAAATTGCTTACGTCCTTGCTTGCTGTGTCCTTTTGTTTGTCTGTTTCTTTTGCTGTTTATTGTTGTAATTTGTATATATTATATAAAAAAACATATGCAATGTAATAGCCTAACCCCAACTATATTTGCATACATTTCATTTGAGGGTAAGTCCCTCTCCCAAGTTTGTTTTCACTCATGGTTGTTTTTTTTTCTTAGGAATTCAAATACAGGCCACTCCCACATCTAATGAAACTTGAACCTTTCTTCTAATTTCTTTTTTTTTTATTGATTGATTGAATACTTTATTAGTCAAAAATTTAAACAGCACGGAGGTACAGTAAAACACTTAGGCTAAAAGGATAACACAAAGACTTGTTTCCATGGTGGTCCTATTCAATTCATCAAGACAGCATAGAATATTAACACATTAATACATGTTCATCAACAAATACAAATAGCTATATTTATGGAGGAGAAAAAGGAAAAAGGAAAAACGGCAGAAGTGTACGACCCCTCATTTCAAGGGGATTTAATATCTATCTCCCCTTGTAGTTTCCTGACAGATTCTTATCGTGATCTCTTGCGCTCTACCATTAATTTATGAATAAGTTAATCAATGAAAAGAAATTGGGAAAAGAAGCTGAGAACTACCATAGCTATCACCCACCTTCCCTTCTCTCCCCATGAGCCAGCACGGCCTGTCACTTGTCCTAGGTTGATGGTGACACAGAACAGAGGAGCATGCATATAGGTGATTTCATGAGTGATTGATATTGTTGGGTTTAACACTATGATATTAAACAAATGACCCATTCCAAAGTGTCTGGGACCAAGGGAATGGTGGACCGGCTGCTAGGAGAGACACCGCTAAAGCATGTAGGCCTATTGATTTGCTAAATCAGAATTAGGCTATGCACGTTTTTCCACAGTAATTGGATGCAATCAGACAGAGACCTACTGTACTTGGCATGACAACAGATGAGTGCTGGGACTGGGATGTGGGAACACATTTCTGGAATATGTGACTGTAAATATGTCATGAATGATTATCACCACTTAGGTTATGCTTTGAAAACAATGACGATCACATTTGTCATAAAATGTCCTGTTGACAGTTTTTAAAGGCATGCATGTTATTTCTTTCAACTCCACAGAATAAACATCTCTGGATATGGATTCCAGACAACATTTCACACATAACTTGAGTTCCCAAAGCATGAACAACAGACAACAGAACAAGGACTTTTTTTCCATGATGTTCTTTGTGAGACATCATCATTATGTGATGGCTTTAGTTGTTGATGTCTTAAATTCACCCTCTGATTGGAATTAAGTTTTTTTTTCTTCACAGACATGTTTTCCTCAGATGTGAATCCACAGATCAGAAAGAAGTGGCTTAAACCATGAATATGGATCGGTCTGAGGTTACGCATTCTCCATGTGTGTTATGATTTGTTTGGACAGTGTTACCCAGTGTATCCACTCCATTGAAAGTCATACAGCTGTCCATTTGCCTGTAGCCTGGATTCATGACCGGCAATGAATTGTGTGTTGTAGGTTCTGAAGGAGAGAGTTAATGAAGTAAAAATTAATGAAGCACGTGAGCACCGCCATCTCAGGCTGTAAGCTCCTCCATGCCCCATTTATAATGTATGATCTCAATAAAAATCAATCCAATGTACCAGTCCTCACTTAAAGGTAGGACTAGATTTACACATTACAGCCCCCCTCCTCCCCCCCCCCCCCCCCCCCCCCACGGAGCCAATGTGTGCTGCTGGACTCCTTAGAATTTTTAATGTGAAGTTTCACAAGACTGTGCACGTTGTCAGTGACATTACCCTGAATATTAAACAGTGATCCTGATTCCTGATGAATCCTGAAGACACAAGACAGAAGGTAGGGTAGGCTACTGTAGAAAAGACTGACATGTTAAATGAGACAAATACATGAATATCGAAACATTATTACCACATTCTGGGCTTTTTAGGACATTACATTTTTCCTTTGGTTACAACAATATATTGTGTTGACTGTTGACAATTCAGTGATAACAGAAATGTATGTGTCTATCAGCATTTTAACTTTGTTGAACTTGAAGAGTCCTGAGGACTTGTTGAAAGCTGAGGTAAAACGTGTGGCAAGTTGCCTGTATTAGAGCTCCCCCCTCAGGGGCTGAAGAGAATAGCATACTAAGGTGTCAGCTTGCAAATTATTAATCACATTTTATAAGAAGCAGCTAAATGTTTCCCTAAACACACACACACACACACACACACACACACACACACACACACACACACACACACACACACACACACACACACACACACACACACATACACACGTGTATGTATGTATATATATGTATAAGTGTATATAGATATACACACACAAACACACACACACATATATATATATATATATATATATATATATATATATATATGTGTGTGTGTGTGTGTGCATGCGTGTGTGCGCGTGTGCGCGTGTGCGTATATATATACAGAGAGAGAGAGAGCGAGAGCCAATGTGCTCTGTATCATTGTACTATGTATAATTGCTTGCATCCTTGGTTGCTGTGTCCTGTCTGCCATCATTGATAAGGTTAATATGTTAATTGTTTAATGTTGCAATTTGCTCTTGAGATTAGAACTATTTTCCTTCAGATATTATAAATCAATCAAAAATCTATAAAACAAAATTGAATTTATATATTTTCAATTCATGAGGTTCAAGTGGCTTTGGAAGTATAAATTAATAACAGAATTGTCAAGTTCAGCTGCCTGATGTGCCTACCCCTCCACCTCCATGAACAATTCTCTATTTATAATGTCATCTTATCACACTCCCCTTGAAGGCAGCAGCAAGTGCACTTATGCCTTCCTTTGTTAGGGTGAGTTGGCAATTTCCTCAGAGATGGAGCAACTGCAGGCAGCTCTTTTCTTTGATAATGTCCCTGACACCTGGACCAAACTGCTGTTTCCATCACGACACAGGCTGAGGCAGGGCGAAAGAAACATGTCATAAGCCTCCTGGAACCCGGAGTCACTCACTGTGCATTTAACAGCACTCTCACCACTACACTTTATAGAACATATAGGGTCAATGCCAAAGGGATATTATTGACTGGAAAGTTGTCAGCTCAAGAAATCGTGAAAAAGGAAGAGCAGGGTTGTCAATATGTCTGTCCGCTGATGTGTCTGTCCGCTAATGTGTGTGTGTGTGTGTGTGTGTGTGTGTGTGTGTGTGTGTGTGTGTGTGTGTGTGTGTGTGTGTGTGTGTGTGTGTGTGTGTGTGTGTGTGTGTGTGTCATACCTGCCAACCTTCAGACCATCCGATAACAGGAGATTCTTTCCCAGGGGGGGGGGCTCTTGACCACCCAGGACATTTTTAACAGAGTTGATGTAATTTCCAGTATTCTGGTGGATTTTGGGAGTTTGACACTTTTATCAGGCTTTACTTTCATAGGATCCATTAAAAAGTTAAAAGTAGCATATTTAAACATATTTAATAATAACATTTTGCTGGGGACCCCCTGGAACCTCCCCAAGGACCCCTGGGGTCCCCGGACCCCACTTTGAGAACCAATGCTTAACGCTTTTTGAAAATCCTGAAAAAAAAAACAAGACTCGCGCAACAAAAATCGGCAAGACACACCATTCCGGTTTACTTCCCGTATCTGCATAGTCTCGCGTCTCGTGTAGCTATCTGCGTGAAGTGGGCGGACGCCTTTTTAGGAGACCGGAAGCAGGTTGGCGTCTGCTATACGAAAACGTATTGTTACTGCACTGTTTCTTATTTTTATTTTCATTTGTAATAAAATGTCACTGACATCACAAGGTATTCTTCATTTTACGTATGGTCCAGTATAGACCTATTATTAATTCATATCAGTCACTGTATTCCAGTGGGGCAAGGCAGCCTACTGTAAGTCTTAAACAAAATATATATGATGATTCAAGTTTCTTTATTAGGATAACAATATGGTAACGTCTTATGCAAATGAGCCATGCGGTCGAATGTAAACAAATCGCTAGTGCACTCTGGATCTGTCATGACCGTCATGGATGGAAAATGAACCTGGTGTTTGCACTTTCTCCATTTTTGACCCGTTTACATAAACATTCGGATTTCAAATATAAAGTTTTTGACCCTGGCGAGGGTGGGAGTTGAAAGTGTGACTTCTGCTTATAATGCAGCTGCTCTATCCATAGTTCAGTCGGAAAAGCTCTTGACTTCAGACCCACAAGATCATGGGATCGAATCTCAGCATAGCAATCTCTGCATCTGAGCAATCTGGCTCCCATGGGTCTACTATCTTTTTTCGCCTTTATCATAAAGGTTGCTGGACAATATATAGAGGAGGAAATGCATAATTGCGAACGCAGCAGAAGGAGGCGCGCAAAGTGGAGCTTACTATGAAACCCTGCTCGGGTTGTGTGTCTGTGTGCAGTCTGTGTGTCTGTGTGCAGTATTGTGTGCACTGCCTGTGTGCAGCCGCGCCCCCATGTGACTCACGCTCTCATTGGCTGCTGACAGATCTCAGAGTGGAGCTTACTATGAAACCAACCCGATCGCCCCCCAAACACGGTGAAATAGCACGGATTGACAAACGGCAATTCCGTGCATAGATGACTAGGAACTCCGAAACTCTGTGCATAGGAGAACCATATCCCTCCCCCATTAACTTCAATACGAGGCGGAGGCAGTCACGTGACTTTCTCTCTACGCTCTCCCCATCACGGTGAAATAACACGGATTACAAGTCCGTAAATACACAACATAACAATTTAAAAAAGACACACAAAAAAATAGGGCTAGCGGTAGGGAGCCTTTCTTGTGGCGGCCCTGTTCTCACTAATTTCACTGTACCACCCACTTCTCTACAATTGCTCATTCCTTTCTATTCTTCTTATTGTTATTTTCGAGCTGCGTTCGCTTCCCGCGTTCGCACGTCTTACTTGTTTATTAAATAATATAAAGGTAACATCAAATACATTGTAAAAAATCACACCCTGTGTGAAGTGGGCGGTGTCTTGCTAGCTAATCACAATACTGAATGGAGTCGATCAATCATGTACAAAGGATAAATACATTTATTGAAACACTCTTTATGATGGACAAAACCATAACTTGAAAAAAACCAAATTTTGTTTTTTTTCAAGTTATGGTTGCTTATTTAGGGCTATGCACATGTGTCATGTGACACTGGCCAATCACAGTCCTGAATAGGCTGTGATTGGCCAATCGCAGCGCAGGATAATTCTACTAATTTCCTGGGCCCAGATCACAGCGCAGGAAAATGTACATTTTTCCAAATCTCACTTATAGGGGCGGTTTCACCGCCCAAAAATGAGAGACATGACGCTTTATTAGCAAGACAGTCTTTTATTATCTTATTCCTCATTTTGCTGGTTTCCCCTGAAACCCCTTTACTGTTACAGAGTAGAACTGCCTTAGAATCTGTGCTGATAATGTGGCCATAGCTGAATGGTGAGAGAGCCTGCCTGGCAAGCCATAAATACCAAGTTCGATCCCAGGCCTCAGCAATGTGTTAAAGTGTCCCTAAACAAGACACTTAAAAGAATAGTTCACCCAAAAATTACTTATTTTCTATCAATTACACACTCCATGAAGCCTTGAATTCATGGAGATTTTTTACACATTCCTGAGCACAGACTCGGACATATTGGTTGGATCGGCGGTGCCACGTAGGTGTGAGGGTAGCGTAGTCTAGTAGAACATAATCACGATTCAAATAACCACTTTTAGCACTATTTATGTTTAGTGTGACATATGATCTACAGCCTGTAGACCATGTGTTTACCTGTAGACTACAGGTAAACACATTTGAACATGAAGTTGATGATCAAAGTGACAGTTTCTGTAACCTGTGTGTGTGTGTGTGTGTGTGTGTGTGTGTGTGTGTGTGTGTGTGTGTGTGTGTGTGTGTGTGTGTGTGTGTGTAGTCAAAATGAGTCATTTCATTATTGTTGCATTCAAATATAACATTGTGGTGTTGTAACATACTGTTATGTCATTCATTAAGAGTTAAATGGTGTATAATTTTTATTTGGAAACTGTCGGTTTCTACATGCGATAAAATGAAACCATTGTTTATAAGCAGCAAGCTCTAAAAGGTGTTTATTGCAGAGCCCTGACAGATTGGTTCTATGATATAATTAATTAAAAGTTGATTTTGATCCACAGATGCCATTGCGCAGTGCCCTGCCCTGTGACTTTCATTCATTCAGCTTCTCTTCTAGCTCTTTTACAATCTCTTTAGACCTACACGACACTCAAGAAAATTAACACCCTCCTCTCTACCCTGCAGTCATAATGAAAATATCAGTCAATCAAAAAATACCATAGAATTAGCTACAGTGTGAAATCTTATTACCCATTCTCCAAATCACCTCTAAACGTAGGCGACCACAGTGCTATGATATTATTGTCAAATCTATTAGGCTATAAACCTGTTGTCTATGTCTACTGGTTTAAAATAGAATAATATTAATATCTTACCACAATGATGCATTTGGGAACCCCAGCCCTAGAACCTAATGTAGCTACACTTAGTTGCCCCCCAAAATACTGATTTGTAACTGAAAAATGTGACTCATTGCATCGTAGTTATTTTCAGCAAGCGACACTTGCACCTATTGTATAAATAAATTATAGGCTTAATCGCTGGTTTGTGGAGCTATGAGAGGAGAACGTGCAAGGTCTAGGGCCCATCTGTGGCCTGTCTACAGGTCCAGTGATGTATGGCTGTGGGCTGGGTGGGCACAGTCATGGTTCTGTGTAGCTGCTCAGTGTGGCATAGAACTCAGGGCACTTCAACCCCCAGTCCCTCCTTACAGGTACCCCACAGCCCACCACCGCGTGCTACTCATTTACTGCTACACTGGTTTTCATAATTAGCGCCGCAAGGCCTCATTAAATCTGCTCTAATGAATAAATATTGTATTTCATAGCCTGATTACCAGATCAGCTCAATGCTTGAGCGTCGTAAACAATTATTTCCCTAAATATTCATCACCCCAAAGTGGATGATCATTGGTATTTAATACAGTACCAGTATTTTGAAGTGTATCTTTATTATGCTAATAATAGTTTTTGAAATGCTCCTTTCTCAGAGAGAAAAGAGGAAAGAACATCCATGTCAAAATGGATGTTGCATTTATAACTATGTGGCCAGGAAACAGAGGACCGAAACATACAGTACAGTATTACTAGCTATACCATTATATGGAAAACTGCTTGGAAACACTGACTCATGCAAGCATTCTAATGAATCATTAGATGCTTGTACAGCTCACAGTTACTCTTTTTAAACTGCAGTGTTTCCATGTAGGTATTAAAAACCATTATCTAAATATAGGCTACATTGGACTTTGCTATATTGGACTATATCTGAAGTGGTGATAAATCACAATTTTTGAAATTTGCCCAGTAATTTTGCATATTGTAAGTGTGTTTGGAGTACAATTCTTAGATTACATTTCCAAAAGTAATATGGTATAGATTCGCAAAGCAGCTAAATTTGGTGACTGAACATGTGGAATGGAAAATACATGTTTGTGACTTGAGTACACCAGTCGAGATTAAAAACCAATGTTAAAGGTTTTTGAATGGCTTAGCTGTTGACCCAGTAAGAAAGACTTAACTTCATGAATGTATACTAAAGATGCACTATCACACACTAAGAGTAGTACATTCAGATTGTTTTAATTCTGTATGAACTAAATTAGGTATGTGTGGACAGTGACTTTAGTGTGAAGAACACAAGCTGCAATCAGTGCAGGGCAAATTAAATACATTTAAAGACCACAAAGTAGAACACTTGAGCGTAGAAACGTTGGTCGTAACTCTATTGCCACTTAAGCAGTACCTAATACCAATCCCACTTACAGTGTGAAGCATCACTAGAAAATGAGAGAAAAGACAGAAGCAGAGCGAGAATGTTCTTTAATAGGATAAGATGATTTACAGGTATGAGATTCCCATTAGAGTGTGCTAATTGTTTCCACACCATTAGTGACAGTTATCTAATGAAGGATATTTAACCAGGCTCTGTAGTATATCACACACTCTGGCTGTAGGTTTAGATGTGGAGGGCAATGAGCCCCAGACTCTCTATGTCCTTTCCACCTGCACCATCTCAGTGGCATTAAGCCACAATGGTAAAACAGTGTGTGACATTGAAAGGTAGTTTTAATAAAATACTATATACGCCCAACAAAAGTTTTGAAATTGAATAATCATCAACATAAGAACATCATTGATCAGTCTTGAAAATCAAAGTAGGGGGGAAAAGAATTAACATGGCATTATAAAAGGGTTCCATTGTAAACCAGTTATTATTCCATTGGTCTGTATGAACTATATACATTTAAAACAATGTAAAATATAAACATGTACAGTAACTGATGATCTCTTCAATCAGCACTTTAAAAAAACAAAACCAGAAATCATAATAATGCAAGTAGTGCATTTGTAATTACAAATGCATAATTGACAGGCATCAATTCATTCGATTTCATTGAGCCACAGTAATGAAATAGTGCTTTGACCAAGTTTGCACTAAAGGTATTTATACTGAGACATGTGGAGTGCTGCTGACATTAGCTGCTCTGCCAGAGAGTTGTTGATATTGCAGCCAGTCATTAACAGAACCTGTGTGCTCAAAATTAAAGCAAGAGCAGGTATTATGCACATACAGTACACAGCCAAGTCCAGGAGCAATGATGGCAGCAGAGTCTTCACTCACTGCTCTGCTCCAGTTCTTTCTTCAGGCTGCAGAGAGAAGTGCCCAATGTTACAATAACAAAGTGGACATGCTAAAATAATATGTTGTGAATGTATAGGCCAAGAACAATACACTGTTATATGAATTGAGAAAAAAATCTACATGCCCACAACCCGCCACGACACACTGCAAGCTTGTAGATCTGCTATTTTTGCAGAACCCTATAGCGGTCACCCTATTCGGGGGGCAGACAGCAGATCTATTCGGTTGTTAAGCCGTGACGTTGCGCCCCGCCAGAATAACTTCCGGGACCAAGTGTGTATTTTCCCAATATGCGCAGTGCTGTGTCCCTCGCTGTTTTAACTGAGACTAAAATAACGACTAAAGTGTCATTCTACCGCTTTCCTGGCAATGACAAAGAGAAGAGGAAAAATATATATATATATATAAATATATATATATATATAAATACATTTAAAAAAATAAATATTATAATGTTAATAATAATAAATACATATAAATATAAATATTTATATTAGCCTACTTTTTACTGTCTATGATATTAGCATTAAGACCCTTACTAACCCTCAATGGTTCATTTCTGAAAAAGGAGGTTATTGTAAAAAGATTTACGGGTTCCAACATGTTTGTTTACAATGAAGAGTGGACGGCGCTAGTGTCTTTTGGACCCGGACGTGACGTCGGACTACAAAATGACGTCAGACTTAAAAAACGAATAAGCTTGCAATGCAGTGTGAGCTTGAAGATCTGCCATTTTATGCGAATATATTTAGTGTAGAAGGAAAGGAGGGGGCCTAGTATAGACCCCTGGGGAACCACGGTCAGCTAAGTATAGTGTGGTTAAAGCCCCCAAGGCTTCGAATGCTTCAAGTTTACCTTTTCAAGTAGGCATGGACATTGTCATAGCCGTGATATTTAGCCAGGTAGACCAGCACTCCTGTGGCACAGCGCCCCTCTCTAGCTCTGCAAAAGCTGCAGTTGCAGATCCCTCTGCATGCCGGGCATAGCCACTCCTACAAGAGACAAAATAAATTAGAATGATGGGAATCATCCAGACCCCTGCCGCCGAGACTGCGTATCTATGATCATTAAAAAGTACTCACGGGATCAAGCAGAGCATCGCGAACCTCCTCTCCGTATCGATTACGGAGACATGGGCCACAGAACTGACCCCTGACCCCCACGCACTCTTCATTACGGCAGTTGGTCTTGGTATCGATCGTCTTCTGGCGACACTGGTGGCAAGTTGTTCCCTGAGAAGGAGGAGCTCTCATTTAGTTCAGGGTGATGCAACAATTCTTTTTTTTTTTTTAATGTAATCAAAGTGTCCAACTTGAACACTTTTGACATCAAGATAAAAGGAACTTACAATAGAGGTGCTGTAGACCTTTGTCCTCACATTGTCGCAGATTCTGTCCAGCTCAGCCTGGGTGACCTCCTCCACTGGACGCACCACATGTGGGATGGTTAAGTGTTGAGAACGGCGACGGGGCTGTGCCTGGCAGGAATGGAATGATTGATGATGAGTAACTCAAATACAAAAAGAAAACTCAATCACAGCTACTGTTACTGTATCAAAGTGCCCATCTCTTCTCTTTCTCTGCATTAGCACATTAGCTAGCCAGTACCAAAATTAAATGTCTATATTATTATAATGTTTTAAACCTACCTCTTCATCCACCTCCTCATAGTAGCGGCTCTTGCGCACCAGGTTGAACTTATCTTCGGGGTCCTCTTCCGAAGGAGGGCTGGGGGGGCCGTCGACCCGTGAGCGGGACCGCGTGTGGGGTCGGTAGGAAGGTTCTACGGACTTCCTCCTCCATGCTCTCGGGGTTCCCATGGATCTCGGGGTTCCCATGGATTTTTGTTTTGAGAAGAGGCTGGGTAGTGGTACTTTGTTCAGCTCTGCCATCAGCATTGCTAGCTTAAAACGCAAGGGGGACACAAATGATTTGTCAACATCGATGAGGTTATAGATTCCATCACTTAACAGGCTGCAATGATTGAAAAGCAAAATCCATAGAAGTGTAAGGAATCATACCATCGCTTTGTTCTCCTTGATATTCGATGCCCTCTTATCCATGAAGTTCGCTGCAGCCTCAGAGATCAAGGACTCTTTGGGCTGAGGCCTCTTCCTAGTGGGGAACGTCATGGCCACCTTCAGACCGCCAGACCTGCGCCCCCGTCTCTTAGGTCCAATGGCTGAGTCTACTTTCTGAAATTGGATTTTTCTTTAATTCACTTTTTTACAACCGGTGAAAATACTTTTAAAAAGGCGTTCAGAAATATTCTATAATGTCATGACCATTTGTAAGAAACTCACCATGGCTCTCATCTGACTGTTGATGCCATCATTGTCCTCAAACCCACTGCTAGTATCCTCCTCTGATGTAGGCTCAAACACCTTCTGCCTTTGTACCGGCCCCTTTCTTTGTCTCAACTTCAAGCCAATGTTCTGAATATAAAAACAAAAACAGAACATGGCATGAAGACAAGACAGACACAGAAACTAAAGTTTACATCAGTGGACAGGTATTTATATGATTAGGTACACATTTGGCAGTGCATAGTTACCGTGCTTGCAAAGCCCCCATCGGAGCCAAAACTGTCACAACTGTCATCAGAGGAAGAAGAGGTCTCCATAGGGACCAGAGGATTATTGCGGAAGCTCCTCAAATTCATCCTAGTGATATGGACTGACGGGGACATCATTGTCTAGGGATAGGGAACACAAGCACATTTGATCAAAGTTATAACACCAACACTTGATTGATTACTTTATTAACAGTTTGCAAAGACAAGCACAGAGAAGTACAGTTCAATAGACCCCTTAACAGACGACGTCACACTGATAAGAACCAGTATGCGCGCGCAGGCCAGCACCAAATGAAACCCATTCTGTCATGTCTCGCTAGGACGCGCCTCACTAGCCAACACACAAGAGGAGATTGAATGTATGAAACCAGCGCGCCCCAAAGCAATATGTTGGGAATGTTGGTAAACAAATAATTGGTCTATACAAGGTCTGTTAAGAGGATTTTAAACCCAAGAAAGCACTATGGCTTGTTTCCATTGGGGTCAATTCATCGAAACATTTAATGACAGACAAATATACACTAATATGCAAAAACATTATTTTAGTTAGTTAGTAACATCTAGCATCTAATGTTAGTTAGCTGTAAGACTATTTAAGACAAAAGCTGATGTTTAATATCGAGCTAGCATCCCTAAATTGTAGCATGCAACACGAGTCACGATCTTAAAGTATTTAGCTGTACATTTGGTAACGTAATAAAAGAGTACATTCACAACATAAGGCTACTTCAGGTAATATTTTGCGTCAGGTAATATTTTAAGTTTAGCCAGACATTAACAGCCTGATTTCCAAACTTGCTTCGTTTGGAAGAACCAAAACAATGACTTTTCACTAACCTCTCAAGATTTTTTTTCCCCTTCTTATTAGGCGGATCGAAAAATATGGATATAGATTATTGTTTTGCAACTGTTCTTACCTTAGATCGCGTGGCGGGCATTTTCCCAACAACTTGTCAAACACAGGGTAAAGTTCCTTCTGCTCTGCAGCACAGTGAAGTGAATCAATGAATGCTGCTGACTACAGCTCTAGTAACTTGGAGCGAAAACGCTTTTCATTTCCCGCGCCACGATGTTGTCCTGGAAGCTGTGTAGATTTTCTTTTCGGGAGGTGAACTAAAAAATAAATGAACAATGAAATAAAACGAACATTGACCGACTAAAATCCCAATTTAAACTGTGCTGAACACTTCGTACAGCATTGCCTGTCATTAAACTAAACAAACGAATCGTTTCGTGATGTAACCACTGAATATAAATCGCAGTACCTTTCATGTCCTTTGCCGTGGCGCGACTTTTTTTACTTGAAAATTTACATACAGCGCGCGTAAATTCTTTGGCATTCAATGTAGGTCAGATCTGGCCTTTCTCTTTACAGTCTATAGTGTAGGCAATGCAAGTATAAAGACTGCCAATAACTATAGGTAAAAGTACTTTTGATGGCTGTTAACAGAAAACTGTCATATCACTGCTTAATTTGAACAAACTGGACGCATTTTCACTTTTATCAAATATAAACATTTTGTATTTGTGTCTGCAAGAAATAATAGTCTGTATCACAGCCATTGAAATATACAAATGCTCCACACATTCACCAACAAGAAGAAACGTTTCACTTTCCCGTTTCCCCCCTAAAATTCATCAGTTATTATACATAATTCATAATTGTGTAAATCACTCCTGTTGTCTCTGTGCAAATAGTCATATAAACCACTAAAAACAGCATGCACATAATGATCATCAGCATACAAAAGGCAGTGTGTTGACCTGCTGTTCACATATAGCCCATATTATGGCCACCACCGCGCCCACCTCTTCTCCATCGACCTCTAACTTGTTTATTGTCTTGGCGGGGTGATTTTTTCTGCCGCTCCACTTTGATCCACCCCCCATCGTTGACTTTGGCATCCTGCTTTTCTGTGTCAGGGTTTTCTGCCACAGACAATATGCCTGGTATCAGCCTCGGTGCGTGGTTATGTGATGTGACACTGTAACTACTGGACCTTGGCCTCCCTGGCTGCTGTGGGGTTCTGCTGTTTTTATTCTGAGTGAAGCTATTTCTGTTTTGGGAGCACGCGTGTCTGCTGCCGTCCCCTCCTCGCCCACTGAATGCGTTGCCAAAGTAGTTGTTCCTGCGGTAGTCGTGCACTGCCCCGGCGCTGAGCGGGCGTTCCCTGTCTCTCTCTGAGGCACTCTCGGAGGTGGTGCTGGAGGGGCTGCTCCCCTTGGACCCCAGGTGGAGAGTGGAGAGCTTGGCTGTGAGGCTGGCGGTAGGCGTGGAACTCCTACGCGAGTCAGACCAGGGAGTGTTAGGGCTGCGGCTGGGAGAGCGCCGCGCAACCGCGGCATAGGAGGACGCCTGGTCTCCATACGCCGACAGGAACTGAGGCAGAGTGCAAGCATCTGAGCGGCAGGAGGCGGCAGCAGGAGGCTCCCGAGGTCGCTGGTTGATCAGCTGCCTCAGCCTGAGGTTGTACATCCATCTGAGGTCTACATCTGAAAACAGCACAGACACATCGTGTTAAACTATATGCCTGTTTTGCTTGCTACACATTCATGTAATACATCTTTGATTTTAGACATTGTTCTCTTCTTATTTCTTTTCCGAATACCATGCATTTCGAGAGAGAATTAAGACCTTAAATTATTATCATAATGGAAACTCAAGCTTGCCAGATGGCATTACTAAAATGAGCTACATAAGATATCCTTCCAGGCACTCAGAAAGTAAAAAGAGGATGAGGGAAAACAATAACAACATGACAGGGTTTAGTTGTTCTCTTTTTTCCTTTTCTTTTCTTTTTTCTTAAAAGAATTGTAATCAGCTTACACCTGTTTCTTTACCTGTATGTCTATAATATATCTTTGATTGTATTTGTTTTGCCTTATGTAAAGCACTTTGAATTGCCTTTGGGTATGAAATGTGCTAAACAAATGAACCTGCTTTGCCTTTACAATAACGGCTAAAACATAAACCACTTCATCGTACAACAAAGTAAAAATAGCCAAGCTACAAGCTTATAACTTGTGAGCTTAGGTGCTATTCTCGCTATTTTTAAATAAATCTTTGACAGTTTGCCCAAAATAGCGACGCCAGCGTTAATGTGGTTAAAAACAGCAACATGTGTCTACCACAGAGCTGGTCTTCATCAGGGACATAATCCTGCCAGGACCCTTGAGCAAGGCACTGGCCTTAGAGCTTGGAGTTAGTCACCTGACAATGCTCTGTGGCTGCCCACTGCTCCTAATACTATAGTTAGGATGGGTTAAATACAATGGAACCATTTCCCACAAGGGGATCAAAGTACAACTTAGTTGGTAAAGCCTCGCTATATCAGGTGACGGAAGGTAAATGTATCACAAGTTACTTACAAAATGCCAGTTCTAATGTGGAAGCAAGACTCCAGTATGGATTTAATAAGTTAATTACCAGAGTTTGACCTGCTCCTAGGGTTCCTCTCAATGTTGGCCTGTGCTGTTCCTATAAGCAGCTCCACAGTCTTGATTTCATCTTGTCCTCCTGTAGGAGTCCATTTCAACGTATGGCTGTGTTTGGTAGACCTAGGCGACCGTACATCATTCTGTGGGATCATACCAAAGAGCAAACACAGACGTTTCCTTGCTACTGTATATATTATGTTTTGCATCAGACTTATTATTCACGTTAGTTTGAAGGCGCAAGGCTGGTTTTACATACAGATCATACAGAACACTCGCCGTAGAAGTGACTTATCTTTAGATTTGATCCTGTATTTATTGTTATTACTAACCTCATAATTGACACTGCAGTCTACATTCTGGTTGTTCTGCATTCCAACAACCCATTTGTCCATCACAAATGGTGGCTGAAATGCAATAGCACTGGTTCAAAATCTGACCCCACACATATCAATGCTTTTGATACAAATGTAACCACCAGCAAAATTACGTAAATAAATTATGGATTGAAATGTACAATGAGTGACAAAGTCGCTGTCGTGCAGAAACCTTGTATCTCCATATTTCAACTTTGTATGTTTTTTCGTAAATACCATACTTCGTCCTACAAGATTGCCGCACAAAAGTAGCAAAAATAGCTGATCTACAAGCTCGCAACGCGTCTCAACGCAGCACGTTGTGAGCTTGTAAATCAGCTATTTTCGTTATTTTTGAAAGAGTTTGAAAGTGAAAGTGGTTAAGTCTGTCAGTTGATTTTTATCAATATTGAACAAATGAAAAGTAATAGAGCTTGTGACTAAATAATAACTTCATTGTATCCATTAGCACAGTGGTTCTCAAAGTGGGGTCCGGGGACCCCCAGGGGTCCTTGAGGGGGTTCCAGGGGGTCCCCAGCTAAATGTATTAATATAGCATCAAAATCAGTTTAACCACTGTAACCCATATACACAGGCTATTTGAAAATAGCAGATCTACAAGCTCACATAGGTCTGCTATTTTCACAAAAATCTTGAAAAATGTGGAATATATAAACATTTTAACAACAAAAGTCATGTTTGGGGGTCCCTGGCACAAAATATATTCAGATGGAGGTCCGCTGCCAAATACATATACATTTGGGGATGAAACTTGACATGAAAAAGTTTGAGAACCACTGCCTTAGAACACAGGTAATGTTTTTCCATTTCCTGAAAAGTAACGGTTTTGGACATACAAGGTTTCTGCCCAACAGCGATGATATAATGCTAGGATTCCATTCATCTTGGTCAGGATTGCACCTTAGTCATCCTCTGATTATCCACATCCTGCCGGTTGGCATAAAAGGTGACATCTTTGATGTAGGTCACAGCAACTTCATCTCCATCAAGTTCCATGTACATTTTCCATTTGCAGTCCTTCAAAAGAAAGGTGGTGAAAAATTGTAGGTCTTCTAGTAGCACATTCAGCACCAGCCTCTAATAACTCTATTGTATGAAAAAATATATAATTTCACTACTCTTTGCAAAGAACTTGACGCTTGTACCTAAACCAACAGCACAACCTAGAGGTTGTTTATTGGTAATGGCAAATTATCAACAGCATCAGGTGCAAAAGGAAATTACAGAAATATTATTAAATATGAGAGGTAATTGACAATTATTCTAAAGGTTATAGTACACAGCACTCAGAAATGTGAAATGTATTGCTTAAACCCATTTATAAATGTGCATTCATATAGATATTTTATAGTAGATTTATTTTAGCCCCACAATAAACAAATTCCGTATTTCCATGAGTTTCTCCATGTGACACACATCAAATCCTCACTAGGAGGCACAAATCGGAACAAACCCCTACCCTACGTCTCCCGCATATTGCATGCTGACGAAGCAGTAATGATTTTGCCAATCCCCCAAAGCCCAGCCACGAAAGCCACAGGTCACAGCTTAACCACACAGGGTTCACTATGTGGGGCCAATCTATTGTCTCGGGATCACAGAGGAAGACATCAGAGGAGTGTCTCTAACACACTCATCGGAGGAGTCCCAGCCCTCTCCTGCACCGTCCCCCCAGGGGCTGGAAATGGCTCAAAGGGGGGAGCGTCAACAAGACCCTGGCTCAGGAACACAGTTGCCCTGCGTTGGCCCAGTGTCGGTCCTGGCCGGCCGCACCGGGGCTCCCGGGTCCACGCTCGTCTAATCACTCCAGCAGAAACAATGTCGGGTAATGATGCCCAGGGCCCCGAGTGCGTCTAATGACAACTCATACATAATTCAGCACCTTTCACTTGGCTGCGCAGTGATATCCTCATTAGTAGGGGACCCTCAGTGGCTGTCAGATGGTGGCCGCACAATCGCAGGCCCTTATTTTGTCTTTGAGAAGTGCAGCTGCTTGCATGACATCGCCAGCAAAGAGGGGCGAAGGAGGGAAAAAATGCAGTGCGGGTTTGTTTTATTTAGTGCAAAAAAACCTTCCAGTTTGTAAAAACAAGGCTGACACGAAACCTGACACCAGGCAGGGGAAAATAATTAGCTCTCATTTTCTCAGCCTCCTGTTTCCTTCTCCCTGCTGTGTTTTCTACCCACTAAACCACCACATGTCAGAAGAAATGGGAGGCAATTAGCAGGCTCGTTTCAGCCCTGCCGAACACATTGAAAGAGGACTATTTATGATGGGACAATGAACAGCTGAAAGATTAAATAACATTTGCCTTTTAAAAAGAAATGACTTCTGGCTAAATGGGCTATTTTTGATTAAATTCAAACAGCAAGTGGAGGGCCAGCCTTTCTCCACAGTTTGAACCCCTAACAAAGGGCTGTGAGCAGGGCGATGTGGATGTGGTGCACTGCTGAAGATGAAACATTTATTCATCCTGTAGTTGTTTTTTTCACGTACATGTCTAGTTGAGATGGGGGGAAAAAGCTCAGCAGAAGAGCAGTCAACAGTATGATGGTGGTGATGATGATGATAATGGGAAACATCACAGACAACAACTTGACAACAGGCGGTTCCCACATCATTCTGGACATCCATTTGAAATAAATGACTGTAATGAATGTGAATGTAAACTAACTGGTAAAACAACAACAAATAACAAAATTACGCTAGGGAATATTATCTTTGTATTCCCTTGAACAAATCTGGTGTTCTCAAAATAACATCCACGATAAAGAATGAGTTTATGTGCCGTTCCGTTACAAACTCACTGCGTTTCCCTTTCCTGCCTTCCAGTGGTACCCAAACACCAGCTCCAGATTGACAGTCTTTCTCTCCTCTTCCTCCTCTTCCAACTCATCCTGGGAAGAAAACGTGTCAAGGCTGAGCACTGAACGGAAAGGCAGCATCCATTCATACTAGACATAACAGAGTAACTTTACTCTACCTTCAACAGTGGTGGAAAGTGGTAGAGCCCCAGGTAGTCACAGGTTAGCTTCCCGATTTCACCCTAGCAAACAGGAAATGCAAAATTACATTTGATTTCTGAAGTGAATTTGCACAAATCCTAATGTTGTAAATTTGGAATAATAGAGTTTAAATCGTTCTCAGCTTTTGTAGACTATTACGTTTGTGCATAACTGTGGTTGGGGTTTAACTATGCTCTACATACCTTCAGGTGCATGATGTGACCTTTGGACCTGACACCCATGTCCCGCATGTCTGTTTCTGTAAGCAACAGCAACCTCTTGCCTGTTATGTGGTTTTCCTTAAACAGGTCTGCGTACAGCTGCATGCCACATGCACCCTCCCCTGAGAAGTATGAGGAAACAAAACAGTAGCACATTATGTAGGAGGTGACAGCCTCAAGAGTTATATCTCACATGATCTGAAGACACAGAGGGAAGAAAAACAAACCTCCTCCAAATATCTGCTGCATCCAGAAATGCTGCAGGCATGAAAATAGGAACATATTATTTGTCATTAGGGATGGTACGCAATAATATGAGACCTAGTGCTACAGAGGTGTACAGTATAATATAGTACCCAATCCAAAATAAATATGCTTCAAGTATAATATAGTGCCCAATACAAAAGAAAATACATCAATACTCACCACATGTTCCTCAGTCCAGGCGTAGATGTCAAGGTCGGGCAGCAGCTAAATAAGAAACGAGATAAACAGAAGTAGTACCAGGAATATGGTGGGAATGCTCTTCGGCCTGACATTCTTAAAACAAAAAAACACAGGATTTAATTACACTCTGTTATAATGTAAAATCGCAATGTTTTCCCTGATTTTGAAGCAATTACACTTCCAGTTATTTAGTTTTTCGATTAACATGACTGGCTTCTAATGGTCTCCATCATACGTCTAATGTCCATGTGACTGATCCTGCCTCATGTTTTTGAACGATAAATCATTTATCGCTCGTTAAATGTAATCAGGCATAAAGTTTCCCTGAATCTGGCGTATAATGACAGAAACTGCAACACAGAATTGGAGGAAAGATGACTAAATGAATGACTAATCTCCGGCATTCACTATCTGCTTCCCACGGCATCTGATAACGACTCTGAGAATGCCAGTCTCAACAGATCGGATTTCAGAGTCATTGCCATACACTTCTGTGCAGCCACCCGCCTTCTAAACTCCCTCAATCCCGGCTGTATTTTACGCCTACTCCAGTGCTGTGGTTCGGAAGTAAACAGATTGAAAAGGCACTCCCCCTCTGCCAGAGTTCTATTACAGATGTTGCCTAATTGGAGTTACATAACATCAGATTTTGAACAGCCAGATTGTATTTCACAAATGAGTTGCCTTCCTCCTTTTATTGAAGTCCAAAGAACACTGTTGACAAAGAGAGAAAGATTTGAATAGAGACAGAAGAGGATGGGGTGGAAATCAGTAGCAATTGCAAAGCAATTGGAATTCTTAGACTGGGTTCAGTTTAGTTCACACAATCCTGCCCCCAAGTGGACTGAGTAGATAATCAAGAAACCCTAACATTCACTTCTGGTGGGTATGATAAAAAACAACAACAACAACAAGATTGCTAAGAAAGGAGGGCATTGAATTTAAAATGGTTTATTGGAAAACAAAACAAATGGGAACAGTGATGCAGCAGTACAAGTCAGATCAAGAATCTGTCAGTCTGAGTGAGGAAAGTGAGGAGGCTTGAGGAGATGGTCAACATGTTTGAAAATGTGATGTTTCAAGATCATTTTAAGTGGTTATATTTCACACAAGGTGGTGTAAATATTATTGAAAGTCTGTGTTAATTTGTACAATCTAGCTAACAGGAATATTAGCTCCCGGCAGGAGGCTAACAAGCAACATCACAGGGGTATTGTATGCTTGTGACACTGATTGAGAAACTAGCATACAATCTGATGGGCTATATTCAGAGAAGAGAATCCTGCACGCGTAGCACAATATGTACACAACCACTTGGTCCAAAGATCTCAAAGCTGCAGGTTCTATGTCTGTATTAATGACAACACAGAATTGTATTGTTTCTATTTCAACTAGGCTTCACCCATTTTCAACCAATCTTCATATACATGGTCCTCACTAATGCTCATGATAAAATGGTATAGTTTTTTCTACTCTGTCTGTACAAGGGCTGTGGACACTTCAGAAACTCCCCTACCAATGACATCATCATTAGGCAGTCCTTTTTCAAACAAGATTTCAAATTTATTATTTAGATTTTTATTAACGCGAGAACAAAGGCTTCCATTATAGCACGCTAACTTTCCAGGAATAGAAAGCCCGCAGTTTAGCTTGGATTAGCTTGGATTCCCCATTTATGATGATGTCACTGGTAGGCAGATTTCACTTTCTGAACTGTCCACAGCCCTCCTCTGAGACACAGACAGGGTAGACAAAAATGGTACCATATTATAATGAGCATTATTGAGAACCAAGTATATGAAGATAAGTTGAAAATGGGTGAAGTCGTCCTTTAACACTATATCTTATACAGAAAGTACAGTATGGCATTTGTTATTTCATTAGTATAAATGTGTGCCTGTGTAAGAAGTCAACTTACTGCTGTATTATGAATCTTTATGCGGTGAAACTTTAACAACCTCAAGCAGATTATTTACTGGGATCTATGTCATTCCCATGTGTGAGGGGTTAATAACTGCAGGTCTTAGTATGACGTCAATGTTAATCTGTGCACTGACAACAAAGACGAGAGATCTAAAGTTGGCATCAGGAAAGTTTCTCTCACTCCTGCTGATATGAACCTGGATACACAGTGTTCTTTCTCATCATGGTCAGAGACTCCATCTCAACAACTGCGCTCCACCACATCCAGAACAAATTGGCCAATCTTAATGTCAGCAAAATGTCACTTCATCATAAAAGCTTTGCCTCCTCTATGCGGTGGCCTCACATGGCTCTTTCTTCACAGCATGGCACTATACATCAGTACATTATGCATAAATGACATCCATGTAGGTGTGAGCCAGTTTCAAATACACACTAACAGAGACTACATTTCGGTGCTACACTGAGCATTCGCTTTAGTATGAATAGATATTGTGAACTAAAATGAAAATAAGAAAAGGAATATTTAGTGTTTTATTATAAAATGTTCAAAGGGAAAACAATGCTTATTAACACCTAAGTGACAAAATTACTTCACAAGCACTCAGTGACTATTGTGGATCCTACTATATATATTAACACCGATAAAATGAAATTGTATGCATTATTGGGAGGGTTTGCTACAAGAAGACAACAGTGAATGACAGGCGCAACAGAACCGGCTGTGCCGAGATGAACCCCCACAGAGGTTTAATCGCTGTCCTCAGACCAGCTGAAGTGTCCCATCCCCAAGGCCATGTTGATTTTGTGTCCTTCTCTGACACATCTGGACTTGGACGAGTTCTGCTTTGCCTGCATGTTGACCTGCATGCCAGAATGCAGGACAGGTCCCCCAGTGTCCAAGGAAAACATGTCTCCAAAACCCTTCATCATGGCCTGCAGACTTGTCCTGTCCGCCTCCCCATTACTAGAGGTTGTGATTTGACACGACATCTCCGACCTGTTTGACTCCTCCGTCTTAGACTCATAGAACGACTCAGAACTTATCTTTCTTGCCACAGGTAAGAGCAGCTGAGAGACATACAGACAGGGAGGTAGAGAGGGGACAGAGGGGTGAGACAAGGTCGACAGAGAAGAGAGAAAAAGGGAGCATAGTTTTAGGCCACACAAACCAAGTGAAAATGAAGGACAGACAATTGTTTTCTCCCGCCACCAGATGTGAATTTCATAGACAAGAACGTAAAACAGATTTGAGACAAAAAACAGAAAACATTTAATTGAAGTCACAGAGAGGTAAAATGACAGGGGTCAGGGGTGAAAAAAGGAGAAGGGAAAATGTCTTTTAAAATGCCCATCCCTCTTTTAATGTTGCAGACTATGGCAAAACAAACTGTAGAATAGACATGCTGTAGTGTTGAGTGACCTGACATGCAGAAACACAAGGCTTCAAGGTAACCGAATGCATGCGAACACTGCAGCTACACAATAAAAAAAACAGAATAAAATGTAGTGTTGTATGTGGCATTAACAAAAGTAACTGAATGCATGCGAACACTGCAGCTACACAACTGAAAAAAACCCGAAGAAAATGTAGTGTCTTATGTGCCATTAATAAAATAATCATGTAAGAAAATGTTGCCAGCAAAACCTGCAGTATATTGCAGGCACTCAAGTATACTGTGGAGAAACAGACAGTAGCAATACAGATAACTAATCCCACCAAAACTGCTGCATTCACTCTATGCATTCTGACAGTTGATGACCATGTGCTGTGCTGCAAGCTGACTTGCTATACAATCATGCACTCCACAAGTGAATCGACACACCATTGCCAACAATATCTACTCAGCCCAAAAGCCTTGAACTGAACTACTTCTTTCCTGTCCTTTCCCATTCCACTCTTTTTACTTCCAATTCATTGCATTCCCATTTCCACTCTCATTCCAAAAGGAGGCAAATCTGAAAGCGAGTGAATCTGATGCTTCCCGCTCTGATAGTGAGGAAAAAACACGTCAAACGGTGACATGCGCTAAGGAATAATGGTGCTCGACTGAGGTGAGGGACAGTGACTTACAATGTGGATATGGGTCGACCAAGGTATGACGAGTGACTCACCGGGGTATCGGATCGTTCAATGAGGGACTCACCGGGGTATTGGACTGTTCTATGAGGGACTCACCGGTGTACTGGACCGTTCTATGAGGGGCTCAACGGGGTATTGGACTGTTCTATGAGGGGCTCATCGGGGTATTGGACTGTTCAATGAGGGACTCACCGGTGTATTGGACTGTTCAATGAGCTTGCGCTCCCACATCTTCAGACGGCGTTCTCTCTGCTTCAGTTCCTCCTCTTTGGTGCTCAGGTCTCTCTCCAGCTTCTTCAGCCTGTCCAGCGTAGCTTCAATCTCACACCTTAAACACAGTGTCACAAAAACAAGTTGTTGGCAAATGGTCAATGAATGTTCTAGGGGTGTGCCGATATATCGTCCCGCGATATATCACGATACGTTTTCGTGACGATATGTATCGTTTTGAGAAAAAATATATATCGTTTTTATTTTTTTATTTTTTTTTACACAATAATAATAATCAGGCATGCAAACAGCCCCGACGTGAAAAGGGTGACAACATGTTTTTTTTTTCGGGTCAGGTGTCACACTATTGAACTAAGTTTGCATGTCTGAGTAATGCAAAAACAGAATTATTTGTTTGCATTTGCTTTTTTCTCCCCCATATATTTTCATAATAAAAAAGTGCGTATCGTATCGTATCGAAATCATATCGAAGTTGTGAGCCCAATATCGTATCGTATCGTTTCGTGAAATTATCGGCACACCCCTAGAATGTTCCACTAAATATCTGCCCATCACAATTTCATGTGGTATAAGAAGATTGAGGAAGACAATGGACAGTAGTAGGATAAGTTTTATTTTGGGATGCCATATTGGGATCTTTGAATTGCCCAGCAGGTGGGGCTGTATAGTGTACCAGTGAAACCCACCCTGAGTTACACTCCAACAACTTTCATACCTCACACACTATTTATAAACAGTGGTGTAAAGTAACTAAGTACATCTACACAAGTACTGTACTTAAGTAAAATGTTGAGGTATGTGTACTTTACTTGAGTATGTCCATTGTTCAGTACTTTATACTTCTACTCCACTACATCTCGGAGGCAAATATTGTACTTTTTACTCCACTACATTTATTAGAAAAATGTAGTTACTAGTTACTGTGCAGATTTAGATTATTATACCATTATTTATTATTACAAAACATACATTAACACTTTTTTAAAAACACTATTTTATACATAATAAAATAAAAACATTTGTAATACAGGCCTTGAACTTGTAACAAAGTATATTTTACATTGTGGTATTGCTACTTTTACTTTAAAAGAATCTGAGTACTTCTTCCACCACCCAGTGGGACCCAGGCAGGAAGGCCCACCCTTACTCCTCCCGATCCTCTGGTTGCTCCACTCCTCCCCACCCTGTCTAAAATAATTTCCACTAGTACTCCACTTCCCTTATAATTGATTCACTTGCTCTCCACATTTCTGACGGACCCTCTTGGTATTTCTCATCTGCCCTACACTACTTTTATACACTATTGGTTTGATATTTACAGCATTTCAGATTCTTGATCTCCAGGCATTTAAAAGATATATGGCTTAATATAGATTATAGACCATCAGCAAATCTCAGAGGAGTCTCAAATGATTCAACATTTTAACTAAGGAAAACAATTGCTAGATTAAAACTTCCAACTATATAATGTATGACATGAATACAATAGTAAATGCATTCAAACCATATCTAATACCATAAAAGGACAATAAAGGCTAGGCATTTTAAAAGATCTCACTAACTAGTTCAATATACAGTAAATGCATACCCTCAATTCAGTCAGTGCATTAGATGCCACTGGTCACATTAGACCCACATTTTGGGTTGATTGCTACTGCACTGGGGTTGGTTGATTCGATAGCAAGGGGTGGAGTCTGTAGACTATATAAAGGGAACAGCTCGGTCGAGCGTGGGCTGCCATTAGCCTGGTTCCAGACAAATCTGCCATTGCAACAAAAAAAAATTGCCCTTGCAGATTAGGTCTGGCCCCTCTCAAAAGAGATATTATTTCTCTCCCTCCGAAGTTGTGAGGGACCAATCAGAGCCCAGTATGCAAATACGGGGCGGGTTTATCCCCAGAGGCATTTTTTTAATTTGTCGCTCGGAAATGTAGGTTCCACACAGAGATTCCAGACTAGTATCTACGCAGTGATATTAGTCTGGCCATGCCAGGCTAGGCTGCCATGGGGAGAGGCTGACACCTTACAGTACCTCTCTGTTAACCCGTTTTGTTTGAGTTGCTTTGTCTCTAGTTATGTTTTCACTTATGTTATCCAGGCCTGGATCAAAATAAACACCTTTATTTTTCCTGCAAGCCTGCCTCCTGGTCCATTAATTACATTTTTAAGGGATTTTCACTGACTTTAAGCCGATCTACAATCCCACTTGGTGACACGGCTCGTCTGCTCATCTGCCAGTACCTGAGCGCAGTAACGTCAAACCATAACACGACCCTCTGCCCTCAGATTAACATGGCATGTTGTTACTGTCGGGCAGAAACCTTACATTTCCATATTTCAACTTTTTTCTTGTTTGTTTGTTTGTTTGTCTTTTGGTAAATTAATGCCACACTTTGTCGTACAAGAGTGTCGTGGAAATGTAGCAGAAATAGTCGATCTACAAGCTCACAATGTGTCGCATCTATGTTTCACTATTTTAGAAACATTTTGAAAATGAAAGTGTGTCTATGGGTGTTATAATTATTGAGCAAATGAAAAGTATTAATAAGAGCTTGTGACTAAATAATAACTACATTGGATGCATTGGAACACAGGTTATTCTTTTCCATGTCCTGAGGACATACAAGGTTTCTGCCCGGTTTCTGCCCGACAGCAACGATATGTCTGCCCTGGATTCCAGTTCCTCCCCCTGCTCTTCACGAACTAATGCTATAATATCAGTCTTAGAAAAGTTCTAGGGCTAAACATCAACAACACACTTTGCCTTCCTGTGCAACACACGCTCTGCCTCTCAGTTCTCTAGTGCTCAGATCCATCCACCTGCAGATGGCTGCCTGGACAAGATGCCACGGTTAGTTCTGAGGAACAAGTCTCTCAAAACACAGACAGGTCCCAGAGAGAGAAAGAATAAGATAACAGCTGAGACTCAGGCTGTGCTAAACATCCCCAAACCTCCAGCTGCTCATACAGGCCAATTAAACACTTCTACATGAAAAAGATGGTGATTATTTTTAGCCCTTATGGGGTAAAGAGAGGAAGTATATCCAGATGGATGATTCTCAGTTTTTTTTTCTTTTTTCGTAAGCCTTTATGAAGCTATCAGTGTAATTATTAAAGATCTATACGCGCACTCTCGATGCCTTTCTTAGCATCGCACAGCCCCTGTCAGCTCAGCTACACTTTACAGCCTTCAGATTTCTTTCAAACAGTTATGAATTTCATTAAAGAGTATGTTGGGGGTGGTATTTATCCACTGGGCCTGGAAAACAGGGGATCAATGTACTGTACCTCCATTCAGCCTTGTTCTGCAAGAAGGTGTTGCACTGTTCAGGAAGTTGGCTGTCACTAGACATGGCCTCCAGAGTGCCGAGGACTTGCTTGAACATCGGCCTTTCCTGAAGTTAAACATAAAACAGCCAACTCATTCAGATGATAAGCATATATTATATATTCAACTGAAAAACGCATTGCGTCGTGACATGTTTTTTCAATTGAAAAACTGTTAACTATCATTGACTGACACGGTTGGGAGGCAAGGTGTAAATTGGGTTTAAGCGTGACGATCTCTCACCTTGGGAGCAGTGAGCCAGCACTTCCTCATGAGCTCAGCAAAACTAGCTGGACAGCTGCTAGGAATGGTTAACCTCTGAAGAAGACAGAATCATGGTCACTCGCATCCTGAGGAATCATTCCTCACTGAATAAGAAGTTGACTTTTCATGCAACAAGCTTACCTCCACCTTCTCCACCACCAGCCAGGCCACCTGTAAGCCCTCCAGGCCTTTAAAGGGAATCTCACGCGTGAGCATCTCCCACAGAACCTAACACAAAAGGCAATGGTCAGTCAATGATCAAATAATGTTTCTGTTTTGGTCTTTCTTAATTGGTGGGTCGGGACTCAAAACTGGAACATGAGATGTTCTAACAGGCTCATGCACATTAAACAACAGACGTTATGGACTACGTCAGGGGAGCCCATGTACACCATTTTAAGAAAATGGGGATTATGAGTAGCATACAAAAGTTCATACCGTTTGTATTTTTCTCACTAACTCTATTTCATCATGTGCATCTCTTTTGGTGTAATTGATTTATATGTTTAATAACTATAGAAGGTAGTGAGCCAGACATTGGCTTGCATGGAGATGTTTGCTATTTTTGTCACTCAACACTAACAGAAAGGTGTCTTTGAATGGATGAATGACATGCCCACTAGGCTCTGTCACCCATTATTTCACACTTTCACTGTCACCACAGAGGAATGTGACTAAGCAGTAAGCACAATACAAGACAGGTCAGGCACATACATGGTAATAAACATACTGCAGACACTTACACAAACTCACATACTGTATACAGTACAACCATGTTTTGACATGCTTTATTTATAGCTGTCATTTTTGTTTTATTAACTAAATAACAAATGAGAGTATGAGCTCATAGGTGCATAGCAGAACTGCCTAAAAATATGTGTTTGTGTCATTTAAATTGCCATATGAAATGTTATCCCCTTCATGGATAGGATTAAATATGATAGTATAGGCCCCTTTATGCATTTCTAATTAGTTTTTTAACTGAAATAAATTATGTGTTTAAAGTGTACTTCTGGATTTCATAGGCCCTATCAATAATCAAAATAAGTTAATGGCTAGGAGTTGTATATCATTATACTTGTACTATTTCAATGGATTACATTTTGACACGAACCTTCCAAACTCTATCTACCTACTTGTATATACAGAAAGAAAAAAGAAAAATCCTAAGAATGAGAAAGATACTAAGTTCCAGTGAAGCAGTACTTCTACAAAAGGTCAGAAACACAGTTATAGTCCACTTTAGCGCAGGAAAGAAATGCAGGAATGAAAATGTCATTTTTGAAAGTCTCCCCTTTCAAGTGCAAGGAGAAAAGGCTGATTGACAGTTCATTTTCCCCGCCATGCAGTTTATGAGTAAAAATAGCACTATTTCTCCTGTGGTAGCCAACAGATTGTTTGGTTTATTCTACAAGCCAAGCCTTTTTCTGGTCGGGCTGACTTTTAAGTCTGAGATGAAATGTGCTCTAATACAATCTAATCATATTGCAAATGGGTTTCCACTTTGGTCAACTGAAATCATGGCTGAGAAATGTCACTCACCACACCGTAAGAGTACGTGTCACATGTCTCGGAGACAGGCAGGCTCTGGATGACCTCTGGAGCCATCCAGGGGAAGGTACCCACGAGGGACATGCGCGTTGTGTGGTTAAGGAACCGAGATGCCCCAAAATCACAGATCTGAAGTGAAAACGACAGACATGTTGTAGTGTTTTCTAAATATCATCTTTATATAATTTTTTATAATTGGTTACAAATTATAATAATCATAGAGGTACAAACAAAAAAAATAATGTTGTATTGTCTCTTGAATCCATAAAGAATTGTAAAAGAAAAGTATCTTTATTTCAAAGCCTTATATAGCACGATCGACTTGAAAATTGATAATGAACCAGGCCATGAACCAGGTATAATGAACAATATTGTTTCTTTTTTTTCCCACCAAGGAAAACCACAGATATAATACCACAGATATAATCCATGCAATCTGTATGAAAAAAAATTATATTGCGTATGATGTTCTGGATTTTGGTGATTCTTGCCGTGATACTATGGAAATTGACCATACGTTTACTCTAAGTATACTCTTTTATCCTGGACTAATTGCCATGGACTAATTTTCAACGCTGAAGCTTAGGGAAAGTGACAGATGAATATAGTCAATTAAAAACAATCTTTTGGAATCTTATTTAATCGAGTAATGATACATAATAAAAATGTTCATTCATTTGTGCTTTTGTGCTATTTTCGGTGCGTGCGTGACTACATCATAGGAGAAAGTATAGCTTTTGTAGATCAACATGCTAGAGATGGAGCCAGCATCGATCATCTCCTGTGTCTACTGTCTACACTTTGCTTTTTTCCCTGTTTACTTCCTACTTCCCACAAAAACTTCTCTCTCCCTCATCCACATTCACAGAGGATGCTGGCAATAAGTTATCCACTGCCCTCTGCTGTCCATGCAGGTAAATCATATATTTTGTATCTGCATGCCTTTTTTTCTTGTGTGCAACAACCAAGTCCAAAACATTGCCTATTTCTATACAATTACATCCACACAAACAGCTCATACCCCCCCCCCCCCCACACACACACACACCCAGGGAAGAGACAGTATAATATGAAAATAAATAAATCAATAAAATAAAACAAACAAAGAAGTAGTTAAATAAAAGACATCAGTCACCACATTCTGGAGCAGGAGAATTCTATACAGTAAATTACCACTACTCGATGACTTCATACTGTACATCGATATTCTTCAAATGTCAAATCCAGTACGTAAAACTGACCATTTACATACTGTACAACATACCTTGAGGACTTTATCTGCTGATACAACAACTGTAGAGGTAAAAGTGAAGAAGAAAAAGTGTTGCCAATGTCAGCGAAAATAGCTATTCAGTTCTGTTTTGTAAATTCACATGAAGATGTTTTTTTTTTAATCCAAATGTTCAGACAAACAGACTGATAGAAGAAGGAATTGTGCTGATAAATATGATCAGTTACCATTCCTGGACTTCAGGTCGCGGTGGATCACCTTTATGGGGGCCTCTGCATGTAAATAGTGCATTCCTAAAGGGGAAATAAAGAAAGTTTCCTTTGAAGGAGATCAATGTTAAACCAGGCTGATATAAAGCAGTGGTTCTCAGTGTGCTGTGAGATAAATCCAGGTGTGCCGTGGGATTTTGTGACAACCATACTTTGCTATCGCAAAAGTTATGAATTATCTTGAAATGTTCTACTGTATATCAGTACTCATTTCAAAAGGCTAATTCTATACCCTAAAGAAACATATATTTTAACCAGTTACTTCTTTCTTGTTTTGTGCGATTTTTATTCCTTTTTCTCCCCAACATTTGTGTGCGTCTAGTGCGTCTACGTCCTCCACCGTGAGGACGTAGACGTCGTAGAGCCTTCATCCTACTCCTCCAACCTAACACTCCCTGCTGACAGATACCGCCTCAATTTTTACCACTTTTAAAGGACGACTTCACCCATTTTCAACAATCTTCATATAATTGGTCCTCACTAGTACTTATGATAAAATGGTAAAAAAAAAAAGTCTGTGTCTCATAGGAGGGCTGTGGATACTTCAGAAACCCCCCTACCAGTGACATCATCATTAGGCAGGTTTTTCTTTTTTTAAACAAGATTTCATATATTAACGCGACATCAATGGCTTCCATTATAGCATGCTAACTTTCAAGGAATTGAAAGCCTGACATTCCCCATCGATGATGTCACTGGTAGGCGGGTTTCCTAGCTGTCCACAACCCTCCTCTGAGACACAGACGGGGTAGAGAAAAATGGTGCCACATTATCATGAGCATTACTGAGGACCAATCATATGAAGATAGGTTGAAAATGGGTGAAGTCATCCTTTAACCTGGTGTCCCTATAATGATAATTATCATGCTAGTCAAAATCTTTAAATGTTTGTTATTTATTTTTTCTTTACTATTTTCACAAATTTAAAAAAAAATTGAAAATAGCAGATCTACAACTTCAAGATGAGACGTGTTCACAGAGTGATAACAGTGATAACACATGTTACAGAGGCTAATTTGCACGGATATGACTACAGGCATGCCTTGAGATTTTGACTTCCCCTTTTCTTAAACCACCGATACAAGCCTACAGTACAGTATGTGCTTTCGAGCTCTCCCACATATCTCTATGCCTACACTCATTACCTAATGTAAGCTATGGGCAATTGTTCTACACATCAAAAGGAAAAGCATTTTCTAGCTACAGTGTAAACATGCTCTGAGTGGGAACCCTTCCTTTTTGGAAATACTCCCAGAATAACAATGACCAGGGAAAGACCTTGAGCCCATTCCGTCAGGAAGTTGATAATGAGGTACAAAAAACGGGTGATTGTTTTACTTTAGTCATAAAGCCATTTAAACCCAAGCCTTAGCCAGCCTGTACACAGTAAAAATACACACATTACTCATCAATACCATACGAACAAAAGTTAGAACAAAAGGGCAATGTCATATTTCAACACAATCCAACAGTTGTTGATGTCTGTTATTAGCTCACATCATCAGGAAATATAACACATTTCCACGTTACCTTTGGCAATCTCCATGGCCCATGTCATGATCTGCCCCATGTCCATTTCCTCACTGTCATCACTGGACAGGTAGTCATACAATGAACCTCCACTTGCATACTCTGTAAGAAAATACAATCACATCAAACACATGCCTTGAGTTTGTACTGTGCTGAACATTTCAGGACTTAACAGACTAACAAAACTGGACAAAACTGTAAAGGATTGACAAATGGTGAGGGGAAAATGTCATGTTATGCCATGCCAATGACATAACTACACTGGTGAAAGTGCAACATTATACATATGAGCATGACATGTGAGAGCATTACGTGAAAACAGCTGAAAACTGAATTTCTGCCAGAGGGCTCATAGAAGCAAGCTGGCAGAGTCTTGTTTACAGATTGCTCCTGTCATTGGCTTGTCACAGTGGATGAGCTCATTTATCACAATGCTTTGAGCAAACTCCCTCACAGCTTAACACCCCAAGCCGACCCCCCCTCCTCTGCTAGGACTCGGCGGGACATGCTTGTTAAAACTATCAACGTCAGTCAAATCCCGTTGCTTCCAAAACACAACGGAATGGTCTTTTTTTTATCTTTTTTCTCCACGCTGTTTCTGTTCCAAACGCCATTACAAGCGCTCTGCGTGTTTTCAGTGGTTTCACATGCCAGAGCAGACTTCCCACATTGCATAGACCTTGACATTCACGCAGACTTCTGCAGCTCTTTAAATCAAATCCTTGTCAGAATGCTATTCCAGCGTCTTGTCTCATGTGTCTCCCCTCTCTCTGTTCTCAGCTTTCTGTCTCTCTAACACTTTTCTATCCAATAAAGCAATAAAAATGCCACACAAAAATAATAATAATCTATTCCAGACACAGACACACTTACTTCTGGAAAATATCTGTTAATAGATAAATCGCCGCTCACTGTCAAGGGAAAACAAACACAGCTCTCCCACAAGTCCATAAAAAGTAGGATTTCCCTGCCAGAGTGAAAGTAAAAGATCAAAAGGGCTCCATCTGATACCATCTACATTATTATAGGGATGGTTTGTGCATTCAGCAATCCAATCATGTCATCACAGGAATGAGAACACGCAGAAAGAGGAATTGCCTGTGGTTGTTATTGTGGTTCAGGTTTCAATAAACGCCACCAACAAACAGCAATATATTTCAATGAATTTATATGAGTTTATAATATAAGTTTCCTTAAAATAGTAATATTGCATTGGATCTATTCTAGTCATGACGAACAAAAATGCTGGCTTTATAAATGTGGACCAATCAACTTGTACTATGTTTAATGATATTATTGCCACATAAAGTACATGGTTAAAATGTATTGTTATATATCGGTAAACACTTGCAGGTGCAGTCATTAAAAAATCATTCTGCCTTTGTACTTTGAACAAGATCATAAAAATGAAATAGATAATGCAATTTCTAATATAAACTTTCCCTCATAGTTCAACCAGCTTCCCAAGAGTGAACACAAAGGCCATGAAAGAGCAGTTCACTGTGGTGGAATAACGTCTTACTGTCACTGTTAGATAAGACAGTACTAACTTGTTATTATGTTGTTCACCCTTGGCCTTATGATGCTCTGTCAATCTGAATATTATAGAATCTAGAAGCCATAGCACAGGCCTGGCATGTATTGCTTCGAGTACAGCTTAGTCCTGTGACACAGGGTCCCCACTTATCCTCGTGGATAACTATGTTCTGATCCGTGTTTTCGTCAGAGATCTACTTGACCACTGACCTGCGATAAACTTCATAAATATAAAGTGTCTCTGACAATAGAATTTCTCGACATCACCAACCTGTGCAGAACAAGGATAGCCTTACCGTATATGTGAAGGTAAAGTCACCTCTCTCCATAACCATAAGGTCATAAGGCTCTCTTCCTTCGTTCACTATGATTATTTGTCGTGAACAAAAGCAATTATGGTCAGACATAATGGCACGTAGGTCAACAGAGACAAACAGATTCTCTTTGTAGATATTGTTTGTTACAGAGATGGAATCGCAGCTCCTGATATATGTGCAGACAGGGGAAATTCATAACACTGCTGATGAATGTGGAAATGGCATGGTCAGAACAGCCATAAACATTTTTCCTTTATCTGGTGCTAATTAGTTTCTGCTTTGATAAATAGAGACACCAGCCCCTTGACAACCAGCCCCTTCTCTCTTTCAACCACGTAACACTAGCCACGGTGGGGACAGGTCGTGTCTGAGAAATAAATTAAAATGAGAGCTGTAAATAAAACCTGCAAAAAGGAATTTGCAGCAACAGTGTTCCAGTATGGGTGAGGTGCTGGAAAGAAGCAGCATTTATGAAAGAATATGTGATGTGTCAGGATGTTGCAGGATGTGGAAATGAATGCATAGTCAGTCTCTTTACATGCTGTGGTATTACAAGTGGTCACAAGGAAGAGGAACCATATTGTTCAAGCTGTACAGTAGAAGTGTTACTTGATTTTCTTAAACATTTATTCTCACTGGGGACATAATCTGATAGTGATAGTGAAAGTTAAGTTATTTTTGATAACTTTTTGAATTTTGAATGTTTCAGCGGCATATTTTTAAACAATAAGCATTGTTCAAAAATGTGTTGTGTGACCACTTCTCTAAATACTATTTTAGTCACGAGTGTCTGCCCCGTACACTCACAGGAAGTGCTTTGGAACTTTTCATTTTTATTTTGATTATTTCCAGAAATATATTACCAGGGAAGCCATCAGCAAAAAACGGGCAATGAACAGATGCTGTAATGACCACGTAGCTTCAAGAGGTATTGTCAAATACACTCCAAAAAGCAAAGTTAGAAGTGTTCAGTCATCCGACCGCAGCAGCAACACATGCATTACACCTCATACCTATATGCACTGCAGTACACAATGATACAGGAAAACAGAGATCTTGAAATGAAATTGAAAACAACATTGAAATATCATAGGTTGGCTGATACACTCCTGCCTTATGGAAGTGTGCAAAAGCTGGCTGACATCCCTCTGTGCTCAACTGCCACGTTTTAACTTTGCAGGTTTGCTTTATTCAATTCAGGACACACAACTGTAGGGTGGGTTCTTCCGGAACCTTCACACATTCACAAATGCTTCAATAGAGACCTCGTCACCATTCAGTGTTAAACAAACTGCACTGTAAAATCCAGAGTGTTGAGTTAAATCTGAGTGTACAAATGGACCCGTAGGGAGTTAAATTGACACTCATAACTTTGCAGTGTGTGTGTGTAAACAAAGTAAACTGGTATGACCAGATGGTGGTAGGCAGGTTTTAATCATGGTATAATCAAAAATGAAATCGGTGGCAATAACAGCTCTGTTAAAGCCTGTTGGTTATTGTCAGATCTAACTGTTAGTGCACATGTGTACAAGGGGGTATACGTAAGAACTCACCTGTGACAATTCCATAGTTGGGAGCTTCAAGGATTGCTCCGTAGAACTGAATGATGTTCCGATGGCTGAGAACACTAAGAATTTCCGCCTATGCATTTCAAACACACAAATAAATAACTTGTTTATGCTGAAGGGGGTCAAACATGCATTCCTGAATAAGTAAATGCAAGTCATTGATCGTTTTTCCGTATGTCTTGGTTTTACTTTTTAATCTACTTTTTACCCCTAGTAGGGTCTTTTTTTATGCCATTGTTTTAACCCTGCAGCACTTTGAGATTTGTGAAAATGTGAAGTGCATTACAAATACAATGTGTACATTGTGTTGTTATAACTATTATCGTAAAAAATAAAATAATAAATGCTTATATTAGTACTACACAGGTCAGAAACCTGAACTGCTACTGCCCAGCTATTGATAAAATGGAAGAAAAGGTAAGAAAGCTAACAAAAATGTCTATCAAATTGTAAGAAGACACTATAATTAACAGAACAATCTGTTTAATTTGAAAGGAATACTTCAGCAGTAACGTTTGCAGGAATAATCATCTGTCTAACACTCGACTGAAACTGAATGGATATCAGTGATCTTTTTTTAATAAAAGAAATGACGACTTGTGTGCTGAACATATCACAGCCCAAGAAAGGCAATAGAATTTCCCTGAAAAGATTTCTAAGATGTTTCTTTTTTTGTTCTTTTAAGATAATGAGGCTATCATTTCAAAGTCAGTTCAAGTACTATCTATGCTTTAATTGGTCCTAATACAATCTCTCATTTGGCAATAAAGATCTTTTAAGGCATACCATATGAACAGTTATAAGCACAAAGAGTTGAGGTTTGGTATAATGACTGCACAGTAAAATCCAAATGGACCCTTGGTTACATTTGTACACTCTCAAGAGTTCCAATGCATAAATTAATACTGTGAATTTTACTGTGTGACTGATGGGTACAGAAGTCACTACAGCCCACTAAATGGGGGAGCAATTAAAATGATTACTATACCGACAATTAAAAAAGTATATGAAAAGCCACAGCAATTATGACTCCTACCTCATTTTCAATCTTCAGCAGTTTTTTCACTGCCACCTCTTTGTCTTGAGATATCCACCTGGCTCGGTACACACTGCCAAAGCTGCCACCGCCGCAGTTCTCGTAGAAGTGGATGTCATCGAAGTTGATTTGCACGAAGGCAGCGCCGAGAGACGACATGTCATAATGACACTCAGCACCAACAACACAGCTTCTGAGGAGGACAAGATAAGTCCGCAGGAAAATTCATCAAGTGCTTCACCTGTCTTTGACCAGAGCTAAGATAAGTCTATGTTTAATCCTAGGAGGGGGGAGCCTTGCCAGTTGCTGCCAATCCCACTGCAGCCCTGCAGTGCACTACAGTTTGAGAATGTGACTGTAGAGACTGTGACCCCCAGAGAGGCCTTTTGAATGGAGGCTATGTCTGCCCGGTATGCCTGCGTGACATCCCTGGTCTTAAGTTAACCCAATGATTTACAGGACATAATATTCCACCGTGTCATTTCCCTGCCACAGACCTACGCCACATAAACTCACCAGTACCAGTAAGTAAGCATCAGTCCGGGATCCACTGTCTGCTTGAATAAGGACTATGGCATGACCGGTATGCATTCTCCCGGTGATGTGATCGCTGCACAGAATACACGCAGCCAAAGTCACACCGACTATTCTAGCACTCTGCAGCGCTCAGTACATCTAAGGCCACAGAGAGAGAGACAAACAACAGCTGGTAACTAAAGACAGACGGATAAAGACAGAACCTAAAATAATTCTGAATCTATAGTTATTTATTTCCAAATACAAATCCCTAAAGCTCATATGATTTCTACCTATTCATCTACAAGGGTCTGTCCCCTTCCTTTAAATGCTTACTGTACATACAGCATAGTCTATCTATATATGAGGTGGGTCAAGGAACCCTATGCTTCCAAAAATGCAGCCCACACAAAGCATTTCCTTTTGTTTGTGTATAACAGCATAAATGCATCTTGTAAAGAAATAATCCCACCATTACAGGAAATTGTAGCTCTGTTATTGTTCATAGGTTTCCCATTTATAGCCGAGCAATTATGGCTTTTAAAAGGCTGTTACCAGGGCCTTAATCGGGATTGCTATCCATCTCAGCTGGAAATGCCTCCATTGTCACAGAGGGGAGCCAATGCTCTCTGCTGATTTACTTGTATTCATGCTATACTTAGCTTCACACCAATCTACTCAGTACACTAGCTCAGTGGTTCTCAACCTATTCAGGCTGCGACCCCCCAAAATAATCAAATTTGAACTGTAGACCCCCCCCCAAAATAATCATATTTGAACTGGAGACCCCCACCAAAATAATCATATTTGAACTGTGGACCCACCCCCCCCCCCCCCCCCCCAAAAACAAACATATTTGAACTGGGGACCCCCACCCTGACAAGCACTTGGAACTGTAGGAGTTGAGGCATTACATTTTATTTTACTCAGCTCCACAGATAACTATTGTGAAAATAGCAGATCTACAAGCTCACAACCCTAAACGAGGCGTTGTGAGCTTGTAGATCAGCTATTTTCAAAGTTTTTGCCTCTTTCTCATATTATTTGACAATTTGGCAATTTTTTAGGTATTTAAAAAGGTATGAAAAGTCCTTAAATTGTCACTCCACTGTCATCTGGGGACCCCCCCAAAATCATGTGGGGGTCCCGACCCACAGGTGGAGAACCACTGCACTAGCTAGCCTGCACAGATACAGTATATTGTGCTACTCAAGACACCTGGGTTACTGGGATATGGTAGCACTCCCAAACACATCCTTGCCAGTAACTATAGCAATCACTGCTGCAGGCATTAGAATAATAATGGTCTGATAACCATATGTTGTACTGCAGATAGTAAATGTAACTGGGATTACATGAATTAAAACAAAATAACACAAAATACTAACCAAAATTAGAGTATGGCTGAACAATATATATTGATATTATTTCGATATTGTGATATGAGATTAAACATCATCTGGGATTTGGGATGGGATTGCACCCACATAGTTGTTATAGGTATTACTGATGACTATATATATAAATTATTTTTGTATATTTTTTTAATAATCTCAATGTGTACATATTTTGTGAAACCACCAATAGTCATCCACACAATATCCCCACAACATCAATATATCAAGGTATTTTGGTCAAACATACTGTGATTTTTGTGAATTTTGTCCATATCGCCTCAGCCCTAAATGAGAGTTGTGTGAAATTCACACTACTCTCATTTAGTGTGACATTTGACAGTCACTTATGTGGCCATTTGTTGCAGACCTGTACAAATGGGTGCGGATTCATGCGTTCGCTATAGTCTGTCTCCAGTTCTGTGGGTATTAATATTCTGTTGAGAAACATTGATTATAGGCTACTAATATCATGGGTGGTGCATTTACATAAGGCTAATTTCCAGGATACAGGATAGGTGGGCACTAGGGACATCTGGGCACCGCAGTGTAAAACTGGCTATTTTGTCCAAAATGTAAAATATATATATATATATTTCAAAAAGTAAAGTAAAGTTATTCAAGTAATGTAAAGTATGATGTGAATTTGGACGGTACATCATTATCAGACTTAATGTTATCCTTCAACTTGTTTATGCCCCAAATAACAGGATATACAGGTTTTGTCGCAATTTGTAGCAATTGTACACATATTAGACCTTAATTGTCGCATGTTCTAATCATGTATACTTTACTTTACCTAAAAACGTTTTCCAAATATTTAACTTTTTTGGAAAAAATAGCCAGTTTAACACTGAGGTGAGGTGACCACTCTTCCTTGGTGCCCACCTATGCTGTAACCATTTCCCATTTGCAGTTACAGAGTTATAACGCCTATGGCACATATCTGACATGTTTTGAGTGGAATTTTGATGTAACAAATCAAATTGAAATAGTGCCTAAGCAAATCATATTAGGGCTACATGAACATGCCTGAAGGGGATTATAGGCTACAGAATTCTGCTTGTTTACCTCAAGAAAAGAGGAGTGGTGCATTTTGATAAATACGTGCGTGGTGTACCTCAGCCTCTGCAAAGCCAGTAGGTATAGATTCGAATCGCGGCTGTTATCAATCTAAAATCACATGATTAACGGCTGCAGACCACATAGCATTTCAAGGCCACTGTAGGCTACTGTCAACTTCATTATTTGTCTGTCAGCCTACTTGCCAATGGTAGTCTAGACCAGTGGTTCTCAAACTTAAAACTTAAATTTCAAGGTCTCCCCTTTAACTCTGACAGTGTACAAAGTGAACCAAATGAACCCTAACAAGTCCATTTGATTCCATTTGTACACTGTCAGAGTTAAAGACTTGTAAGGGTCAATTTAGAACCTCCTAAAGGAACCCAGAGAGTCCTCCCCGGAATCCACCTTGAGAACCACTGGTCTAGACGGCTACACATCTATATCTATCTTTTGGATTGAATTGCATACATACCAGCGTGTACGCGTAGTAACAGGCTTTAAGAAGAGTGCGGTGTATTATAGTCCACTCTACTCTCTGAGGTTAAAACAGGCAAAACTCTAAAGTGAAATGAAAAGACTCTCTCTCCCTTTCCGGGAATTCCTGTGCGGGTGTGACGTTAGTGACTTCTTCGCTACACACCCAGTGGTGGAAAAAGTACTCACATTTTTTACTTCAGTAAAAGTATCAATACTGCGATGTAGAAATACTTTGAGAAATACTCAAAATTTACTTGAGTAAAAGTACCAAAGTATTGGTATCAAAATGTACTCAAAGTACCAAAAGTAGAAAGTACTCATTATGCAGAAGGTCCCATTTCACAAGTTTTCAAATGTTTAAAATGTATAAAAATCTTTTGAAAATAGCAGATGCAACGCATTGTGAACTTGTAGATCGCTTGTAGATTTTCAAATGGTCGAAATGTATGAAGGGTTGAAGTGGTTAATATATGTTTTGAAACAATAATCAAAATCTACAAAGTAACTAGTAACTTAAGTTTTCAATATTACAATATTTGCCTTTGAGATGTAGTGGGGTAGAAGTAAAATAACTGAAAGCTGGAAATACTCCAGTAAAGTAAAGAATAGCTCAAAATTGTACTGAAGTACAGTACTTGAGTAAATGTACTTAGTTACTTAGTTTACGCCACTGCTGGTGTGTAAACCGTGGTTTTACAAGTTGCCCCAACTTCTCCTCCCACCCCAGCGGAACAGACTTAGCCTGGGACCAGACGAATCTGCGAGTGCAAAAAAAAATTGCACTCTGGGATTTGGGTCTGGCACCGCTCCATAGAGAATCCATTTCCTGCTCCAGAAGACGTGGGTAACCAATCAGGGCCCAGTATTCGAATATGGGAGACTGTAATTGGTAGTTGGTTTGTAGGTCTAACCAATTGCGTCGCGAGTCATTGTTTTGATCCCGCCCCCTTGGAAAAAAAACGTCCTCATGGAAGCACCAGACTCATATCCACGCAGTGATATAGTCTGTCTACGCCAGGCTAGAACAGACTTGTTGTTGCATGCAATTCTGCTGACAACAGCGCCACTCTCTGGACAAAAACGGCCACGCCGTCAGAACTTACATTTTCTAGATGCAAAATCTAATTCGTAGCAGGTTCAATTCAAATAAATCAAAATCTCATGCGACAAACACCTTTGTGGCTTCCTGATGAATAATTCATGAACAACGCAAAACGACAAATGTTATTATAGCTCCTTCTACTTCCACATAAAGTCACGTTATGGTAATCATTTCTTTCAATAAATGTTAGTATAATCAAAATCAATAAATGAAAGAAAACTGAGCAAATAGATCTAACATTTCTTTTTTTAATATTTACAATAGACATGGGTAAAAATTCTGTAAACAGCATTTACCGAATAGCATTGACTTTAAAAGAGGAATGTGCTCACACGTAGCTCAACATCATAATTAGCTGCATGCTGAGGTCAATAAATATGTGTACATCTTACAACATAATAAAAGACACAAACTCAAATATTTATAAATATAATCTGATACAAAAGATACAAAATAACAGAATATCAGAAATATTGAGGATTTGCACATTTAGAGAATTAGCATATACATGTTTACACCTGAAATGTTACAATAATCTAAGAAATATGCTGAAAGACCAGTTTTCTGGATTGTGCCTTTAGTTACTGTAGGTGACTTTGACATTATGGTGATAATGGGGCAGTAAGTTGACGGATCAGCCCAAACCTAATACTTGCATGAGCAAACTATTACAGATTATGCCAAATGAAGGGCTCAAATGACTCTAGAGTATCTGAAATAATATAAAGTTGTTGCTTTACGTCATTATGGTCTCCATATAACGGTTTCTGTGCAAGTAAATTCATACAAAGCAAGCTTATTTCTTGTGGTGTAGAGGCATCAGCGCTCAACACCTTGTTCTCCAAGTTGTTCTCAAGACCTGCGAGGCTCAAGTCCATGAGAGAGCTTGGTAAGTGTCCTTTGGTTGTCAATCACACTAAGCTGGCGCACGTAGGTCCGCACGTCTGGGTGATTCTTACCGGCCAGAGAGGTATCTGGACCTGAACGAGTGGAGAATCATATCATTAAGCATCAGAATATTATCATGAACAAGTAAGACGCGCGAACGCGGGAAGCGAACGCAAAAAAAATAAAATAAATATGAAAAAAAAAGATTTAAAAAAAAATAACCAATAAAAATAAATTTAAAAAAAATACAAATACACAAAAAAAAAACTTTGAATGTTTTTGAACAATTCAACAAAGTGTTTGAAGTGCCTGTTTCACCCACTTCCGGGGGGCGGAGCCACAATCCGAGCCCGAAGTATTTGTTCGTAGACCCCCACTTAGGGGGGGTAGAAAAAGTTTCGGAGCGATTCGGGCACTTTTCATTTAACATGGGGTTTCAATGGGGAGTTTTTAGGAGCCTTCTCCGGGGCGTGGCTTCCGGGGGAAGGGGCGGGCTTAAACGCAACCTTGACAGGTGTGTTCAGTTTTCAAAGACCTTTCATTTGATGTATGGTACGTCTAAATTGGACATTTACTTATGTCAGAGGAGCTGCAGGCAGGCAGTGCACACAGACACACACGCACACACACACACACTCACAAGCCGAGCACGGTTTCATAGTAAGCTCCACTTGCGCGGCGCGCCTCCTTCCGCTGCGTTCGCAATTAAACCTGGTGATTTTTACTTCATCGTACAACAGTGTGGTGCACCGAAAATAGATAATATACAAGCTCAAAACAGGTCACGGTGCATTGTGACTGTGAATATGGGCCATTTTTGGTGTGCGGCACCGTTGTAAGACGAAGCATAAATTACACGTTGAACCTGAAACTCTGAAGCAGATAAGGACATACAAGTCTTTATTTGACAGATGATCTGGCATCAGTGTAGCATTTACTACCTTTCAAACTTTATTTAGACAGGCCAGTGAAGATTGACAGGAGAGTGACGGTTAAGAGACAACACGTGACGCAACACAGCTCCCAGGTCAGAATTGAACCGGGGGCGTTGCAGTTATGTGGTTGAACTTACCAGGGCACCCCAACCTTTTTCATACCAATTAATTTTGTTAATGTAAGGAGGTTCACGTAGCAGAGTGTTCACTTACTGAATGGCTGGCTCCTGCAGTATCTCACGATCTTTACTGTGTTAGCAATCATACGCTGCAAAACAAACAGCTACAATCAGCAAAGGGGAAACAAATCTGTAGGTTGCTTTAAAAGGACTAATAACAATGTTAATTCATTGCCTTACCATTTTCTCAAAATTGACCAGATTGTCTACAAACGTCTTGTTGCCCTCATGAGTGAATGTCATGTCTTGAAAAATAAATGACAGGAGTTTGCATGTTAGATCAAGTAAGAGCAAAAAGAACTTCACCGCAATATTGGATTGTGTGTGTGTGTGTGTGTGTGTGTGTGTGTGTGTGTGTGTGTGTGTGTGTGTGTGTGTGTGTGTGTGTGTGTGTGTGTGTGTGTGTGTGTGTGTGTGTGTGTGTGTGTGTGTGTGTGTGGATTAAGTACAACTGAAACAATTAAAATAAACCATGGGTCTCCTACTCCTCTACGGGTAGATGTGAACCTATAACTGAATCGAAAACATCATGACTCTTCTAACAGCAGAACAGCAGAGTATTCACACCAAAGAAAGGTCATGTCAGTGCTAGGTGAGCTGTGCAATCTCTGACCTTTGATCAAGAGCGGCATGAAGGGAATGATGGGTGGCTCCAGCTTGGCAACGGTCAGACGGTACGCCCGGTGGTTCCTGGATGGGTCCTGTGGAAACAGTCGCACTGTTCTGAGATGTCCCATTTCTGTGTTAAGTGGACACATCACAGCGGTGGCCGAGGCTAACAGTGCCCTGATTCATAGATTACCACAATGACAGGTTGACACAGCATGAATGCTGAGATTCAACTCAATAACTGCCTGGACGGAAACCAAAAGCACACTGTAGATACATGCAGATGAGCTCACGTGAAGGGAGAGAGTCAAGAAGGGGCTACAAAATTACTCTGCCTCAACTTACCATCAAGTTTTCAAATTCCCCATAAAACCTCTTGAATTTGCTTGGAAGTTTCTGTCAACATAGATGATAGGGGAGGTTAACAGACAGTTTAAGTGTCTATAATCTTGAGCAGGTGCAGATGATAGACAGACACTCACCTCCCATGTCTGACTCAGTCTGCTCACTGCTGGATTACTCATTCCCATGATGATGGCAAAGAAGGAGTTCAGATTCCTGTACTCCTTACAGCTATGAAAGAAATGATGAGGCAAATATCGTTTGGAATATGACTATGAATATGATTGGTATTATTAAGGCATTGGTATTATTAAGACATTTCCCATATTTACGGTAAACTCTGATCAATATTATTGTCACACATGAGCAATGCCATTTGAAATACTTATATATAATATAATTATTGCATAGCTCTTAATTAGGTCAAAGTCTAGAACATGGCAAATGTAGTCATTCCTCCTATTGCAGTTAAACACATTTGATAAACATTTCTGCCCGATACCATGTTATGTTATGTTATGTTATGTTATGTTATGTTATGTTATGTTATGTTATGTTATGTTATGTTATGTACGGAGCCCCTAAAGGGCCATGGTGCAGATTTTATTTTAATCTCGTTCTAACGACATATATGTCGTTCTAACATCTTATTAACTTGAGCGCTCGAGATCCTAAGCCGTTCCCACATCATAATAAAGTGTGGGAACGAGATCCTTATGTCGTGCGCTCGAGATCCTTATCTCGTTCTAACGTCTTATTAACTTGAGCGCTCGAGATCCTAAGACGTTCCCACATCATAATAAAGTGTGGGAACGAGATCCTTATGTCGTGCGCTCAAGATCCTTATCTCGTTCTAACGTCTTATTAACTTGAGCGCTCGAGATCCTAAGATGTTCCCTCAAGATCCTTATACTCACCTTTACGCACGGTGGATTTACTTGGATTATGCGATATAATAGCCTGTGCGACAGTGTGCGTCCATCCTATTCTTTATTATGGTGAACGAATTGATGCTATTATTATAATACTAATAATTATTATTATCGTTTTGTCCTTGTTGGTGTACAAGTTGGTTCTGGTTGCAATGGATACAGTAGCTGTCGGGCCGGGCACACAACGGCGCAGAATGGCAACATCAGGCTCGCTCTCTCTCTCTCTCTCTCTCTCTCTCTCTCTCTCTCTCTCTCTCTCTCTGCTAATTCTCAACGAAAATCTGTGATTCTAATTTTCCTATGATCACCAGAAGTGAGAGTGTCAATTCCTTGATCAATGGAGCTACAGTGCTACAGGATGATATTTTAATATAGTACAAGAATAACTATCTGTGAAATATAACCCATTTATTTCACAAAATAATGTGTTGGCAAATTACCAATATTTGTATAAAGTTATACTGGTCTCAATTATGTCACTTTCAGCCCTGGTCTTGAATCACATTAGATTCACAGATTAGAGATTTTATGTATTTTCCCCACAAGTTATTTTCATTCAAATAAAATGTGATTGAACTTGCACTAATAATGACTTTAGTTGATATTTCACTATTTAAAATATAATATGTCTTAATTATTAATAAGTATAGCTTGCAGATTGGCTATTTTCACAATTTTAAATTGTTTTAAAATAATAATAAAAAAAGAACATACAAGGTTTCCATCCGACAGCGACAATATATAGCCTATATATGGTTCTGTATCAGTATATGAGTCAGTTTTAGCAGATTTCATTCTAATTGGCTAATATGACTGCCTATGAATTTCATGGCCTGGGTAGGTAAACCTGGCCTGGCGGAGATATGCCATATGCACAGCAGAACAACAGATGAAAGCAATGAACTTAAACGAGGACTGGCCTGCAGCAAAAACGTCTCAAACTATGTCAAACTGTCACTTTCTAGTTGCTGAAATAAACTTTCCATTTAGATCATTGTTGACAAACGAACAGAACATGATGTTGTTTGCAAAATGATTATTTCTTGTCCATTTGTTTGTGAGGTGCAGAGATCACAGCTTCTCTCTACTTTTGTGTGATATTGATAGCATACAACTTTGAATTTGTTTGCAGTTAATTCCTATTGCTTACTGGACATTAAGAATTTGGGGATTTCGCTGTATTTTGTCAAATGTATCGCTGTTGATCAAGACAAAATAAGCGACAGGTTTTTGCGATTAGATGTGCAGTGCACACTGCACTGCCAGCCACTGACAACCAATTTAATACCTTTACTAGTTACCCAACACTGCTTTTGCAAATATATATATATTTCTAATTGGTCCAAAATATTGTCTATTCATGAAACCACCTGCTGACCAGCTGTCAGCATTGGGCAAAAACATGTTTATAGGTGGGAATATGTGACCATTCCTCTCTATTACAAAACTAGACTAATTGGACCCAGAAGTGTTGTTTTTCTATTTACTTTTAATATTGAAATGTAATCTATAGGCCTATTGTATGAAAATACAATATATATATATATGTATGAAAAATTTGTTGCTAAGAGTTGAGTGGCACAATGTCATAAATGAGTGTCCTATAGTCTTACTCAGCAGCCGCACCGAGGCCCCGCCGTAGCGTCGGATATTACCCGATGTTTGCTTTCTAAGCTTGATCTAGCCTTTGATTGCCTTTCAATAAAACCATATTTGATAGACATAGGTATCACCTACATGTTACTGATTATAGGGAATGTTATATTATTGTAATCCGTTGTTTATTTCCTGAGCAATGGAATTGTGTTGCGGTGAAAACTCTTTCTGAGACGCTTGGACACTATACCGATGTTGGCTCCATAAGCTGTAGCCTTTGATTTCCTTTGAATAAAACCATATTTGATCAAGGAATTGACACTCTCACTTCTGGTGATCATAGGAAAATTAGTTGAGAATTAGCAGAGAGAGAGAGAGAGAGAGAGAGAGAGAGAGAGAGAGAGAGAGCGAGCCTGATGTTGCCATTCTGCGCCATTGTGTGCCCCGCCCGACAGCTACTGTATCCATTGCAACCAGAACCAACTTGTACACCAACAAGGACAAAACGATAATAATAATTATTAGTATTATAATAATAGCATCAATTCGTTCACCATAATAAAGAATAGGATGGACGCACACTGTCGCACAGGCTATTATATCGCATAATCCAAGTAAATCCACCGTGCGTAAAGGTGAGTATAAGGATCTTGAGGGAACACCTTAGGATCTCGAGCGCTCAAGTTAATAAGACGTTAGAACGAGATAAGGATCTTGAGCGCACGACATAAGGATCTCGTTCCCACACTTTATTATGATGTGGGAACGCCTTAGGATCTCTTGCGCTCAAGTTAATAAGACGTTAGAACGAGATAAGGATCTCGAGCGCACGACATAAGGATCTCGTTCCCACACTTTATTATGATGTGGGAACGGCTTAGGATCTCGAGCGCTCAAGTTAATAAGATGTTAGAACGACATATATGTCGTTAGAACGAGATAAAAAAAAAATCTGCACCATGGCCCTTTAGGGGCTCCGTAGTTATGTTATGTTATGTTATGTTATGTTATGTTATGTTATGTTATGTTATGTTATGTTATGTTATGTTATGTTATGTTATGTTATGTTATGTTATGTTAGCTGAAAAAAGGGCGACTCACTGGGCAGCGATCTTGATAAACTTCTTGAGAAGCTGCACTCGTTTGCTGAGATGCGAGCACAGACAAATCTCAGTGATCACCCACAACTGGATCTCATTGAACCTCCGCAGGAACAGATCCAGGTTGGCTGTCGTCCTCTTGAAGTTCTGCCTCCCGAAAGTGTGATAGATGAGTTCATGCTGTTGGAACATCACATGCGCACCAAAAGGGCTCAGTTGTCATTCTGCACCGTGCAACATCCGATGAGTTTAAGCAAAAGATACTCAAGCTATATGCTTGAAGTAAATAGTCATAAATCATAATGAATTTATTTTAATCTTGGAATGATGATGAATCTTCTGTCATACCTCATGTACACAGTCGAAGAGCTCCCAGTCATAAAGGGTAATATGGTATGCCACATCCTTAGAGCTCATCAACTCAAATGTAGTTAATGCTCCCATAGAAGGACCTTCCTGCTCAGGTAAAGGCGTCTGCAACACAGAAAACACCATTCAGTATTTACTACTAGCCTCACCTTGTAGAATATGTGTAGTGTAGAATCTATACAACTATTGTCATTCAGTAAAGAATAGCACAGCACAGGTCAAGAGGGAAATTGCATATCCATTTGACTGAAATATTTTGGTCCTAGCTCATGCCAAAACAAAGCAAATCAATACAAGAAAAATAAAAAACAGTTCTGCAGAAAGATTGCAAAGTTTATATTAAAATTGTTTGCAAAAGTATGGACAATATCAATATAATAAGCTGTATGTATATACTGAATGTTACATGGTAGATTACATGACAAATTGGGGGAAGATTAAGCAGTCTTGCCAACAGATGCTAGAGATGTACAACCTGAGGCAGGCCCTCAGTGAATTACTGGAGTTGAATCTGTTTGAATGCCCGCCTATACAGAGTGAGAATGTGTTGAGTAATGTGTTTTTTTCAGAGGCATTAACGCACCAGTGAATCTAGTTGATCCCTGGGGCAGACAAACAGACGTCCATTTATGCTGAGTGTGGAGAACACTGAAATATCATTGGGTTTCAGGATGACTTTATCTAAAAGAAACAAAACAAAACATTTTAAAATGGTGTGGATAAGACTTTCTAAAAATACATGGTATACATGGTACTGTATATATGGCTCTTTAGAGTACTTTGAATGTTCTTGAACTTATGATGCTATACATTTGCAGAGCTTATGTACCACCTAGGTCTGCAGTAAATGGGATTGTTTTCTTTTGCCAACTCTGAGTGCTAAACAGGGAAAACTAGATTTTTTATTTGGACTTGCATAGCTCAACACAAATGGTGGTATGATTACCACCTCGAAACGACACAGTGTAGCTTCAGTTCAGAAATGATTCACTTGCCTAGTATTGTAGGTCAAACATAGGCTAATAATTAGTGCTTCTTGGCAGAGACAGTGGAATATCCATACAACAAGTACCAGCCAATGGCAGCCACATGCCTGTGTAGAATGTTATGAGTTGGAGCCAAGAAAGAAATACTGAGTTGAGGTTTTCCCTTGAGCTGCTTGTCCATGGCCCACTGCCCAGATGGTAAGCCTAAGTTATACTTAGTTTGCGCTTGGGTGTCGCACACTGAAAATGGCAGTTCTACAAGCTCACAACGCGTCGTGCTGCGATGCGTTGTGAGCTTGTAGAATAGTTTTTGGTGTGCAACACCCGAGCGCAACTAAGTATAAATCGGGCTTTAGCACCTAGCAGCCATTCAGAGCAGTTCAAAAGCAACTCGTTTCTCATTAATTACATGACTGATTAATGAGCTTAACACGATCCGGGGTGCTCTGCAAATAGAGGAATCCCTGGATGGATGACTTGTGCAAGACAAGCGTCTTCCATCATTTGATTAACACGTGGCTGCCGGCGTTCTCACCTCCAGCCGAACTGAGGCTGACCAGGAGGAGGTCCTCCGCTGACCCAAGTTTATCGGCCACGGCGCTGATGACCTCGCTGACCGAGGTGGACACGGCGACCCGGATCGTGGTGTAGGTGTGGTCAGGGCAGTAAACTTTGAACAGGACTGTAAGCAGATATGCGCAGCACATACAGGGTAATAAACAAAGGGGAATGAGATGGTGATAGGGCAAAATGAGAAGGAGAATTCTTAACAAGTCCCAACCCATCCCTTCACAGATGACAACCAGTTGTCAAAACACTGAGGAGTATACCACCGAGGGAGCATTAATCCATTGCCGTGTTAAAAAGATTTCTATTTCATTATCCTGCCATTTATAAAGCAGACAAATGGTTATTTGATGTGTAAACAGGATTTTCTTACAGCATAACACATGTGTGTGTGTGTGTGTGTGTGTGTGTGTGTGTGTGTGTGTGTGTGTGTGTGTGTGTGTGTGTGTGTGTGTGTGTGTGTGTGTGTGTGTGTGTGTGTGTGTGTGTGTGTGTGTGTGTGTGTGTAGATAGTATATGTATGTATGCTTGTTTTATGTTGTGTTTACACATGTACATGTATTTTTCTTCTTCGCTTTTGATGTATTGCTTTGCTTTTAACTCGTGCAGCACTTTGGTCGACTATGTTTTTTATTTATTTTATGTGCTCTATAAATAAAGCTTGATTGATTGATTGATTGAAGTTAAATGTAAGATTTCATACAGAATACCATGCTAGTGATGCTACTGTCCTGTGCCAATAGGTGCCAAATATGCTGACAATAACATACATTAACACCATAGCTTGGTAACAAATATTGTCATGGATCCACCTTTTACCCTGGGACTGACACCAGCTGCTGTAGCCATGTCTTGTACTTACTTTCATCTTTACTCTTGATGGGCTGGCGTTTCTGGAGCTTCTCGTCTCCCATACTGAACTGCCGCAGTAGGATTTTGTGCTGCAGAAGGATAGAACAAGTACATGTATGTCCAACATCCTATAAATGAATTATTATCCTTTGATAGGAATTATATTGTACTGTGATACACTACTACGTGCGAAACAAAATAAAATGAAATTAAATGAAAGAAATATAACAAAAACGTTAGTATCTTAACTTTATAGTTGAAAACATTTGAGTTGTATTTAATACCTTTTTCTGTGATGATCTGGCATCTTCAGTGCTGAAACGGAAGAAATAATAACTGAGCAACTACTGGGAGGAACAGTATTTTGAGCCTCTATTTAGGAAAACAATCGTATTCTAGGAAAATAAATGCCAAGGTATTGCTAGGAATTTTAAGGTCCCTGAAAAATATGCTTCGTAGGTCACACAGTTAGACAACATCACAAAATCCTCATAGCATATTCCTATAAATACAGATTTTTGGGGGGGTGTACTATTGAGCTTGGTTGTGTTAATTTACATTTCTTGTCATACGACGATGTCGCCAGAAATGGATGCTACACACTGTGAGTTTCAAGATATGTTATTTTTGACCAGTCATACAATTGGGCATTTCTGTATCACAACCCTACACAACCAACACATGCTTACTTTAGCTTCACAATTCTCTCCAACTCTGGTAGTTGATCCCTGAGTGGTGGAATCACCTTGGCATCATCAGACACAGCCACTAGAAACTCCTGCAAAATACAGCACACTCTCAAAGGCAGGAAAAAGCCCTAGAGTGCCATTGTGTGCGACCACTGCAACAGGAATGCAGTACGTCACACATGGTTGCAGACAGTGTTGACAAAATGCAACTTCATCGTCGCCTTTCTGACTAAATAAGGCTATTGTGATAAAAAAAAACACTGTGCAGGTATTCATCGTAGCCTTCGTTAACCAATATGCCACTGGTAATTTATAGATAGATAACCTCAGCCAACGACGAATGCCCGGGTGATAATCTACTGTATATAATTTAACAATATAGTTTGCCATACGACAAATATTATTTTTTTTAAATAAAAAACAACACAATTTCTGAACATTTGCGCAAAATAGGAATGCCAGGATTAATGTGGTTAACAGGAGGTGTGAAGAAGGCCAGGTGCAGGACAAACAGCAGTATCATCAGAAGGAATAAAGTCTGCACACTGGTAATCCTGCAAAAGCTCCGCTGTATTTTTATTGGTGTCAACGCTTCGATCACTCAGTGATCTTCATCAGGGCTTAAACAAAACAGGAGTTGTCACATACATTTCCATGTGAATAAGTGAGACTGACCTCTAGGAAGGTAACCGAGGTGTCTTCCTCCTGAAGGTGATCTCCATGGACAGAGACCCACTGCAGTACCAGGCGGATCACCCTGCGCTTGTTGTTGAGGGTGTAGTCCAGCTTCTCCTGCTCAGAGCCCTGCAGCGCCTGGGCCTGGTAGGTGCACTGCAGTTAAAGACCAGAACCAAAACATTGCAGTCGCACAGACAAGATTAACACACATGATTGAAACTAGGATTTTTTGGGGGATCCACGTTGAAACGGTGTGTCTCTCGGACTTGACTCCAATGTAGATCTTGGACTTCATGTGACCAGCCTATGACATCTGATGTCATTTGTCTATGACGCATCTATGACGAATTTGGGTAAGGTGTCAGTGCGAACACAGTTCCATTGACTTCCATTATCAATTCAATATTAAAAAAAGATAAAACATGATTGTGGCAAGATTAGCTCTGTTCACACAGACACACTGTGAAGTATTAAAGGATATTGGGCCATGAGCACTGGGCAAAGTTGACTGTTGGAGATGAACACACAGTGCATGAGCACAAAGTCATCCAGGACTGGATCTGTGAAGGACAGAGGGGGAGAGAGAGAGAGAGAGAGAGAGAGAGAGAGAGAGAGAGAGAGAGAGAGAGAGAGAGAGAGAGAGAGAAAGAGACAGACAGACAGACAGACAGACAGACAGACGGACAGAAAGCGAGAGATAGAGAGTGAGAGACAGAGAGAAACAGAGTCATGTCAGGCACCTGTGATGCCAGAGCACATCAAAGTCTTGTCAGACCTGCAGGCTAAAACTGTGGCCTTTCAGAGCTCGCTCCACACGGCCCCAGCTCCTCTGTCACCTCTGTTGGAAAATGAAAACCATAAGTGTTCACACAGCCGTTGCTAATTACATCAGCCCTGTGATGCAGGGCTAATTATAGATGTGAACAAACAGGTCAGAGCAGAGAATACGATGCCCTACAGCACACACATGAGGAGACGACCAGCGCACAGGGAGAGAAAGTGGAGGCGGTGGTTTCACTGCTTTATGAAATCCTTAATGGCCGTGACATTGATAGTTCACATTAGATACTACTGAGCTGTTGTATTGAATGTTGCATTATGTGCAGTACCTGACTCTGTGAATTGAGAGTCCAATCGCATCATTTCAAGGAAATGCTCCAGGATCTTCTCCGGTGTCCCCGACATCACAGTGTATCTGGAGAGACACAGAACAAAAGGTCATCCTCTGCTAATCAAGAAACAATGGCTCTAAGACTTACTGCTTAATGACACAACTATGGCCCTCAACTCTTCTAGGTCTGTGGTCTCATTGTTCCATTTACTACTTGGACTACAGATTTATACTTCGTCTAACGATGATGTCCTTCACAGAAATTAGCCAATCTACAAGCTCACAATGCGTTGCAATGCAACATGTTGCAAGCTTGTATATCGGCTATTTTCGTCATGGGACACAGTCGTACAACAGAGTATATATCAGCCATTACAATCACAGAGGTCTTAGCTTTTTAACACTTTCAGAGTTAAATGGAAAAAGGCAGACACAGCTGATCTTGGACAGAGGATCAACACACACAAGAAAGGAGGATAAACACAGGCCAGGCAATGTTTGTTTTCATTTCTTAACAGTGTTAGACCTGGAAGCTAATGTTGTGTCTCCACAACTACAAGGGGACAAGACGAGGTTGACACGCTTTGCCACCGTTATATGCGTGAGGAGGAGTTGATTACAGGGCGACTCACGCGGAGTGATTGTGACCTGCCAGGCCTGCCTTTTCCCCAGGAGTCAGGGCATCATTACCAATATGTCACCACAGTGATGCCTCCATTGAAATCACTGCAGTCATTGGCTCTGTCTCAAATGGAAAGGCAGCATTCGAAGGCACTGGCAGACAGACATCAAGGACTGTCCAATTCAGAAGATATCAGGCAGCATTTTATGCTATCTTCTGAAATGAAGGTGCCTTAATTTGGCTGATTTTTGGCATTAGAGTGGCCTCCTCAGGGTAGGATAATCCATAATTAAGGGCAAACAACATGTCACTTACATTTGTCCAATGTGATGTGATTTATTTAAATATGGAAACTACATGAATGGACTCTGACTTTACTAAAGTGACATAATTTGTTGTAGCTACCAATTCCTTTCATGAAAACAGGTTTTAATCTTACAATGATAACTGCTAGTGACAAGCTACCTGCCATGGAAATGTCGTGTGACTCAATGATATTGATTTCCAGGTACCTCCACACATAAACCTTTGCTTTCGAAGGCCTGCAACTAATCAGGCTAAGAGGCAGCAGGCAGCTGCCTTCTGCTTGAGACACAGTCATATGTTTCCTCTCTCTGGCTCACTACAGTATGTGTTTGAACTGCTTGTTGGCCAATGCCCGTGGGCCAGCTCTGCAGCAGCTAGCATCTGCTCAGGATACAGGGAACCACCTGCTACTTTTGCCTGCTTCATGCTGTGCTACAGTAAGATGGAGCTTTAAACATGCTCAGACCTATCCGGTGGGTTTAACCACATGAACCCTAGCGTATTCTATTGTTCTAAGTCTGTTCTCTGCAAATCGAGACCCTAGAATTATACGGTTCAGACCAAAAAGTACTTCATGTTATGTGTGAGAAGTTTATTGTTATGTTCATCATTATATGTTTTGCTTTGTGGGGTGATCAAGCCATGTTTTGTTTTGTTGTGATGTGTATTATGTGGTATAATGTTTGTTTAGTTATTATTCTCTTTCTATCTGCACATTTGTCCGTGTGTTGTCTTTGTTTGTTTGTTTTGAAAAAAACTTGATTCAGGGTATATCCTCCTTGCTGGAGTAAGATTGTACAATTTAATTATTTTTATATATTTTTACTTTTGATATTGACTCTGCATATTCTTGTCTATTTCTCTGAATCTTGAAATAAACAAAACAGTGAAGAAAAAATTAGTTTTACACAAAATACTGTATAAAAGCATGAAACAATACAATACAGAATTGAAGTGGCTGTGACTCTGAACTCAGATAGAACAGTGTAATTTCAAGCTGTATAAAACTTATTTGAACATTTACTTGTAATGGGATGAGGTGGTTCCACGGATGGAGCTGCGAGTGCTGCTGGAACTCTTCTCCAGGACCAGAACATCCTGCTCATGCTCCTTAAGACGCACTGTGTTGGCCTCCACATCCTTGAGACACACACCCACACACACACACACACACACACACACACACACACACACACACACACACACACACACACACACACACACACACACACACACACACACACACACACACACACACTTAATTAATTAATTAATTAATTAATTAATTGTGTAATTAATTCTATGACAGAAAAATAAGTGACTGTTCAAGATCTGATCTTGAACTCAAAATAACCATAATCACTTTGTTTTGGCATTTCCCCCCATTTTCCCTAATTTAGTAATTGACAATCCCCAATGCGGCCTTCTGTCGCTGCCAACCTCTGCTGTCGACATGGGGAGGGTGCAGACAACCATGTGCCTCCTAACATACACATGGAGTCACCAGCTGCTTCTTTTCACCTGACAGCGAGGCGTTTAACCGGGTGAGTCGAGTGTAACGTGCAGAGCTTCACGCCATCTCTCCCAGATTCCGTCCCCACTGAACAGGGCCAACCAGCAGGGGTCATTAGTTCAGTGACAAGGACATGATCTCTCGCCAGCTTCCTAGCCACAAACACTGCCAATTGTGTTTGTTTGTAGTGCCCGGCCAAACGAGAGTCACAATTGAACCCAGGTCTCTGTGGGAATATTTTAACTTTGCAAAGATGCTTATCTTTTGCAACATAGTGACAACTTGTTTGTAATTTTCTTCAGGTCTCACCTACCTGGTCTTGACTCTGTTTTTGTTATGGGTATGTCTCTGCAGTTTCATTGTCAACAGGCAGTAGAACAAAATATAACGTTTACCTTTCTTTATGATCATCTTACATCATCGCTACAATAATTTGCTCTCTGCTCTCTTTCTAAAAAATATCCGTGAGTGTTTCACATGCAGTGGCAGTAACCTCAGCTCGCTGGTTACTCAGCAGGAAGGATTAGTTGGCTTGTCCAGTGGACCAGCAGAGTTTGGAGATCAGCATTCTGAGGGCCCACAGACAGGCCAGTCTGATCCAACAGGAGGTTCACACACAGTGAGGAGACCTGCATGAGCATCATACACCCGGGCTTCTTGCTTATCTGCTTCTGAACACAGATAACTATCATCCGCCTCCAAGTTCAAACAATCAGTACCTTGCTGACTAAATAAGGCTATTGTGATAAAACGGACAGTAAAATCCTCAGTTTTTCTTTTATTTTTGTATCTATTTGTTACTCATGTACAAATGTACCCAAATGCTAATGGATGTTACTGTGCATGCAGACGGTGCATTGGCCAGAGGACAGATTTATATAGTCGTTTGAAGGTATGTCTGTTAAGTCTATCTTTAAGTTACACAAGTGACCTTGTATGTATTATTATTAGTGAGGTGAGTAAATAGGTGCTGAACTTGTGTATTATATTACACAGTAATTGTACAACATATAACTGTAATGCTGAGCCTCAACCAACAGAGGGCAATAGAGACAATTGTATTGCCAATATTGCATTTAATACTGAGCACAATGAGAGACTCACCCTCAAGATCCTGTTGAAGTCCTCCTTGTCCACTCTCAGAAAGTGACAATTATCTTCTCGCAAGACAATGGAAGCAGCACGGGGTGCATCGTTGACAAGAGCTAGCTTCCCGAAGTCATCTCCTTCGTGTAATGTGCAAACAACCCCCTGCATGGATTAGAGACAACATTACATATTCTGGGGTAACAAATAGTAATATGTTAGATTCATTGGATTAACACCTACTTTTCCATAGATGACAACATTGACTGAGCCCTTGAGGATAATGTACCATGATGTGCCTTCCTCCCCTTGGTTGAACACTGGAAAGAAAAAGAGAGAATTAACCACTCCATATACTTTGTCATTCGACAAATAGGGAAAATAGCAGATCTTGGAGCTCGGTTTGTAAGATTGTAGATCTTCTATTTAATAGATCTGCTTAATGAAATTGTTTTAAATTAATTAATTTCTTATATTTCACCCATAATAACATGCCCAAAATAGGGACCCCAGGGTTAATGTGTTTCATTAACCCTGGGGTCACACAAACACCCTAAAATAATCACACAAACACCCTCAAAAAATAATCTCAGATTAATGACAGGTTACATCAATGATTACAGATATAGCATTTGGTATCTTGCCTAATCTGGGATCTGTGGGATTCATTTAGCCACTGAATAAAAGTTTTTATAAGGCCATTGCCTATGCTACCATATCCATGTCACCAGGATTTTGTGACAAGGTCCCTTTTATTATCATAGGGTTACTTACACACTGTTCCTGCTTTGGCATGAGACTCAAATATCAGCACTCCAGCCAATTCTCTCTTTACCTGTAAATACAAAGTATACAGGAATATTAATTTGTATTCTCACTTTACTTTTTATTTATTTTACTTAACTTAACCACCATAAAAGATTATAACCAGCCAAATCAATAATCAATATACCGTACTACTTTAGTTTAACGCCTCAAATTCTTCAGTTGCATCCCTGTGCAGAACAGTAGCTAAACTAAGCTAAAATTATTTTATTTGAAGAACATTAACCTAATCATGATTTTCTCCGCCAGGAGATCAT
>NC_137618.1:33531457-33564519 GCF_963280865.1 Gymnoscopelus braueri
AATAAGTTAGTTGCTATGTATACTGATTTCACTTGCAATGATAAATGCCCTCCATTGAATGGTGTCCATAAAGCATGTAATGCATAACAGTTGAGTAATGACTAATGATGACGTCACAGTCACACTCAATATGTTTTTTGGATAAAAATAAATCATTCAGATGATAAAAGGATAATATCATTAGATTGACTGTTAAATGTAGCAAATCTAATTTTGTTTGATTGCTGAGCAATAAAGCACCTGTAATGAACTTACTGTCGTTAGGACCACTGTCCATCACACCATAGGGTGGTGCAAGCAGCCCAGCCATGCACTGACGATACTTCTACAGAGACATGGAGAACACAAGCAACATCACATATTAATGTCAAAATAGTAGTAGTCATGCCAGATGTAGTGTACATCATGTTACCGTATTGGTTATTGGTTGCGCAATGAAAATATGAAATCTTAAATAATCTCTACAGCTCAGTCACACAGCTGGTAGTAGGGGTGAGTGATAAGCTTTTAGACTGTTCTTTCATTTTTAATCACGCTACCGTCATCTAATGTGGCACACCCACTTCCAAAACACAAGATCCCAATCAAATGCAACACATCCGTCGCCTCATTTGAAGAGAAGCTTAAAGTACTTGTTTCATCTTGTGAACAAGCTCTTAATGTAAAATCTACATCAGAGAGTCAGTGAAATATTGCATGTACCCCAAGATTTGCATAGCTTGAGTAGTCATTGTTTACTGTACGTGTGACATTTGACTCTTCATTGTGACACTGGCAGAGTTTTTTGTAACTGGATAACGCTGACTAAACCTAGTCTTAAAAGGTCAAAAGGAATTACCGCAGATTACACTGGAAACTGAAAATCAAACACCATTTGCCCTCAGGGGCTGGGGTTGAGGCCGGGGGTGTTTCTATTTTTGAGAGATATCCGTCATATACTGTGTAATAACACTAGTTGGCTTTACAAATAACTATGTTAAGTTAATCTAACAGTTTAATGGGTATATGGCTCTGTACAATTAACTAAAAAATGTATCGTTACTTTTGTTTTCACACTAATTATTATTACTATTAAAATAATAATAATTATAAATAGTATTCATTACAATAAAACCTTATTTTCTTCTATTGACTAGTAACACCCAAACATTTGTATTTACTTTATTTGTATTCCCTCCATTAGCCATTTTAATAGAAAGCATTAACACATAATTTACTCTTTAGTCAACCACAGAAGAATCAGAGCATGACAATTGAACTCGCTTATACAGTATTGACACTGCGCCCTGGAGCACTACATCTCTTATGTAATGAACATTATAGAGCACCATTGTTCTTGTTCATGTAATGTCATATCATTGTTCATGACACTGCTTGCGTAAAGTTGTCAAATCCACCTACATCATCGCAATGATGAGATATGCAAATTAAACTATCTGCAGAAATACAGTATGTCTTGTGTAATGCGTGGTAAGGTCAATGGGAAGAGCAGAGTGAAGCTCAGTTCAGATTCTCTGCATAAACAAACACAAGTTGTTTCAGGTGTCATACTATAAACAGCATCTGTGTCATTTTAGATTTTAGCTATATTTTAACCACTTTAACCATTATTTTATTCTTTGGCTATTCAAAAATAGCAGATATACAAGCTCATAGCGTGCCACTTCTTGCCGCGCTATGAGCTTGTAGATCTGTTTTTTTTTTAATATATCTTGAAAACTAGCGCAAATCTTTGAATATATATTTTTAAGCGAACATTTTAAACTCAAATCCATATATTGGGGGTCCCTGGAACAATATTTTTGAGATGTGGGTTCATGGCCAAATACATATAATTTTTGGGGTCATTGACATGAAAAGGTTTGAGCACCATTGATTTAGAAACATACGATTTTCACAAAACTTTATAGAATTTAGAAGACATTTTTAATTATTATTAAAATAAAAGTTATTTATTGAGAAACAAGTGTTTTTCTTTACAGATCAAGAGTCCATAGCCTAATAATTGAAATTAAATAAAAATCGAATATCAAATCGAATCGTGAGCTTAAAATCGACCCAAAGGCTGACTGATAAACACTCACTATCGCGGATCTTTACTTGGTGTCGCCAGTGTCATACACTGAAAATAGCACATCTACAGTACAAGCACTATAAATCATATGTTACAGTACCATCACATCAGTCCACTCCACCTTTCTATCTTCTGGTCAGAAGATATCCATTGAAAGCTAAAGAACTGAAGAGTAATTTGTTGCTAGATGGTAACATACTCAGAGGTCAAGTTTGAAATTCAATTCAAACCCTCTGAAGTGAGCTAATCACTTTAAGTTCCCCTTAGAGGCGCACACAGCTTTCCCCCCAATTATGAAGCCATTTAAATATCTCAGTGACCTCAGATTTTAAAAGCATTTTCCCTAATCTACTCCAAAACACAAATTGACTCTGCACCAAAGCAAACAACATCACAGCCTCACACTTTAAATTACAGCATCTTTTTAAAGGGCAAGACCACTTTGTTAGAGGTTTGGGTTAATTCAAAATATGCTCCTCATTGACTTACAATGTACAATGAAACAGCTCTCAAAGTCACTCTTTTAGCACGTAAATGGACGGAAACAAAGTTGATTCAGACAATATAGAACATCACCAAACCCAGTACTGTTTTTTTTTTTTTAAATAAAAATGTTAGCTTCCTGTTGATTTTGCTATTTTTATTTAGAAGAAAACCCGGACTGGATCCACGGATCCGGATCCGGATCTTCAAATAGTAAAATCAACAGGAAGTTGACATTTTTATAAAAAAAGCAAACAGTACTGGGTTTGGTGATGTTCTATATTCTCTGAATCAGCTTTATTTGTGTTCGTTTATGTGCTAAAAGAGTGACTTTGAGAGCTGTTTCAGTGTACAATGTAAGTCAATGAGGAGCATATTTTGAATTATCAATTTCTAATCAATGGAGCAATTATTTTTGATTTCTTGTCCACCTTTGGAGTTACATAATGGCAAGGTAACTACACAACCCAAACCTCTACCAAAGTGGTCTTGCCCTTTAACAAAGGGAATAAGGAGCCAAAAAAAGAGACTTTTACTAAATATTCTAACATTCTAAGAATGTTCAATTTGTCTCTTATCTCAATGAAACAGAAACAAAGCCAGAGTGACTTCAACATGTATATCTGTCATTGCTGACAATTAAAGGGCTTGGTTCGTGTGAGGAGCACTTAGACCAGACAGCATGAAGATACCCAGGAGATGACTCCATCACTTTGTGACCCCTCTGAACAAATAAAGCCCTGTTCCCCAGAGGGGCGGGATGAAGCAGAGAGGGAGGTGGTGTTGTTCTGAAAGGGGATTAGATCTAATTTCAGGTGTGTAAAAGCACTCAGTTTTTACTTTGTTAGTATGATGTCACCGGCCCCTTCTGACCCACAATGCACTTGTTTCTATATAAGGCGCAGCCAGATACATCGATCATGACAAATGCAATATTTGAAGCATTTATTTGAGGCAGGCGTCTTAATCTGTGGCACAGAGATGTGTCAAATTGATTAATTAGCTGACTGTAAGTCTTAGTTTTAAATTAAAACCGTAAGTGAAGTGACAGGGGAATATGTTCTTCTCAACAGGCGGTTGATATGCATCATCCTTATTTATATGCCATTTTGCCTTTACCACTTTACTGAATTATGTACTTAGTAGCATAATTTCACATTCGCTGTAACCCCTTACTATAATGATGATTACTATTTCACAACTGTTAAAGCTGTGTCTCAATTCAAAGCTACCCATTTCTATGTCATCTTTCTCCTAATATGATTCCATAATATTAGGAGATTATGACCTAATGCAGCACTTTGCAGCACAATTTCCTCTGAATAAATTAAAGATATTATAGGTGCACTCTGGTTGTTGAAAGGATGTATGAGATCAGACAGTTACCTGGAACCTACAGTAGAACCATTACAGTCATCTGAATGCCATCCATAGACCAGGAAAAAAAAAACATTGCTTCGATTGCCTCTTATAGAAGCAAGAGGTTTCACACAGTTGAAGCAAATTCGAAGTCAGAATTACTCTGAATATAAGCTTATAGGACAAAGTGCTATATCTGTGCATTCATACAGGGCAATGAGTCATCTTGATGTTCTAAGAGCACTGTGTTTTACCACGGTTCTCCGTTTACTACTCACTATGGGATATCAGCGCCCTCAGGCGATGAGACAGAGCAACACACACGCTCCCGGTGCCAATACTGATTGGCTAAGGGTATGTCACGAGTCCGGAAGACCCGGGAGTATAAAGCTCCCTCGTGACGTAGGCTCTTCCTCTTTTCTCCACTCTGCAAGCGAATGCGCAGAAATTCACACACAACAAAGCAAGGAAATTTTCAACTTAACCCAACGCGGGAATACGGAGTATATCCCCACGGGAAAATCCTTGCAAATAAGTTTTCTCCCGGAACTTATTATTAAGTATTTATTTATTTACCTATCCTCTCAGTTTTCCTTATTTCTTGGTCTGTTCTGGAAAAGCCGGTTAGCTGAAAAAGCCGGTTAGCTGCTAACACCGGTTAGCAGCTACTAGCTCATTCATTCATTCAGTGGCTAGGCTAATACTAGCAGCTACTAGGCTACGCTACTGGCTAGGCTTTAGCCTGTTGTTTTCCCAGACCGAGGACCAAGATGGAACCACCGAGGAGTTGCGGGGTCGCGGAATGCGACCCCCTCATCGCCGCAGACGACCCCCACCGCATCTTCATCCACTGCTTGGGGGTCGATCACGCGTTCTGCGCCAGGACCCACCCGGGTGAGACAGATGCGTGCCCTAACTGCACGAGGTTAACCGTTTCTCAACTTGACGCTCGGCTCGTCAGGGCTAGGACCCTGGTCGGCTGGACTAGACGAGATAACGGTGAGACCTCCACCGCCACCGGACCGGGGACCCCAGTCGGGCAGCACAAGCGGCCCCCCGGCTCATGGGACCCCCACCGGTGCCGATGCCAAGACTAGAGCGTCAAGCGTCCACGATGCTGACGCCACCTCCCGCCGCTGCTGCTGCGATGGGGGCTTGTCCCCACCGCAGCATGCTAGCAGCGGCCCTCCCTCCCCCCCTGCCAGCGAGGAGTCGATGGCTCTTCACGATGACGACATGGCGGAGGACGGGGAAGTTTTCCTGGAGCTCCCGTCGTACCAGGACACCCAGGAGGTGTCCACGACGAGCCCCGGACGGGGAGAACCTCCCGCAGCCACCGAGGAAGAGATCCTCGAACCTGTGGCGGCTGGTTTCAACGAATGGCTAGCCTCACTAAGCAACAGGCTGTTAGCAGCGCTGTTCTAGCTTAGCTTGCTAGGACAACACCAGCTCGTTAGCCTCTTCAGAGCCGGCGTCTGTACCACGAAGAACGAGGCTACAATCGGGTGCTTTGAGACACATAAAGGGTTTTCATAAGAGTATGTTGAACTGTTTATGCTGTTTCCACTGTTCTGTGTTTATTCTGTTCCATTAAATTTTCCCAAAATACACAAGCACACTATCCAGCCCCGGTCAGGAGGTCACGACGCTAGGGGTCCCTGGGGGTCCCCGGGCGTCGATGCTCTCCTCTATAAGCCCATTGTGCCTATCAGGCCTGCTTTCACAGCATGATAGACAATAATGGGATACTTCTCTGCCTGTTTTCGACAACTGTCGGGGTGCATCGATGCATAGGGATCACTAGGTGGTCCCCGTGTTGATAACCACCCCTTATAAGCCCAAAGCGCTTGGAAAGTCCCTTGGTGACTTTCCAAACGCTGCTGGGATGAATACTGTGCATGATATGAACAAGACAAAGGTAATAAACCCATTGCTAATTCTTACACCAGTGTACATGGGTCACGCCAAAAATTTTCCAATTCTACCATCCATCCGGCAGAGGGCGCCAGAGGCCCACTGTGGGAAGGAAGGTTTGCAAGATGGCGGCGCGGGTCGAAGGTCACCCCAATATTTACAACCTGCCAAGCACCGTGTCACGCCAGCCTCTGGAGGGCGACAGAGTGCTTCCTTCGGTGGAGGTGGCTCCGTCGCTTCCTTTAGCCAGGCCAAGAAGCCTAGACAAGATGGCGACGGACTTTGTAAACACAAGGGAGCAGCGTGGAATGCTTCCGTACTCAGTCACGTGACCCCCACGCTTGCACGGGCCCCGTGGGTTAGGTGTCGACGTCGCCTGTTTCCATGGAAACGGATGTCAACGTCTCTTCACTCTTGGTGAGTTAGCCGTGACTATTACTAGCTATGGTATGCTAGGTTGGCATAGCCTCCAGTCAGGCTGCTGTTGTTTTCATTTAGTGGCTGACTAGCCTCACTAACATCGACACAGTTAAAGAGCAGTGTTGTTTTGGTGCAGTGCTTAGACAGTCCCCTAAAACAACACGTGGTGGCCATAGCTCTCCTTCGTTCTTGGTTAGCCAAACAACTACAGGTAGCAGCTAAAGGCTAAAGGCGACCTGTAGCTAGGCTAGACTAGACCAGGCTAAGCTTACAGGCTAAGCTAGTTAGCCCTTTGTCTACACTACCACGATGGAGGCTCAGGTTCACTGGGTGCCTTGAGACAAACATAAAGGGTTTTCATAAGAGTATGTTAAACTGTTTATGTTGTTTTACACTGTCTTTGTGCTTTATTTTGTTGCATTAAAAATGTACTAAAATACACAAGCACATTATCCAGCCCCGGCCAGGAGGTTACGACGCTAGGGGTCCCAGGGGGTCCCTGGGCGTCGAAGGCCTCCTCTATGAGCCCATAGAGTCAGGCTGATGTTGTTTCACTTAGCGGCTGACTAGCCTCACTAACATCGACACAGTTAAAGAGCAGTGTTGTTTTGGTGCAGCGCTTAGCCAGTCCCCTAAAACAACGCTGCGGTGGGCATAGCTCTCCTTCGTTCTTGGTTAGCCAAACAGCTACAGGTAGCAGCTAAAGGCTAAACAGCGACCTGTAGCTAGGCTAGACTAGACCAGGCTAAGCTTACAAACTAAGCTAGTTAGGCCTGACAGGCCTGTTTCACAGCATGGCAGACACTAACGGTCTCTAATGGACGCCACAGTACGAGTCCGCTGGACCGCGTGGCGACGTCATCGGTCCCCGTGGAAATGTGCACGTTGCCCACGGGACTGATAACAGCAGCGCCCCCTCCCGACTCGCTCGCTCGGTGAGCAGCTTTTGGGAGGGTTGCAATCCGAATCTGTTTTTATCCCAGTACATCAGCGTTGCACTGTGTTTACTGGTTAAGCTCAGTACGGCAGTGACACACTGTGGTTGTACTGGCCAGGCTCCCCTGAACAACAACAACACATTGTGGTTGAACTGGTGTGTTTTCCACATGCCTTGTGTTACTTCCTATGTCAGACGAGTGTGTCTCTCTCATGCGGAAGATAAAAGCAACCACGACTCTAAGAGAGAAGGCTCTCTCTCTCTCTCTTGAGCATGAGCGTTACCAGAGAAATATCTACGAATCAGAACCGACTGGGTTTCTGTTCAAAGCTTTTTCTGGTGAGAAAAAAAGGGGGGGGGGGGCGTACGGCCCTTTCTGAATCTGAAGGGCCTCAACAAGTATCCATTTCTTGGTTGACGACCGTAGAAGCTGTTGCAAAACGGTACATCAGGGGCACTGATGGGCGGGCATCAACCTCTAGGTTGCTTGCCTCCACGTTCCAGTCTGGCCTCCACACAGAGAATTCCTGCACTTCGGCTACAAAGGGGAGTGTACGAGTACACGGTTTTTCCCTTTGGTATGTCATTGAGCCTGCGAGTGCTCGTGCAGTGTACCAATGCGGCCATAGCTCCACTGCGGCGACAGGGGATCGGTCTGTCGACTTAACTTCGACGACTGGTTAATTGCTGGCTCAGAGGAGGAGGTGGCACGGCACACGGCCGTGGCCCTCTCCCACCTGACGTCGCTATGTTCACAATCAACGTCCAGAAGAGCGTTCTGGTTCCATCTCAGCGGACCACCTTCTGGGGGATCTCGCTGGACTCGAACACGCTCAGAACGCGGCTGTCCAAGGGCAGGTTAGACAGCGTCTTAGCTTGTGTGAGGTCTTTTCGCGTAGGGCGTCAAGTCACTTACAAACTAGGCATGCAGGCGGTGAGTCTCATGGCTTCAGTCATTCACCTAATCCGCTTGGGCAGGTTCTACATGAGACCTGTATAGAGGTGGCAGCGGGCTCTTCGGATCCCACTCACCTCAGGCTTTCAGCAAGTGGTGGTGTTTCCAGGGTGTCGTGGAGACACTCGGATCGTGGTCGCAGGTGGCTTTTCTGTCCCAGGGGGTCAGTATAGGCGCTGTGATATCACAGATGGTCATCACCACGGACGCCAGCCTCACGGGGTTTTTCCTCGCTCTCAAACAGTTCGGTGCTCGGTTTCCGGGTTGTTCTGTCTCGATCAGAACATACAACACCGCGACCATGTGCTATGTCAACAAGCAGGAAGGTTTGGCCTCCCTGGTGTTGGACGGATTGGCGTGCGAGATGGCGCTGTGATGCGACTCACGTCTCGCGTCCATTCAGGCGTTCCAGGTGCCGAGCCTCCTGAACGAACTGCTTTATGCCTTCCCACCAATAGAGCTGATCCTCCCCATGTGGGGGAGGGTCAGGCTCCGAGGGTTGTTGATGTTGCTGGTGGCCCCAGCATGGGACACGTAGAGGTCAGGAGATAACTCCTCTCCTTCACGACGTGCCTTGGGCCCTCCTTGTCGGCAGGGACTTGCTGCGGCAGGGAGGGGGGACGCCCTCAGGACCTAGACCTATGGGTCTGGCCCGTGAGAGGGTGAATTTGAGCTCGTGTGGCCTTCCCCCTGACGTGATGGCTACCATCCAGGGCGCAAGGGCCGTGTCCACGAGGAATGCTTACGAGGTCAGATGGGGGTTGGAACAGTCACCAGTGGTGGTGGCTTTCCAGGCCTCGATGTGTAGCATTCTTACTTTCTGCAGGGAAGGCTAAATCAGGGTTTATCCTTCTCGACGGTGAAAGTGTATTTGGCTGCCATTTCGGCTTGCCACCTAGGTTTCGACGATGGCAAGACGGTGGGTCAGCATAACTTCGTGCGCCGATTTATGAACGGCGCCAGAAGGGCTAGACCGGTCAACAGGCCACTGTTCCCAGTCTGGGAGTTGACGGTGGTGCTGGAGGCACTGTGCCGTCACCCGTTCGAGCCTTTTGAGTCTATGGACCTGAAGGTCATTAGTCTAAAAACGGTCCTTTTGGTGGCCCTGTCCACGGCTAAACGGGTCAGTGACTTGCATGCGCTCTCGGTGAGCCCGGAGTGCATGAAATTTCTGAACAACGACAGGAGGGTTTTGCTTAAACCAAACCTGGCGTTCGTTACAAAGACCGGGGTGGTGGCCCCAGATCCGGTTGAATTGGTGGCTTTTCATCCGCCTCCCTTCGCTTCGGCGGAGGACAGGCGGTTACATTGCCTCTGCCCGGTGAGAGCTTGAAGCTCTATTGCCAGAGGACGGCGGCCAGTCGCTCATCGACACAACTCTTTGTCTCTTTTGGCGTGGGGGTTCAGAGGAAGGCGGTCACCAAAGCGACGCTTTCTAGATGGATCCGTGATGCCATTAAGCTGGCTTATGTGAGTAGTGGTGTCCCTGTCCCGGGGGGTCTGAGGGCCCACTCTACTAGAGGCATGGCTACGTCCTGGGCTCTCTACAAGGGAGCTTCGATCCAGGGGATTTGTGCGGCTGCAAATTGGTCGTCACCGTCGACTTTTGCGGCCTTTTACAGTCTGGACGTGGCGGCGTCATCAATGGCGCACGCTGTCCTGGGTGTGGCTGCTGCCTCCAGGTCAGTGGAGGATAGGGAGTAGGCTTGGGGCCTTTTCTCCATATCTTCCGACTTCCTCTTTAGGTTTCCTTGGGACCAGCAGGGCTGTGTCTTGGGGATAGGGCCCTGCTCCTCATTATTATGAGGCGGACTGTGTCTGCCTGTTAGTAAATAGGGCAGACTCTAGAGTCTGTCAGGGCCTACTCTTGTTATCTATCCCGCACCCCAGCCCGGTGGGCTGGGGGGCGCCCAGGGGCCGTGAGGTCGTGGACCTATGGCCTGGGGGTCTTAGGTCACGTCCGGGGGGGACGTGACCTAGGAGCTGAGGGGCGTGCGGGGTTGTCAGGGTTGTGTGGCTCATTACCTCAAGGGGGGTTTATGAATCCCATAGTGAGTAGTAAACGGAGAACCGTGGTAAAACTAGAGGTTACGAATGTAACCCCGGTTTTAGTAGGTTCGGAGTTTACTACTCACCAGACACCCCTTTCTGTGCGCATTTGGCATGCAGAGAGGAGAATGTTAAGAGGAAGAGCCTACGTCACGAGGGAGCTTTATACTCCCGGGTCTTCCGGACTCGTGACATACCCTTAGCCAATCAGTATTGGCACCGGGAGCGTGTGTGTTGCTCTGTCTCATCGCCTGAGGGCGCTGATATCCCATAGTGAGTAGTAAACTCCGAACCTACTAAAACCGGGGTTACATTCGTAACCTCTAGTTTCCACGTTCATCAGTTGATAACCTCTCTTATCTCAACATGAAACAGAAGCTTCAAAGAGTATGACAGATGTGCCATTTTCTATTCCTCCGGGGGAAAGCTTGGCCAGCTAACTGATCTGCCCAATTTCTCTGTGAGGCACATGGTTCACACAACAAACACAGACCGCAAACAAACAGGACAAGTGCTCTCCAAACACCTCTAAGCCAATGAGTAATTTCCATTACAATATATGTTGTGTATATAGTCGCTGTCGGGCGGAAACCTTGTACTGTATGTCCAAAATACTTACTTTTCAGGAAATGGATAAAATAACCTGTGTTCCAATGGATTCAATGTAGTTATTATTTAGTCACAACCTCTTGGTTATATATTTAATTATAGGACCCACAGACAGACTTAACCACTTTCAATACGTCATTAGACAGATTGAAAGTATACAGAAAGTATACAGGAAATCTAGATCTACAAGCTCACAACGCATTGCATCGTGACGCATTGTCTATTTTCTCTACTTTTGCATGACAGTAGAAAATAGGGCATTAATTTATGGGGTAAAAAATTTTATAAAAATGAAATATGGAGATGCAAGGTTTCTGTCAGACAGCAACAATATAAATCAGAGACTCAAGAGTAGCTGAAAAATACTGAATGTATACATACCTCTACCTGAGCTTCTATGCTTTTGAGTTTTACAAATAATCCCCGCCATCACAACAGGAGCTCAAGACCTCCAGCCATGTCACTGTTGCCAGTGCAAGCTTCACTTTAGCCTGCCATGCTTGAGCACGTCTTGCATGCTGAGCATCACTGTGCATGAATGCACAATTGTATGTTGAATAATTCACCCCATGTTGCATAACATGCATAGTACAAACTGCCTGTTTCTGAGACATTCTCAAATTAGTCTGTCATTCTCCAAAAAATACTGTTTCTGAAAGGCACACCACACAATACGGTTAATGCATATCCATGTTGAATTTCCTCCAGAGACATTTCGAATAAATATTTTCATGTGTACATTTAGAAATGGCATTTTGTGGCAATATTTTACTAACCAACTAATAATACCAAGTTGTGAGGCAACCTTCCTCATAAAACAAGTAAGTGATGCGTCATGAAGATAAAAAGCAGCACTTACCCGAGGATGCTTGCAGTTTTTCATGCACCTGTAACTGTTGTTAATGACTGACAGGTCCTCCACGCCCTCTTTATTACAAGTGTTGACAAACACTCACAGAATAATTGAGTCCAACTCTTCAGGGTCCCACAGTGACACACTATTCATGAATCCATAGCCAGCGTGTGCAGCAGCAGTTTGCTTGCATGCTGCGCTGTCAGAGCAGCAGTGTGTGATCAGACTGAGTTAGCCAATGAGCCCCGTCTGCCAGACCCTACCAGGGCCAGCCGTCAGCCGACTTCCTTTGAGCAGCGGTTGCTAGGTGATTACTCTCTATGCCAATCATCAGGCACCCATTAGTGCACTCAATGGTCAAAACTATACTACTACAGCAGCACACCCCAGGAGCCGTTAGCAGTGTGAGGAATACAATGGCTATGTGGTACTTATACATACTGCAGCATAGAGATATTCATTTTAATTACCTGATATCAGAACATAGTTAAAAATATATATATAATAAAATAAAAACTGTTGTTATATTGCAGCTTTCTAAACCCCGGTTCAATAAAAATTCTTCATAATTTCATAAAATTAGTGGGATGAGAAAAACAATAACCATAAGCATCAAAAATAATGATTCAAATGTTTGTATTTCCAATATCTATGGTAAATTCATGAAAAGTTTTTGGTAACTGGTATCCTTAAGACAAATTCTTCCCTAATCTGGTTTCTGACATGGAGCTATACTATACCATCAGGCTTAATTTAAAGCCATGCACGTTAGACATGGTCCTTTATTCATTTAGTGCTAGATTGAATATGTAGGCCTACAGACAGTACATCCAGTGCCCAGTCTTCATATCACCAGGTGATTTATACTTCATCGTATGATGGAGTCACGTGCTGAAAATAGCCGATCTACAAGCTCACAACACGTCACATACATGCAGATGTGCTATTTTCCTTTTTAGATGTGCGACTCCGTCGTATGTCGGAGCATAAACAGGACCGCTCCTCTCCAAGGACAGAGGGCAGATGGTGTCTTATCTTTGACCTTGTTACTGATCAAAGCTACACAAAGGACAGCTGCATTTAATCCAATTGAAGCTTTAGAAACAGCAAACTAACCCTGTGCTCTCCTTTCAAGAGCTTCTAAATAAAGTATTGTTTTATATGTACATGAGGAATGAGCTATAACCCATTTAGACCTGAGGCCGATTCTAAAAACGCTTTCTAAATCCTGACCTAAGTTTTCTGAAAAACTTCAAATATGTATTAAAAAATTACAAAAAATGTATGTTGCTACATACTGTACATAGCAACAAGAACCCCAAAATGGGTTCCCGTCCTGAAAGGTATAGTTACAAATAGGGGTTCCCGCCCTAAATGGGATAAAGGAGAAAAAAAACAAGATCCATGAGCAAAGTATTTGAAGACATTAACAACCATGTTCACAAAGCCATACACATTTTTTGGGACTCCATATTGCAAATTTCACATCATTTATGTGAGCAGCTTGTCAAAGGCCTCAGACAGTATTGTCAATAACAACACCATTTTGCAGCAAGAACAATTAAGACTAAGGTTTTTAGCCCTGGTAGCAACAGGGCTATAAGCATGGCCAGTTCTGTCCATCCAACACTTTGGTTCCAAAAAGATATCTTGAAATCTACTAGCTGGATTGTGCACCTTCATCAAAGATGATTAATTTATGAAGATACGCCATCCCGATTGGAGCCACTAGAGCCGACATGGTACACAAATCCTACAATGGTCTCCTAAGTGGGCGCCGGCGTTTGACGGTAAATCTCGCGAACGTCCTATGTTTACTGGTGCTAGATCCCGCGAGAGTGTGTTACTGGGACAGAGAACGGCCGATAATACATATAGTATTAGTACATTCTCTCCTGATGTGTCTCTCTGAAAAAGTCCATTTAGTATGAAAATCTTGGGAATATTGTTTGGCTTGTGACGATCAGATCCAATATTTAGTTCAGTAACCATGGGGATAAATATTGGTTCAGAAACTGTGTTCACGTTCACTCTTCCATTGGAATGAATCCAACCTGCTTCCAGTCTCCTAAAAAGGCATCCGCCTACTTCACACAGATACGGGAAGTAAACCAGAGATGGTGAGTCTTGCTATTTTTGTCTTGGCCTTCATCCTCCCCAGAGGATGAACCCTGACTTTGGTGACCCTATTGCCTTTCCTCTATCGCCACCTATCGGCCAAAAGTATAGATTGCACTCAAGATATTCTCAAAATCTAATGGGCAGATTGCCATGAAACCTGCTGAGCACAGTCATGAATTCTAACCATTTGACCCCATGACAATGGCTGTCGTTCAAACCACTCTGACCCAGGTTAGGTGTAAGCAGCACAGCCTCTAGGGGCCACTAGCGTCTTTATATTTGTATATTTATATTTGTCCTTTATGTTGTCAACACAATTAATCAATGAAGCAATGTTATTATGAAGAGAGCCACTAGCCTGAAACATTAAAGGTCCTTACACACCGGGGCGATTTTTTTCATACGAATAATACGTTTTTTTAAAAAACCTTATAAAGTCAATGCAAGCTTACATGGAGCGAAAAAGCGTCTTTTAATTATTCGGAACGAGTCCGAATTTTGCGTATATTCGCATATTCGCCGGTGTGTAACCGCCTTTAGTCTGAAAATAAGGAAGCAAATGCCATAAAACTTTTGTAATTATAGTTTGTCTCCAGCATTGAATGTATGTGAGTGCAGCTTATCATATTTGGGTGTTGGATTACTAATCAATGAAGCTTTGGTTTTGCTTACACTGTTTTTGTCAAAATATTGTGAGCAAATGTTTGGTTTTAGCAAAAGTACTGAAAGTCAAACTGCCTCAATCATAGCGGGTGGCTCTACACAGCCCATTTCAAATTATTAAAATTGCACTTCACCCAAAGAAATGTATGCATTGCATACTTGTACAATCCGCTACACTTTCAGGACAAGGGTATGTGCGTATACTTGTGTTTGCACACACGCACACAAACCAAGAAAGCTACATGTAAAATAAATACTTTTTGTCCAGAATTGTTCCTATCTCACATTGTTTAGATTCACTTTAGAGAACTACAAAAAGCGTTTAAACTTTAGGCCCTTCCTATGTGAAAGCCCCCGTACCCTGATACTGAAGTTTCTGTGTGAAACAGTACATGACGCTAATGTTATTATTATTTTTATTTTTTAAATCAAAGAGAGACAGAAGAAAATATGAATAACACTTAAATTAATAAATATTATAACACTGCACTGCAGGGAAAACGTGATTTTTTAAAATTCAGTCACAATTTGTGTCTCTGGCTTTTGATGATGCAATAACTTTTCTAGTGGAGATAAGGAAATAAACAGAATTGTTGTTGATGCCATCTCCCAGCTCTTCTCCTTGTGTATATCCGCTGTTAACTGGGAGGGACTCTCGCTTGCACTACTACGGCTTGCTACTTGGATGTTGACCCCATAGAGGCTTCACGTGCCACTGCTGTTCCACCCCCCCCCCCCCACACACACACACACACTCTCCTTAAGCCCCCAGAGGGCACACTGTGTCTCTGCCACTTCCTGTTCATCAGCTGTCTCTACTGACTCCCAGGCTGCCGCTACTGACTGATGTTGTTATGACCAACAACCCCCCTCACCCCCAGCCGAGTGCCCAACAGAGCTGCCTCAAGCACAGACATACACACGATTCCCACGAAACACGTGCTGAGTACATGCGTCCTGAATACAATTTTAAGCCTGTTCTATCTCTTGACGCGTTCTTCTGTTAAGTATCTGCAAGTACAGTATTCCTTCCATATGCAAATATTACTGGTCAGTCACTATATATAGGCCTTCAAGTCTAGTTCTATGCCGTTTTGGTGGTGATTGATAGCAAATGCTACCTTCACCTCCCTGTCCAATTGGTGCCCCATACACTATACGCTATATTGCACGATCTATCCTATCCAACTTATGATCCTATACTATCCTATCCTATCCTGGGCTAGCACTGTGTTATCAAATGTATACACATGCCTGTACAAACTGGAGTCCTTTACTGTGCAATTCCCAGACCGAAAGGACAAACACAAAGTAAATGTGTCCAGCCGATGTGTGTATGTGATTGTCAGAGAGCTGCTTTCTGATTCTGTAAGCACAAAGTGCAGTAGTGTTGTTTCAATCTCTGTGGCTGTCGGAAGCAGGAAACAAGTGAAGGGAGAGATGATGATCAGGTCATCTGAGCTTCTGCTGCTGTTGCAGCATGTGTGTGTACAGTGTGTGTATGTTGAGCCTGGCTCATGCCTGCTCTGCTAAACAAACATGCACACACCCGCCTTTTCCAATAAAACAGGCGACTCCCAGACCTGAGTGCCGACTGTGTCAGTTGTTCACATTTAAATCAAATCTAATTGTATGCAGGAACTGCATAGATTCCCTATTGGTATTTCATGCCATATGCAGCCTGAAAGGTTCAAACAAATGGTGGCCTGTTACGTGGCCACGCACACACACACACACACACACACACACACACACACACACACACACACACACACACACACACACACACACACACACACACACACACACACACACACACACACACACACACACACAGGGTAAAAGAGCAAGGGCTGGAAAAAGTTGGTATATTGAAAAATGTACATGGCATCTATGAATAATAAATAATTCCCATTGGTCATTCAAGCAGTACAGTATTGTTCAGTCTGGTACCATTTTGTTGGAGTGCTCTGGCCCCAGGCTTTCTTTCTCTAGGGAAATAGATATGTGTATGAGGAGGCTTGCATGCCTGCTGCAGGGCCACCTTCACCCTAGACCAGGAGGTTCTCTCTCTCTCTCTCTCTCTCTCTCTCTCTCTCGCTCTCTCTTTCTGTCAGTCAATCAATACTAGGACCTAGTCATCAATAAAAAGTTATAGAAATGCTGACCTTGCACATTAAGAATGTAGTGCAATGTTGGAATACACTTCAGTATAATGTGGCTAACAAGCATTTATGCTTCATGTGCTTCAAAACAAATACACAAAGCACACAAGTTAGCAGTGGTGGCCATTTTGTGGTGCCACAGCTCTAAAGCCCATTGGTTTTTCCCATAGAAAATATTTATATCAATCATTTCAAGCCTGGAACCAAGCCATCCAGACTCCTGGTGAATCATGACCATACAACATTTGTTGTATGTAGTGAATTATTAGTAGTAGTGATTTATTTATGTAGTGAAAGAGGACATGAAGTTAGTTGGCGTGAGAGAAAAGGAGGCAGAGGACAGGGTGAGATGGAGGCAGATGATTCGCTGTGGCGACCCCTGAAGGGAACAGCCGAAAGGAAAAGAAGAAGATAATATAATTAAATATTCAAATATTTTTTGACACAGAATCAAATGTTGTATGGTCTTGATTCAGCAGGATTCTGAAATCTCTATGGGAAAGATTAATGGGCTTTCGATGTGTGGCCAGTGCTGGCCACCACTGCTATGCCCTATTGCAGGAAAATAAGAACCAAATTTGCACAAAATATCTACATCCAGGTCTCGCCAGCAACGGGTTACTGCCACAGTAATCTTTCTGCAATGCGGCAACACTGACTAAACACATGAAATAGGCAGCATTGGCAGGCAGAATATTTCTTGAAAACGCTGTAGTTATTGTTGGGAGCCAAATCTAATGCTAATTTCTCAACAAGCTGATTGTGAGAATGCTCTCTTCGACAGCCCTCTGGGCAAGGCTTCTGTGACATTGCTAATTCAGCATCTCTTACCAGTAGCAGTGTGATGGACTGATGTTAATGCTGTAAACAGCGGCTGTGGCTTTTAGCAGAGATTTCTGTGTGAAATAGAATCCAGTGACAGCAAATAAAGTCCCATTCTGACCTGCATTTTGACCTGTTAGACCCGACAAAGCTGAGCAGATAGAAAAGGAATAACATGAAAGAATAGAGTGGTTGTAAAAATACCTTGGTAGAAACAAGACATGACATAAAACAACAGTCAGAAAACAAACCAGTGCACTAAAAACATCTGTGCTAAAATTCCAATAACATTTTCCCTCCGACAGATATCAATACACAGTAGTCCTCAGTGCTAATTTATCCACTTGTAACTATGAGAGTGTACATATGTGTCCTTTTGGTGAAATTTTTTGTACAGAGTTAGGATTTTACTGTGTACTCAGCCACCTCTTTTATCCCTGTTCAAGAACAACCGAGTTCAATTAAGGACAGAAGACACACACGCACATGCACACACACACACACACACACACACACACACACACACACACACACACACACACACACACACACACACACACACACACACACACACACACACACACACACACACACACACACACACACACACCCCCCCACACACACACACAAGGAAGCAAGAAATGGTGTGGTAGCACTTACAGATCAGCACAGCAGAGACCAACCTTGATGAAGAGCCCAGGCCCTGGACAGATAGATCTAATGTGTAGAACAGTACAGTATATATTCCACGTGGCCCTGAGTACGAATATGGTTATCCAGTCACAGTGAGGACCAGAGTGGCGACAAAGACACAGATCCCCGCAGTTTTAACAGTCGCCTAACATGCCCTCCAGTCTCAAAGGAAACAAGCTCTCATACTCAGGAAACGAACCCCGGGCAGTGGCTCCAGCAGGAGAAGAGTAGAAAGAAGAGACAGGGCCTCTGAACAGTGGGACACCTACCAGTCCAAGGTTACGGTCTTCCTGCATAGAGAAGTAGAGAGCTGAAGAGCTGAGTGCTGCAGTAGGAAGATACATGGTGGCTGTCTCCTCCCAATGCTGGACCCCCCCACACACAAACACACACCACACATACACACACTGTCTACACACACCCCTCCTCAATTTGGCTTTGGACAAAAACAAGCCTCAATACTGCCCATTTGAAGTGTGTGTTCTCTCTCTCTCTCTCTCTCTCTCTCTCTCTCTCTCTCTCTCTCTCTCTCTCTCTCTCTCTCTCTCTCTCTCAACAAAAAAAAAAGATTTATATATATATATATTTTTTTATCGTTTTACTCTGTACTTTACTTGCTTTACTTGTACTCTTTAATGTCTGTTTGAACTTCTTCTAGACAATCTACTTACAACCAAGGTTGACAATCAACTGGGATTCGATTGTGGCATCATAATCTTGGTACACGGTCAAAATTATTATTAGTTGTACAAGCTCATAAAATATACAGAGTGAAACAAGAAATTCAGTCAACCCAGGAACAGAGAAATTACAGGTTTGTCTGCGAAGCTGTGCTTCCACCTAGTGGTCAAAAGGCATAGCAATAAATACTGATGTACCAGAAACTACATTGTGTGATACAGACAGGAATCATACATCGTGTACATTCCTAAATAATGTCATAAACTGCAATGAAGTTAGACAGCTAAATTATACTTGTAGTTGAAATACTTATAGTTGAAAATCTAAAACAAGGTGTAAAATAAATGTGATCTTTAAGTAGGCAGAAGCACTCACCTCCCACAGAGAGGCAGAAGCACTCACCTCCCACAGAGATTTGAACTCTCTCTGGTCAATGCGTAGGAGCTCGCTGAATTCCCGCGTGACGATGGTAGCATGCCGAGGGGTGTTATCCAGTATAGACTCACCAAACGCCGTCCCAATCCCCAGCGTGCAGATAGTGACAGCATCCTATAAGAGACCCAGTTACAGCTCTCTACTGACATAGTTCTTTTATTATAAGCAGAAGAGGAAAACACAAGGAAGAGGACATAGGTACTTGTTGTTCTCCTAAACTTGGCCTTTTTGAGATGCATTTGAAGTGCTCTGTTCTCCACTGATCACATCACTCTCAAAGTTAGGAGGCAATCTAGCTCCTCTGAGCACTTGCATTAGACTAAGGGATACACTTCAGTCTCTAAAAGCATCACTCCAATCAGGAGCCAGGCAGGCTGACTGGAGCCCTTAGAGCTCTGTATAATGATAGCTATTCACTGAAGTCCTGCAAGGTCACAAACAGAATGCTCTCTCTGCAACTAACACTTTAAATTGAGTCAACTTGAGTCAAGTAGAGAATTCTCACTTGCATGTGTGGTGCACATTTTTCACGCTGATAAAAATGAAATCATCAATGAGATGCTAGATTATAAAACATTTCCTCCTGTTAATATCTGGAAATTCTGCAAAACAGCTTATGAATATAATGGTTATTAAAGAAATCAATATGATATCATATTAAACCAGAATATCATCTTCAGATTCAATTTGTTTTATCATCTGTCAGTATGTTCTGCCGTATCATATCACATGGGGGGAAATGGAATCAGTGTTACCTGATGATTCGCTGTCTCAGACACTTTAACGTCCAGGGAGCCTGAAAGGACAGTGTACCAGCTGGTGCCAATGTCTCCTTGGCGGTACACTGAAAAATATAACACACACAACTTAGTTTAGAAATGCAAAAAGTGGATATTATATCATATATTATTATTTTAACTTGTGTAAAAGAAATGTCACATATAGTCATTTTTTCTCTCTGATATGTATGCCAGTTCATTATAATGAACTTAAAAAAGAGCATGAAATTATAATTGATATGATTATTATTTACATTACATTGATGAACAGCTTTGACTACAGTACAGTTTTAAGGCTAGGGATAAGACCTACAGGTGATTCCTTTCTCCAAGCATTCATAGAATCCACACAGGCATATCTGTTGCAGCAAACTGGGGTGAAACCTCTCGAAAGCCTTCACATTTTTCAGATGTGCTAGGATTATGTCCACATCTTCCCCTGAGCGCTCTGCAGGCCTACAGGGAAAAACAGACCGCAACAAAAGGTTAAGTGCTAAAATAAAGGACACAACAATGTACATAATGTCTTAATAGTGCATAGTGCTGCCATCCTCCATAACGTATGGCCCTTAGCCAAGGCTCTATAATACTTTCACGAACTTCTATCATATTGTGTGTTATTGAAGGCGATGGAGAAAAATGCTGCCCTGAATGCCACTCCATAACCTCTTAGCAAATTACACTTTTGTTTAGTGCTCATCAACCATTCAGTGAGTGAGCACTATTGCCCAGTAGATGGGGGCATTGTCAACAGTGAATAGACCACTGCTTCTGTGTGATGAAGTTAATCACAGCATTAATGACTTATTCTTTACACCACTATTGCAGGATCTCTGTATCTGTTCCATGAATGTTGTTGTCAAATGGCAAATTTGATGAAAAAAGGCATTGACCTAAGCTTTGGCAGTCAAATGCACTCCACATATGAACCTGCTGAACCCTACTTTCCAATACACTTTGCATCCATCATTTAGTTGAGTGCATTCATTCCTGTGGGAAGGCATCTACAGTAGGCTACACCACATTAAAATAATGTATATCAAGGATAGTGGATGTCGCACACAAAATGTGTGATAGATTACAGGACATCTTTTAATCTATCTTTCTTCTGTTTCTTTTCTATCTTTTCAACACTTGAAATTGAATCAATAAGTAAGTCAAAACCAAAATACAAATGCATCCCACACCATAACAACCACCAAGAGGTTTAATATTGCTCTGAATTATACATTCTGGAAAATTATATATTACGGTCTCAACTGAGAGGTCATGCTACAGGTCATGCTGAATGTCAAATGTGTTTTCACTGAACAACAGTATGCAAGCACTGTAAATAACTCCTCATTAAATATGCCCTGGCATCCGTTCAACATCTACTAGGCAAATTACTATACCTTTCACCCTAGGCGCTGTTAAACCAGGCCAGCAGCAACATTCATCAGAGAAATGCCTCTGGTTGCATCATGTGTTTTTTTTTCTCTCATAGGTTAAGAGAAGTGAGTTGCCTGCAGTGTTTAGTTGCGATGTTTAGTCTTTTAAATAAATACACCTTCACATTTTGCTCTACAGCTCATTTGTCTATTGTAGAGCGAAATGTGAGAACAACCTCCCAGAATCTAAAAACAGGGCATCTATTTGGAAATCATCCAAGGCCACAGAGTGTGACTAGGCTACAGTGTCCAAATAACATCAGGATGAACATCAGGTGAATCATATGCTGTTTCCCATGAATTGGTCATAATCATACTATAGGGCCATTTACTTTTTGCGGCACGGGGTGGATCTAGCACTGACAAAAGGACACTGCTGTGTAAACACATCTGGCATGCTGCGTCACACTGCTGATTATAGCTAATGTACTTTGAACCTCTTCTCAGGATACAATACGGGTAGTCCCCCTCCCCGATCTCTCTCCTTTCTGTCTTTCTGTATCCATTTCATGTGGAGGAGCAGGGCCGGATCTACCATATGGGCACTTTGGGCACGTGCCCAGGGGCACCTGGGCATCAGGGGGCAAAAAAAAAAGTTTTCTTGCAGTTATCTAATACGAATGAAATAAATAAATGATGTCAAATGTCAAAACTTTTCTCGCACGCGTGCTTCGCGAATCGGGCACCCGGCGCGCGGGCGCATGAGGGGGGGCCCATTGCAGTTCCAGTGCCCAGGGGCACTGAGAGGTGTTAATCCAGCCCTGTGGAGGAGACTGACAAAATCAAACGTCACTCACTACAATTGTGAGCCTGTAGTGACGTAGTAATGTTGTAGTGATGTGTCAGTTTTACAGTCAAACTGATTAAATGTGTGGACACTTCTGTATGAATACTGCAATTGGCCATTAGAATTCATTAAGTTGAAAAGAGCTAAATTAATAAATAATATTTCATAGACATAGGACCACCTTCAAACCATCTCATGGAAGCTTCATCATACCGTGGAATTGATCACTTAGTACTGTGATTGAGTTTGAGTGTATAGTGGTATGCTTATTACATGTCTACGTAGTAGAATAAACAGCCATAAAACTGCAGCAAAATGTCCACATCTGACAAAACTTGAAAAAGATTACATTTAAGGTGTTGCAGAATAGTGAGGAGCAAATGATTTGTCAGTCAGTATAGCCAATGTACAAAGACTTCAAATTGCATGAACAAACTCTGTCTGCCCTGCACCCTTAGAGGGAGGTGAAATTATCTTGCATCATACTCCCTTGTAACCCAAAACCAGAATGTGTTGAATCAGTCTACAACATCAGACAAGATTTGCTGAGCTTGTATTCCATCTGCATTTCTCCTTCCTGAAGTTACCAACTTCAGCGTAATAGAAGAGGTATCACCACAATAGGCTACTATTCACACTTAAGTAACTATAATGCACAAAAAGCATAATATTGATTATACTATAAGTTAATGCAATTTATCAGTTTGCCACACTTGGTTGATAGTGTTGGGTAGCCTAATAGAATGGTCACTACGTGAGTAGCACGCAACGCCTAGAAATCACTGCATGATACAAGCCTAGGATCAAGACTATTTTTGATATTTTTGATATTTTTGATAATTTTGATATTTTGATATTTTGATATTTTGATATTTTCATATCTATGATAGATATGAAAATATAAAAATCGATCAAATACATCAATGATAGTCTTGATCCAAGGCTAGCATATGATACAGTAGGCTATTATGATCAACTTTTTTTTTTACAACACAATCCATATATTGATAGTAGCCTATTGCCCCCATCTGTTAGTCTCTCTAACACATATCATTCTAGGTTTGTCATAATAACCTACTTTACACATTCACTTAGAATACAGAAAAACGTGTAATCATGGTTTATCATTATTTGAACCAGAACAGAACCATCAGCGTTCCGACAAAAAGCATGCTTCACAAACTCATAATTATGGTGGCATATTTAATGGTGTATAGACGTCCAAGGACGTTAGACAGGACCTGGCTATGGTCGGCTATCGCATCTTTTTTGCTTTTAGCTTTACGAATAATAATTTTTTAAAAAAAACGGTTTAGCTAATCACGTTCTCGTTTTAAAATGCACTGTAGCTACCGTGAGACACGCAGCTTCAGGTGGGAAATCGGTAATTTTTGTCATGCATCAGTCGTATCCATAAAATAGGCTTCTATATCAATAACATGTGCGATGTCAAATATATGTATTACCTCTTATCTAGACAAATAATCCACTCTGCAGACGCAGACGAATGTGAAGAGGTGTGTGCTGCTACCATTTTCAGCGAGATATCCACAGACCCGATGCTGAGGGAGGGGGATGCTCTGCTTGCCTTGCTCCAGCACTTGTTCAGTGGTGGAAAAGGTAGCCTACTCAAAAAAAATGTACTTGAGTAAAAGTATCAATACTGCAATGAGATACTCTAGCTGTTACGAGTAAAAGTCCGGTGATCAAAATGTAAAATGCAAAATGTAGAGTAAAAGTACAAAAGTATTATGTATCAACATGTAGCCTACTTAAAGTACCAAAAGTAGAAAGTATACTCATGCAGCAGCAGAATGTCCCATTTCACAAGTTTTTAAATGTATAAAAATATTTTGAAAATAGCAGATTTGAGCTCCTATATAGGGTGCAATGTATATAGGGCTAAAGTGGTTCATGTATGTTTTGTAAATAATTAAAACAATACTCCGGCAGTATTCAAAATTGTACTTAAGTACAGTACTTGAGTAAATAAATGTACTTAGTTACTTTACATCACTGGTCCTCTTGCTCATTAGGTTGACCTGGCTTATAACCCCACATTCTTCTTCTCCTTTGACTCTTCACGCAGGACAGGTAAAGTAGCCTAAAAATATTTAAATGTCAACTTCTTCGAACCATATGGATGGACCATATAAGTGGAACGAGGCAGGATTTCGCGTGCAAACACGATTAGCGAATAGCCAATTAGCCTACAGGTGTGACAACGTGACTAATCAACAAAGCAGCGCTGATAGTGACAGAAAAAAACGACTGTTATTTCAGTAGGCCTACATAGGCTACATAATGTAGCCATTGTTTTAATTTGTTTATTTATTCGCGCCTATATGGTTCGCACTTCACAATCGCACAACAGAAATCAGTGCAGGTGATAAACACTACAGGCTTGATATACGAAGTTCTCACCTAAAATAAAAAAAACAACTAGGCTAAAGTTGAACATAATTACCAAACAGACATGTACTGCGTGTGTGTGTGTGTGTGTGTGTGTGTGTGTGTGTGTGTGTGTGTGTGTGTGTGTGTGAGTGTACATAGAGAAGTAAGTATAGGGCTACAAACATGAAGCAAGTTGAGAGGCTTGATTCATCAGGCTGGCCACCCCCAATCTGTGTTTGAAAGCACTTTGCCAGTGGGTAATATGGTCAACACATTCAACCACAAAATATGGCTAACAATGATGAACCACACACATGGGCATCAGAGTCTACACACAGTCCACCTTGGAAGAAAAGGTTTCCATATGTTACTAGTTACTTCACTGTTGCTGTGTTCACATGATGCTTCTGCACTGGCACTAGAGTTAAAGTATGAGGACCAGAGATGCAAGTCGATGGAAACATTATTGCATCGCTGATCGCTGCACAAAAGATTATATTAGTAGGCTATAAAGCAAAACAAAAACAAAAAATTGAAATAAACAAGGTAGGCTACTCTAATAAATCTTGAGTCAATATACTCATTCACAAATGAATAGCTAAGGAAACGGCAAAAGGAATCCAGAACTTGTTCAAATAATCAACCAGGTACAGTCAACTAAAGGAGAAAGTGAGAAACTATACTTCCAACAAACCAGCATGCTTCCACAACAAGGAAAGACTAGCCGGGCCTTTTAGGGCAGATTCACACCAGGGACTCAAAAATCAAGACTCAACTTAGTTGTCACTGGTTTACAGGTGTAAAGAAGTTGTTTTTGCGTAAGCTCCATCATTTAGTTTTTCACTAAAGGGAGAATAAGAAAAAGTAGGGGGGATAGGGAGAGGAAGGAGAAAAAAAACATAACATTAACAAATTAACACTAACATTAAAGAAGCATGTCAAAGAACAAAGAAAAGCAAAAAAGAATTATCTAGATGTCTACATAATACATATAGCTCAAGACCAGCAGATACAGTAGTGATATGATAATTAAATAAACTTGGATCCAGACCAGGGTCCAATTGACAAATGTTTTGATAATGTGAACACTAGTGTACTGTTTCCGGGGAGGATCCATTCGATCGGACCAATGGTGGAGAACCGAAAAACCACGATTATCTGTATCCATCTGTAGGTCTGCGGGGGAAGCACCACTTGGTGTGGAGGAGGTGCTGGAGGAGTCATTGGAACCACCACTTTGAGCTGGAGGAGGCACCACCTGAGTTAAAGAGGCGCTGATGCACCTTCACTACAAAATACTCATGACGAGACACTGGCGGCACCATTTGGAGTGGATAAGTTGTAGAGCCAGGTTGAGAACATGTTGACGATGGTAAACAAGGTCTAAGTGGAGCAGATGAAGATGCCACCTTCACTACGAAATACTCCCGAGGAGACACTGGAGGTACGCTTGGAGTGGAGGAGGTGCTGGGGAAGTCACTGGAAGCACCACCTGGAGTGGATGAGGTGCTGAGAAGGCGCTGGAGCAGGCACCACTGGGAGAGGAGGAGTTGCTGTAGGAGACACTGGAGGTGTTGCACCACTTGAGTAGAGGAGGTGCTGGAGGAGTCACTGGAGCCACCTGGAGTGGAGACTCAGAACATGCCTTAGCAGAGAATCATCATGCTGGTGTGTTGGTAATTGACAGCTCATGCACATGTTTGAGTCCGTTTACACTGAGGTTGAACGTCTGACTCACAGCTACAATAACTTGATGGTTAAGATCTGCATGAGTCTACGTGCCTTTCTAATGCATCCTACTGACTGATCATCTACACTCTACAGAACATACTATCCAAGTTCTGTCCATACTGGCCATCTGCTGGCTTTCTGATCACTCCCTCCAGTAGTAGGGTCCTATAGCCAAAATAAGCAATTTCATTCATCATTCAACATTCATCAAAGGTTATATTGTTCAGAGTAAAGACTACACACATTTGAAAGTGTGGTGGTGCTTCTGCTCTTCTGTAGCATGTCTGAAGAAAGGCAGATGCAGATGATGCATGACACCACCCCATGGCGCAAAGAGGCAGGTGCACAAGAACAATGTGCCACACACAGCATGGTTAAAGTGACCAGTCAGCACACTGGGGAATTATCTGCTGTGGGATATTGGCATGTAGGAGACAGGAGATAGATAGATATGACTGACTGGGTCTAGATTACTCCTCAGTTGACTGGAGCTCATTTAAAAGTCTTGATGTTTTTATATTAGACTGCTTGCGGACAAATAATTTATAGTAGGATGTAGAAGTGACATCACAATTTTAAGCATTTGCCAATCCAGATTTATTTTGTGTCTTGAATGGCTCCAGCCCTTAAATTGCTAGTCACACCAAATTAACTGAGATAAACGAAATGAGTCTATCTTGCCTCAACATTTTTGAGGAATATAAAAAATTCTATATATTTGTCAGGAGATGGCAGCATTTCCTATGCCATGTGCAAGTAGTTCATTATATTCTGGTTCAAAACAAAAAAACTGCAACAGTGCAAGAAGGAAACATGGAAAAGCATCTTACACAAACTCACTGTCGACAAGAATGTTTTGCTGCCACTCTGATATTGTTTTGTCTTAGTATGTCAGGAGTTTTTTAGTTTTGCGTAATGTTGCTGTAGTTTTGAAATGTTTATGGGATACACTGACTTGCAAATACCTTTGGTCAAGGTGGAGTTATATAATAAGGATAGGCCACTAATTCTACTTTGCTGCAGGTCAGTGTTATTCACAAAATGCTTGAAAATCTGTAATTTACGGCAAGCAATCCTGTCCTGTGATGAAATATAAATTAGGCTTTTGGACGTCAGGTTGGGGCATGCTATGAATGAGCACAACACACATTCCACCAATACTGCATTCCACCAACTCACAGCTGCAACACAAGCCCATAGCACAACACAAATATGTTTTTGGTTTGTGTTGGAAAATGACAACAGTTTTATATCACCTCAAATCAAATCCCAGTTTAATCTGTTGAAATCACATTCACACTCCAGTTTCAGAACATAGTCATTTCAGCTCCCCATAGCAAAAACCTAAGTTTGGAAATATTTCCATGAAACTTTGACAAAATGATTAGATGACAATGTAGTTGATAGACCTGTGAGTCATTCTTATCTGCTGAATTCCTTTAAATATTTGTACAATCCTCAACCTTGAAGAAGCTGGGATTCATATCTGACTGAAGAATGTGGTGCACAATATAAATCTCAGTTTCTAACATTTGAGCAGCAAGATAAAAAACACAGATATTTGTAATATTTTGTTCTGTTGGTTCTGCTTGGTTGTATCACATCTTAAACATCCATTAGACCAATCCCTGTTCCTGTAACCATTTGATTTACACACCCTTGTCTTATTCATTAGAATGTTTGAGGTGTTGCCATGGGGACCATTGGTTTGACTATGGCTTGCCATGTTATCCCTGGGAGTTAGACCACTGACAGTGTGTATATGACTTTCAGGACCCTCAGTTGCTAGGAGATAATCCAGCTATCTCGTCAAGGTAAACACACACATATGCAGCCCTCGTGTGCTCACACAGCATCCTTTCAGATGTTAAGCATAAAGATGTTTGTTGCATGCTGGTATGTAGAATCCTTCCAAACGTTCTATGAAAAAGTCCACAGTGAAACCCCTATTCTCTTGAATCCATTTCCCCACTGCTGTCAAATGAAAACACTGAAAGTGAAATTTTCATTCCAAAACTTCAAGACAAAACATTTTAATGTGCTTCATAATTGATATCATGCAGATAATGAATTCCTATGGGCCCACATCCTATTAGTGGTCCAGTGTCAATGTACTGTGTAAGAAATTAACGCAACTGAACATGTGACATATGTATAGGAGAGGCTTTCAGAGGTTATGGAAAACCCAACACATCAGATACTATAGCCATGTATCAAAAGGAACGTAAGTGCAGATAACTTCCAAGGAAATGCCGGAGGATCTGAACTTTTCCAGAAAAAGTCAGATTGCCTCCCTGAAAGTTGTACTCCCAAACATGTTGTAAACAAGATTTTACAACTTTGATGAGCTCCACCTGGTTTAGAATTAAACACAACTGTTTCATATTGTGTGTTGTTATATAAGGGTGTTAAGAGACCACTTTTAGGTGATTCATTTTCATGTTTAGAGCATTAAAATTGGGATGTTGTTAAGGGGTTAATAGTCTGTGTTTTGTATTAATGAAAAATGTAGATGGGATTACGCTTGAGGCAACTAAAGAAATAGCAATCCAAAAAACAACTTGGTGGCCTGCTAAATAGATCACCATCTGTTAGTGCTTTTCACTGCCAACAGTGCCAAGCCTGTTTCATGTTTTATCAATAATTACTACCATCTTCTCACTTAGTGAATTGTGATATAATAATAATAATAAATATAGCTGCAAGCAGCGATAATACGGGGCCAGTGAATAGAGAGAGAGAGAGAGAGAGAGAGAGAGAGAGAGAGAGAGAGAGAGAGAGAGAGAGAGAGAGAGAGAGAGAGAGAGAGAAAGAGAGAGAGACGGATCAGATTGAAGAGAGAGACGGATCAGATTGAAGAGAGAGACGGATCAGATTGAAGAGAGAGACGGATCAGATTGAAGAGAGAGACGGATCAGATTGAAGAGAGAGAGACGGAATAGATTGAAGAGAAAGAGAGAGAGAGACATGGAAACGGAATAGATTGAAGAGAGAGAGAGAGACATGGAAACGGAATAGATTGAAGAGAGAGAGAGAGACATGGAAACGGAATAGATTGAAGAAAGAGAGAGAGAGAGATGGAAACGGAATAGATTGAAGAGAGAGAGAGAGAGAGAGACATGGAAACGGAATAGATTGAAGAGAGAGAGGGAGACATGGAAAGGGAATAGATTGAAGAGAAAGAGAGAGAGAGAAACGGAATAGATTGAAGAGAAAGAGAGAGAGAGACATGGAAACTGAATAGATTGAAGAGAAAGAGAGAGAGAGACATGGAAACTGAATAGATTGAAGAGAAAGAGAGAGAGAGACATGGAAACTGAATAGATTGAAGAAAGAGAGAGGGAGAGAGACATGGAAACGGAATAGATTGAAGAGAGAGAGAGACATGGAAACGGAATAGATTGAAGAGAGAGAGAGCGAGAGAGACATGGAAACGGAATAGATTGATGAGAGAGAGAGATAGAAGCAGAATGGATTGAATGGACATCTCAACCTATTGCCATTAACAGGATTCGAACCCTCAACCTTCGGATTGACAGGCTGCAACACTACCTATAGTGCTATAGCTTTGTACAGGCAGAGGTTGTCTGTTGAAGATAAAAGTGAACCAGTGAAAGCAGCCGATCTACAAGCTCAGAAACACGTTATCTGAAAGGTTTTGAGATTGTAGATCGGCTATTTTCAGAATGAAGTATGTCATACATTGCAAAAACATACCCTCTCAAATAAGCATTTCAGGTTATCTTTAACAATTGCACATGCATTAATTGACACAATCATGTTGTGTGCAATGCAACTTAAATGAGGTCTGCATCAAGTGAGGCTTGAACTGGCGACCTTGAGGTTTTAAGACACACGCTCAAGCGAGAAGCCATTGGACCAACAGACAAAACCTGTGAAAAAAGAGATCACAGAGATGATACAGTTTCACGCAAATAGCTGAAAAATCCTGGGTTTAAGTGTTTATAAAACTGCTCAAAATTGCGGACAATCTAAGGGCGGAGCTTACTGGTCAACATGATAGATGTGTTCCTCATGAGTCAAGGCACATGTGTAAGCAGGTTTAATGGCTGTCGGCCAAACGAGGCATGACTTTTGCCTGTTTAAAGTTTGCATTTTCAAAAAATCGCTATAGCGCCCCCCTTTGACCAATTGGAGTAAGATTGGTTTCAGTGATATTTGGAATTACCCTCAACATTACCGCAAAGTTTCAAAGAAATGTGAGTCTGCTTGTATTTGTTAGGGGCAGATGAATAATTGTCATAAAACTGCAATATTCATTGGCTCATTAAAGCTTAATTTTTTCACTTATGGAAAATCCGCTGCATCATTTTGTCGGCATAGGTCCAAAGTTCACGTGTAAACAGTTACGTGCAGATTGCTCAAAAATCCCAGGAGGAGATAGATTTTAACTGCTTTTCATATAATAAAAAATGGTGGGAGGTCTAAAAGTCAGAGGTCAAAAGTCAGATCACGAAAGTTGTCAGTCATTAGGAGACGCATATGTGTATTTAAGTTTCATGGCTGTAGGTCAAACAGGGCATGAGTTTGTACCTGCTCAAAGTTGGCATTTTCAATTGAGTGCTATAGCGCCACCTTTGACGAATGACTGTGAGATTCATTTCTTGACTGTTTTACATGAAACACTACCATATGGCCGAATTTCGTAAAAAGCGACCGCACGGTTAAGCCAGAACTAAGAGAGAGAGAGAGAGAGAGAGAGAGAGAGAGGAGAGAGAGGAGAGAGAGAGTAGAGAGAGATGAGAGAGAGAGAGTGAGAGAGAGAGAGAGAGAGACGGATTAGATTGAAGAGAGAGAGAGACGGAATAGATTGGAAAGAGAGAGAGAGAGAGAAACGGAATAGATTGAAGAGAGAGAGAGAGAGAAACGGAATAGATTGAAGAGAGAAGAGAGAGAGAAACGGAATAGATTGAAGAGAGAGAGAGAGAGAAACGGAATAGATTGAAGAGAGAGAGAGAGAGAAACGGAATAGATTGAAGAGAAAGAGAGAGAGAGAGAGAGAGAGACATGGAAACGGAATAGATTGAAGAGAGAGAGAGACATGGAAACGGAATAGATTGAAGATGAGAGAGAGAGAAAGAGACATGGAAACGGAATAGATTGAAGAGAGAGAGAGAGAGAGAGAGAGAGAGAGAGAGAGAGAAGAGAGAGAGAGAGAGAGAGAGAGACAGACATGGAAATGGAATAGATTGAAGAGAGAGAGAGACATGGAAACGGAATAGATTGAAGAGAGAGAGAGACATGGAAACGGAATAGATTGAAGGGAGAGAGGGAGAGAGCGAGAGAGACATGGAAACGGAATAGATTGAAGAGAGAGAGACTTTGGAAAACATAATAGATTGAAGAGAGATGGAAGCGGAATTGACCATCTCAACCTAGTTGCCATTAACAGGAATCGAACCCTGACCTTCGGATTGACAAGCTGCAACACTACCTATAGTGCTATAGCTTTTGTACAGGCTGAGGTTGTCTGTTGAAGATAAAAGTGAACCAGTGAAAGCAGCCGATCTACAAGCTCAGAAACACGTTGCTATCTGAAAGGTTTTGAGATTGTAGATCGGCTATTTTCAGAATGAACTATGTCATACATTGAAAAGACATACTCTCAAATAAGCATTTCAGGTTATCTTTAACAATTGCACTTGCATTAATTGACACAATCATGTTGTGTGCAATGCAACTTAAATGAAGTCTGCATCAAGTGGGGCTTAAACTGGCAACCTTGAGGTTCTAAGGCACACACTTAAGCGAGAAGCCATTGGACCAACAGACCCTGACCTGGTGAATGAGAGATAGAAGAGGAGGAGAGCGAAGAGAGTGAAGAGAGAGCGAGAGAGAGAGGAGAGAGAGAGGAGATGAGAGAGTGAGATAGAGAGAGAGAGAGAGAGACATGGAAACGGAATAGATTGAGAGAGAGAGAGACATGGAAACGGAATAGATTGAAGAGAGAGAGAGACATGGAAACGGAATAGATTGAAGGGAGAGAGGGAGAGAGCGAGAGAGACAGGGAAACGGAATAGATTGATGAGAGAGAGAGAGACTTGGAAACATAATAGATTGAAGAGAGATGGAAGCGAATTGACATCTCAACCTATTGCCATTAACAGGAATCGAACCCTGAACCTTCGGATTGACAAGCTGCAACACTACCTATAGTGCTATAGCTTTGTACAGGCTGAGGTTGTCTGTTGAAGATAAAAGTGAACCAGTGAAAGCAGCCGATCTACAAGCTCAGAAACACGTTGCTATCTGAAAAGTTTTGAGATTGTAGATCGGCTATTTTCAGAATGAACTATGTCATACATTGAAAAGACATACTCTCAAATAAGCATTTCAGGTTATCTTTAACAATTGCACTTGCATTAATTGACACAATCATGTTGTGTGCAATGCAACTTAAATGAAGTCTGCATCAAGTGGGGCTTGAACTGGCAACCTTGAGGTTCTAAGGCACACACTTAAGCGAGAAGCCATTGGACCAACAGACCTAGACCTGGAGAATGAGAGGAGGAGAGAGAGAGAGAGAGAGAGAGAGAGAGAAGAGAGAGAGAGAGAGAGAGAGAGAGAGAGAGAGAGAGAGAGAGAGAGAGAGAGAGAGAGAGAGAGAGAGAGAGACATGGAAACGGAATAGATTGAGAGAGAGAGAGACATGGAAACGGAATAGATTGAAGAGAGAGAGAGACATGG
>NC_137618.1:34259719-34394719 GCF_963280865.1 Gymnoscopelus braueri
CACAATTAATTAAACTCAAATCTAGCCTTGTGCAGAAGCTTTACAGTACCTGATTCCTTTTCCACACATAATTTGTATTTCTGAATCTGTAAACATTTGTTCTTGTTGCAAACTGCATGCTTGGCAAAAAATAAAAGCTGCTTACACAGCAGCTCTATTTTGAGCCTCATGAGGAAATACGTTGAATGTGTGATGTATTGCGCACTAATTGAAATGATTTTGCTCGGGTGCAGAGGGACCATTGAGTTCTCCCAATCGGGATGTTGACTCAGAATTTCAATGACTAACATTTAAATTTGGTCATCTTCTCCGACCCTCAACAGAAGTTTGTTCGACAAATGAGGCATTTTGTGCACCGAACTTAAAGCATGTCTGACCCATTTTGTATGAAATCTGTGATATGTTATACTGTATGTGCTTAAGGAGTCTTCCTATTATATTCAATTCTTTTTATCATTCCCACGGGTTGCACCATTACCTCGGCTTCGTTGTGCTGGTAAAATGCTCGAGCCTCAAACTCTGTAAACAAGTGTTCCTCTTCAGCCAGGATCTCAAACCCAGCATCTTGAATCTGTCGGAGACATTAGGTAAATGCAATGCATAATCATGGCATGAACACTAAGCCAATTTAAACACACTGCGAGTCAGTTACCAGGCCTGAAGCGGTTGTAGTTTTAAGGACATAAGCAGTTCTCTTGTTTCTGTACCTTCATTATAATCTCATTTGCCTTGCCGTGAGCAATAGCATCTGGTTTGATGATGGCTACTGTATAGGCTTTACTGGTGGGAACTAAAAGGAGACAGAAAGAGAAAGAAAGGGAGAGATAAACAGTTAATCATCAATAACATAGAAACGATGTGTAATGTGATTACTATTATAATGAATGATACCTGTCACCAACAATGACAACCACAACCACAAAGAAGCCACACTGAAGACACATGGGACATTTTCTATAATAATACCAAGTATCTCTTCATCATTCTGGTCCTGATCAGTGCCCTTCTCCTCTTCTTCGTCATCTACCAAACCTTCATCTTTAACCTACAATACACAACAAATACAGATATTTAATCCAAGCAAGCATGTAGAATAGAATAGAATAGAATAGAATAGAATAGACTTTATTTGCCATTTGCACAAGTGCATAGGAAATTTTGGAGCTCAGCTCCCAGGGTCAACATTTAAAAGAAGACAGACAAGACAGAGAAAACATACAGTACATCCTACAATCCTACATAAATCCTACCATATTCTAAAAGGCAAATATTATAAATAAGTACATCATGGTCTAAAAAAAATAGTGCAAATAATAGTGCAATTCATCTTATCATGATTTAGTTCATCTGCTCTGATTCAGTTCATCTGTCATATTGACCACTGTCCTTAATGTCCTGTGTCAGGTGTGTTTATAGCAGAGGATCCCAGTTTGAAGCCCAGAAGCCTAATGTTTCCCTCAGTCAGTGGGAATTCTCCTTTGTTGACCGGTAGATATATGCTTTCCCACATGGGAGACTGGGGTTCGAATCCAGGAGGTTACATGTATATGCATCTGTGGGTTTGTGTGTTTACATCCATGTGCACAGTATATGTGTGTCAGACAACCCACCACACCGCGCTCGCCTCCCTGTTCCACCACCAGCTTCTCATGGGCCAGCTCCTCTAAAATCATCTTTTGAAGAAGAGGAGCATTGGCCCCACGCAGCACAGCCACCAATTCTCCACCCTGTTCATGGAATAGAGACTGACTGATCAATGCTACAACATAATGAGGGTACGGAGTATGGCTACATGACATGAGAGTGGTACCAGTACCAGCACTAGAGAGAAAGCAAGAGAGAGTGTGAAAATGAGTGAGGCCGAAACGGAAACTCACCCCATAGAACAGGAAGGTGGGCTCACATTTCCCTCTGTAACGCTCTAAAGCATCAATACTGTCTGCTTCTGCCTGTGTTACACACAAACACACCCACACAAACAAACACACACACACACACACACACACACACACACACACACACACACACACACACACACACACACACACACACACACACACACACACACACACACACACACACACACACACACACACACACAGATTTAAGGATTGCTCTTTTTTTCTAAATCATTCTCTTCATACTAGGTCTACCACTTACCGTGACAAGGTGTAACAACAGGTCATCACCGAGTTCGTTCTTTATTTTCCGGAGCAGACTAACAACCGCTCTGCATGGACCACACCACTGCTGGTACACATCAACAACTAAAAGGGGGAGAGGTGTGTATCATTATAACATTATTAATGTTGACTAGGCGTGCAAGCCACTTCCCATTTTCTGCCTTCTTCAGTGACTCCACCTCACCCTAATAGCACTCCTCATTCCTAGTGTTGCCTACAGTACAGTATTTAAAAAGATGCTAGTCATGTTAGGAACGTGAAGGCTATATATTAGCAACTTGTTCACATGTATGTATGTTTTTTAGATATTCATGTTTGCTTGTCCACACATGCTATGCGCCACATATGATGTGTGTTAAGATAGCGTGTTGTTTTGACAGATGTTTGATGTTTACCTGTTATTCTAGTTACTTTGTTGCACTTAATTGTTTTCTTGGCACTCTATTTACCACTTAGCCTGATGTTTGTTGACTATGGTTCATACCACTACTACGATGTACGATCTTGAAGTTCTGCTAAATGCCTCAACTAAGCATCTTATTGCAGTTACCTCAGTGGACACACTGGGGCAGCAGAATACAATAAATGACAGACAGACAGTTACAGAGCAACATCATTTAGACCAGAGTTCTACAACAATGGGTCATCAGAGTCAGAGTTACTACAGGGGTGCTGCCAAACCTTTTCATGTAAATGTCTGAAAATACACGTTAACAAATGTGTAAACAAACAAACAAAACATTGAATTAGTGCTGTCAAACTACTCTGTGAAGCCATCAAAGCTCCAGTCCAGCATCACATGGAGGCAAACTACTAAGAAAAACCTGTAAAGTAAACTTCCAAGCTAGACTCAAATCTCTCCACAGTCAACACACATTGATGAGACAATCGGCTAAATTGATTGATTGAATACTTTATTAACAGTTTGCAAAAAAAAAGCACAGGAAGTACAGTTTAACACAAATACAATGCTAAAAGGATGGATCCCAAGAAAGCACTATGGCTTGTTTCCATTGGGGTCCTGTGTATTCTATTCATTGAATACTAGCTTTGAAAGCCTCTTTTCAAGTTGCAGTTTGAAGGCTCTCTCAAAAATATATATGCAATCAACATATATGTGGGGTTCCCTGCTTGGTCTCTCTCAGCTAAGGGGTCTTTAATCGACCTGCATTTTTTTTAAGACCCCTGATTTAGACAAACAACATTAGACAAAACATTTTCCAGTAATGTGGTGATATTCATCTAATACATTGTCATGTTATGTACTTGTTTTCCTATTTTTTAAATATAAGACAACCAAGCACCCAAGCATTTATTAAGTTCTTACCTGTTAAACCTTTTGTTGCAAGCATGTCATCCCATTGTTCTTGGTTTGTTAAAGATGCCTGGGGATGAAACAAAAAGTGAAAACAAAAGCAAACACTTTTGGGTCACAATAAAATCAGTATCGAACTCTTGTTGCGCTGATGTAGCTGTAAACATTTTCTAACCATGACCAACCTGTAAGCTCGCTTCTTTCTTCTTGCCTGCCATATATGACTCAAACAAAGTCGCTTAAAAAAACAATAATAGTTGTCTTCTCCAAAAATGTCACCAGACCTATTAGCCTATCAAATATTATGATGTTTACGTCAAATAACTGCTATATGTTCTCCTCCTCACTACATGTGCTTGTTTGGCTTCTCGGTTGCCTAGCAACGAGTCAGGACGCCTTGGATAGGATAATTACCCAGAAGGACGGTAGGTGTGATTGGCTATCGTTTTTAGCCCCGGTCATCAGGCATATAGATATTTATGGACTATGTGTGCTAACTAATTTCAGCTGATAGTATTAATACTACTGTATGAGTTTAGTAGTTGCATTAACCTTGGGGATTGAGCCAAGTAGGCTACACGTAGGCCGCTATTCTAGCCGTGAGTCAGTGAAAGCTCTTTCTACTATGACTCTAAGGTGCCGAAACGTGTCGCTGTTGGTCAAATATTCCATGGTGAAAAGAAAGACGTACCACCGCCTATTTCGACGTGGTCCGAAATATAGGCGGCCCGCGGGTCTTTAACGGCCCCGCCGTTGCAGAACACAATAGCTTATTTTCATTGAAGCACTGCACCACTATCCGGCACCAGGTAGTAGGACAAACGCATAGTTTGATGTCCATTCCTCTTCAGGCTTTGGATATAGTGCCATTTTCTCGTATTCTTCCTAAATTGCAGGTTAAATGTTTAGCGAACTCAAGCAAGCAAAGCAGTGCACAGTAGCATAATAATAAAAATCTACAAAGTCACCACTAAAGTTTTCTGTACTACTCTACTGTAGTAGAGTAAAAGTATAATATTTTTCTCTGAGATGTGGAGTAGAAGTAAAAGTACTGAAAATTGGAAGTACTCCAGTAAAGTAAAAATACCTAAAAATTGTACTTCAGTAAATGTGGTTATAGTTACTTTACACCACTGATGATATGACAGTTCACAGAAGCTCCCCAGCCCAGCTGCAACCAATTAGCCCAGTAAACGACACCCCAGTTTATGCTCCATAGTATTACCTTGCCCTGGTCCATAGAGCATTAGTGAGTTCTCTCTGGACCAGGGCTAAGTAGGCCTACTATTACCCATAGCCTTCTATTGGTATTATATATTGTGAGCGTGTATCATTCTGTACCATGGCACCGACGACACCTTGGTATGATGTAAATGTACAAATAAATTATGCTTTATAATGTGATCATTGTTTGTGATGGGTGTATGTCTGGGACAAGCTGCTAATGGAGAATAAAAGTAGCCTATGTCAAATATTAGAATGAGTTTGGCCCTTATGGTTATATCAATCAGTTATCATTATTCACAATAATGTTAAGGGGAACAAAATGCATGTTTAGTTTATTATGCCACTATGTACAGCTCATGTATTTTTGATCCATTCGCTTCTCTTCATCACAAATGTAATGTCTTATAAGGTGATAAGTGGAGTTCCTGTAAAAAAAAAAGAACTATCAATTTATTAAATAGACTCTGACTATTATGTTCTGACCCGCCATCTAATGCCTTAGAAAATATATGTATTTGCTGACTGTCTGCTGCCCTAACTTGTGTCATTATCTACTGTTACAGAGGTCCTATCCTGATTCCTGCATGGTGGAGATCCCCTGTCCCTTTTCGCACGATACATGGAGAAGGTCCTTATGTCTGTAAGTGTCTGTTTTGTTATTCAATTTGGCCGTTTTAACAACTATTTCCTTAATGTTCAATGTACAATGTTATACCTTTGAAACAGCCTAAAATACGAAATAAAAAAAGCGATGTAAACTTTCTTTACCATTTTAAAAGGTTGTCAGTGTTTTGTGATGTGTTTCATCCCACCACCTAAACATAAAATAGCATGTGTATTGGTCACATACAAATAAAACTATTACCCATATCTAAGTTGATACATTTAAATGTATATGATATAGATAGACCTTTACTGATCCTGCAGGGGAAATTCAGTCACCAGAGACAGCACAGCAGTTGCGTACAGATACAGAGAAGTAGCCTACTCTAAGGTACAGCCAGGGTTGCATTGCTCATGGGATTTCACAGGAGCACGCGCAGACTGGCACATGCATAGATTTAAAACAACTTTAAATTCACACCTCAACAAAGTTTACAAAGGCTCCCGACTCACACCAGGCGTAACATAGGAATGAGCCTAGAATAGATAGATATCAATTGTCCATTGTGTGACCTGTAGTGTGCAACCACATTCCAATTCAGCATCGCAACACTGGGTACAGCAGTGTAATAACATCACAAAAACACCATTAATAATAAACAATAGTATATGACAGTGTAGCCTGTACTTTGCGGGATAAAAAATACACCCAATCATGATGTTGTTTCAGTATCCCGCCCTTACGTAAGCAAACAGTAAACAAACAGTATACACCCTATACAATAGCCTATGCAGAACAAAAAACACACAGTCACAGTGTCATTACAGTATCCCACCCAATGCTTATGCAAAATGTAAGCAAATACACACAATCACAGTGTCTTTACGACATCACAGAATACACTGATATCGTGTACAGTGTCAACAGTATTATCAGTACAATAAGCCCACCCTGCAATGCTACTGAGGAATAGAATACACTGGGAATATTACGCTACAGCCTCTGTGCAAGAATGATAGTCAGTGTCCGTATGGTATTGTACTGGTGTTACTTTAGACAAGTTATTAGTCTATTTACCAAGCAGAGCGACCATTGTGTGCCTTGTTGTAAATCCTCATGGCTATCGGCACAAAGGACAGACTAGCACAAATAATTCCACTAGGGGTAGATTCATCTATTATTCGATGATTCAATGTGAAGTGTGTATTTAATTTTTCTTTTGTTTTTCATTTGTCTATTATCAGTGTTTTATAAATCCTGTAAGAGGTGCTAGCTACTTTACCATTACATAAGTTGTGAATATTACAGGCGTTTTATTTCCTGTAAATGCAAATAGACAGTGTACACATTCATTGTATGCATAGCCTGGTTCTGGCTGTGGCACCAGCATGCATTTGTGTGTTACTTCTCTGGTTAAACTCTAGAATGCTTTACATTGTGGGCCCAGTAGAGCAAATTGCACAATCCTCCTATAATTTGCCAATGCTCTGTAGTGGTAGGTAGGTAGGTAGGGTGGTGAGGCCATCGCCATGGTTACGGGGCTGATGGCCCCGTAAGCTATGGGACGAACTGCCTCCCGGGTTGCCAGATCATGTGCGCATATCCCCCCACGGATGCGTCGACCGAGTTGGACTAGTTAAAGTAATTTGGGTAAAGGGTGAACAGAAATCAGAACACAGTGACAGTGGGAGAGTGCTGGACAGAGAGTGAAAGGGGGAGAGGAAATGAGAAAAAGGGAGAGGAGACCAGGCACTGAGAGATAGCAGGATGTCTTATGTCAGAGAAGCAGCTGTGCAATTTATTTTGCAGCCCCTGTATGACCTGTGTCTATGGACATCACCCTCTGTGCCTTGCAGCTCATTACGTTGCCAGCTGGGACCAACGATCCCCTCCTCTCCATCAACGCTGTTGTGACAAGGCCTTGACACAGTCTTCACCCTGAGAAATTAATAGTGTTGAAATGTTCAGTTGTGGCGGCGTATAGAATCACAATTATCTTTGTTGTAATCACGTTGATGAGAAATGCTGAATTGATGTAATGATCTTGTCTAGTTGTCTAATTTTAGGCATTTTGCCTACTGGCGGACTGAGCAGTGATTATTTCCACCTGCCTGTAGCTGTTTTTATGCAGATGTGCTCTGACAACAGAGCCTAATCATGCCGCTCTATGGGAATGTACTGGGAGATGATTAGATTGTAAAATCGAAGTCTGATGTCATGGTGACATTCAAACCTGTGTAACTGAATGGATCAATAAGTCAGTCTCTAGAACAAATATAGGGGAGGAAGTATGTACATTTTTCAAACCAATTATCTTTGCCACAGTGATGTCATGCCCTCGTACTTGAGAATAGAGGAAGGGAATTAACATCACATGAGTGTGTTGGAGGTGCAATAAAGGTGCTTCTTGCATGGATTTGGCAAAGGTGCTTCTTGCACGGATTTGGCCAATACCTGGTGTGTATGCGTGTCTCAAAGAATACTTTACGAATAAGACTCTTAACCACTTAACCCCAGCATCCATATTGTGGGGAAAGCTTTCGCAGAAAATAGTCGATGAACAAGCTTACAACTATCTGTCTGAAGGCCCTGGTTGAGGTGTGCTACCGCCGGCGTAATGAGTTATGACCAAGTCCTGAAGGCCATAGTGTACACCATCTACAATGGGATTAGCCACTGCAAGCGCCTGCGACCTGTGAGAAAGACCACTTTCATCAGGGTCGTGGAGAAGCCACCATCAACTGCCACGACCACCTCCTCTGGCCCTGTCACCCTTGGTCACCAACATGGACTTAGGAACAATTAGAAGAGCCGAGTCGGAGGACCTCAGGCTACGGACAGGAAGCAACTTTACAAGGTACAGTAGCTAGGTTTCAGACCACGAAGAGCTTTAAACTGTGCCCAGGTGCATCACAAGATTATGTATGTTACAGCTACTGCTCTGTACTCCATTATTGTCAGGCAAGCAGTTGGGCTCAGTCATGTTTGATGTGAATTCAATGAAATTCAACAATTAAATGAATGTTATTACATTTTGTAACATCCAAATTGCTGTATTCATCCACTTTTGACTATAATATATAGGTTAACAGGTGAACAATGAATCATTAAAAAAAATATTGTGACACCAGTAGAAGTCTACCTTATATGACTGATCCTGTTCAGAACCCAGTGATACATATTCTCATTCTGCAGGATGTCATTGTTTTAGTCATGAGCCATTTGTTTGACAGGCTTGAATCTCTACTTGAATTTAGTTACCATACTAATGGTGGAGGTTGCCATGGCAGCATGCAGGTCATCCACCAGTCTCCCGGCGGGCTTTCTGTCCCCATGGGAAACTTGAGGAGACGCTCATCATCTTCCCCCGGTGAATTGTTGGCTAATATCTCTCGTCTGCTGAGGCCAATCTGCAGTCAGAGAAGATTTGCTGCTATGACAGCAATGAAGATTAATCACCATTAGCAAGTTTTAAGCCTCATTAAAGAACAATTCCATTTGTTGTTTATTTAAAACTATAAGCTTCAGCTACAATACCATCCTCAAAGCAGAGCCCCAAAAGTAATGGATAATTAAAGCTGCATTGTGATAGTTTTGATTGTGACAAGGCCTGAAAATATGAGATATAGCCTAATGCTATTGATCAAGGTGTACATGCACCAGCCATCCAGTTTGTTTCCCACCTGCTTTCTAACAGCGACAGCTCCTCCTAAGACTTTGAGGTCTTCTGCCCGAGCTGTTCCCAGATCTGTTGAAACACATTGGCATCTCCCTCGCACTTTACGATCTGCTCACCCCCTCCCATACCCATGTTTCCCTCAATGGCATGTTATCCAGATGACCAGAAGTAACTTGTAGCTAAACTTAGTCTCACTTTAATCTTCCGTACTCAAAGGGAGGGTGACAGCTGGCTTGTTTTGACATACAATGGCATAATTGTTTATCAGTAGAGACCATATCGCACAATGGGGCTTTAAGATGTATACTCTTGATAGCCTAGTTGTTATCCCATCTTAGCTGCAAGCTTGCTGCACTAGTACTGGTCTGCTGCGCCACCTGACTGAGGATCTGTTTAGGTTTAGAAACCCTTAATCCTAACTCCATTTGAAATTGGTTTTATATTCTTAAGCCATCATAAGACTCATTTTGACTTTTATTGTAGAACAAATGAGAAAGATCAGGTTTAAGTGGTTGTTGCATTGCTAATTCCAGAATGCAAAAGACATGCTGGAACTAGACAGGAACTTAAATGATAGCCACTACTATACTGTACAATGGGGTGAAGCTTTGTTGTCTGTCCTTAATCATGATTCAAGAATTTTGGATCTAATATAATTTGAGGAAATTGCCGCCTGTAGTGCCTTATCAGGATTCAATACAAATTAAACATTAAACTCTTTCAGTGGCCAGGAAACTACCACCCAGGCTTGTCGAGTGAAGCGGTCGCGGGGAGATGGCCGTAACTAATGTGCTGACTGGTTAAGCTTATGTTGCTGCCGAAGGTTTCAATAGTATTGACTATGCAGGATATTAATAATTCATAGGAGGGCTTTTGGATGTGACAAAAGCTTATTATTGTTAATAATGTGATTTATTGGTCAAAAAGTGAGTTTATCATGCAGCCTTGCTGGAATAATATTATTAAAAGCAGAATAAAGTTAAACTAGAAAAGTGTAAGTGTACAGTATAAGTCTACAGCATACGATGCAAATTCACAAATGCACAAAAGTGTGTTTTGAAGAAAATCTAGTTAGGTGGAAATGGGCATTGCCTACAGTAAATGGGGAGTTGATTCATGATCCATGGAATCTAGGGGAAATGTTTTTTGATTGTACAACCTACGGTTCAAAAGTTATAGGCCAAAGGGACGAAAACATAATCTCCGCCGTAGGCGTGGATAAACAGGACACATGCATAGGTAGCATTGACCTCTAGATGCCGCAACTGCAAGATGTTGCAAATGCACAGGGATACAGCACCCTCTACAGACCTATTGTCAAGTGTCTATCTATATGAAAGCAATTGGCCCGTGTTTGGGGGAGAGAAGCCGGGCGGGTAGGGTGATATTTGTCATTGCACATACTCTTACCGGCTGGGGTGGCACCTGTCAGCAGGGAGTGTTGGGCAGGAGGAGTAGGATGGAGGCTCTCTACGTCCTCCTGGTGGGGGCTCCCCACTGGCAGGTGAGTCAGTAGGATACAACAGAAGTGACAACACACAAATGTGTCTGGGGAGGAATTAATTGCCATACTGATTAAATTGGGGGGGGAAAACAGCGGGGAAAAAAGAAAAAATCATCATATAATTGGATACTAGTTTCTTAAACACCTTCATAATAACTGTCAAGGTCACATACTGTATCTATAATCGCGTAGACAGTAGTACTGGAACAATTATAGCAGATTTAAAACAATGTCAGTAAAATCAGTCAAAACCATAGACAGTTCATTGTTAGTAGCTGCAGAAACAAGGTCGGATCATCTACTTTCTTACAGTTCTGTTGTTTTAAGCACTTGAATGCCAGCATCCCTATTGTGGGGGAAACATTAGTCGAAAATAGCTAATCTACAAGCTCACAGCTTGTGCAGATCGGCTATTTACTGCAAAGTTATTTAGTGTAACCCTCAGCTTCGTATAGGGACCATGGCAATATGGTCAACATTAAGTATACAGTATAAGGTTTAAATGGTTAGCAGACACCTGACCTCATGCTCCTCTCTCAAGAATGGTGGATCCATTAGTGGATCCATAGTCTTACAACAATCAAATCTACACTCAAATTAATTTACAGTAGTTTGTTAGAGAGCAACGGGTCATCATCAAGGATAGCGTGATTTGTTTTAGAGTTTGTTATCTGCTTTAGGCTTTAGGACACCCTTGCTATTATGGCACTAAGTTTTGTTTCTGCAGTAGCTTGGCTTGGCTTTGTATTTCCATGTTAAACCATGGTTTGTTGTTACTGTAGACTGTTACAGTTTTGGAGGGGATGCATATACTTTAAAAGTGAATACATTAATATATTAATGAGTATTTATCCAGATCAATCCAGCCCAATCTGTAGTATAAAAATTGTCAACGGTGACTCTGCAGTATTTTTGAAGGAGAAATGATGACAAGAAGCCTTCATAGATGTTTTATTGCACATGAGCCACAGACCTCATCATCTGTTTCACACTGAATTGAAATTGTGCACATTTGTACAGTGATTTACAGACAAAGAAATACACAAATAATATCTGTATATCTTTTTAAATGTTGAATAGCATATATTTTTATACACAGAAAGGCTGACACTTTATCACACAAAAAAAGCAGCAATAGTGTGACTGTGTGAAAATGATGTCAACTATACAGTGTATCTGTATGTCCCTTGTCCCTGTAAGACAAATTAATACGTTGTCACGCGATGCTGTCACGTTGTGAAATAAAATCAGTTATTTACTGCCAGTGGTGTAAAGTAACTAAGTACATTTACTCAAGTATTGTACTTATAAGTACAATTTTGAGGTATTTTTACTTTACTGGAGTATTTCCATTTTTTTTAACTTCTACTCCACTACATTTTAGAGGCAAATATTGTACTTTTACTCCACTACAATTATTTGAAAACTTTAGTTACTAGTTACTTTGCAGATAGAAATGATTCCATTATAAAACATACATTAACCACTTTATCCCTATTTTATACATAGGCTATTTGAAAATATCTGATCTACAAGCTCACAACGCGTTGCATCGCGACGCGTTGTGAGCTTGTAGATCTGCTATTTTCAAACATTTAGTACTTTTACTTTTGGTACTTTAAGTACATTTTGATACCAATACTTTTGTACTTTTACTCAAGTGATTTTTTTATTCCAGACTTTTACTTGTAACAGAGTACTTCTACATTGCAGTATTGATACTTTTACTTAAGTAAAATATCTGAGTACTTTTTCCACCACTGTTTACTGCAAGTGTACCCCGTCATTAGCCTTATATGACATACTGTACTGTAACAGCAGTGACAATTGCTTCACTCCAAGAGGGCACTGTTGCCACAGCATTTAGCCATCTACACTGCTCCAATGAGGTTTTGTAATACAGGGAAACCCCAGAGCCCTTTATATGCTGGTGGTCTGAATACTGTATCAGAACTTAAACATACCAAGTGCATTAAAATACATTTATACAAAATATCATAATTTGGTCTCAGATTTAAAGGTAGGGTAAGTGATATTATTGGGTTAAAACAAAAAGTATTTAGTTAAAAGGTTAAAATACTATATTCTGATAGTAATCATTGCTATAGAGTGTTTTTTCAGTAACAGGAGTCTCCCTGTCTCTCCAGCTCTTTAATAAGTGTCAGAATCTCAGCCAATCAGGAGAAAGTACCCATTTTTAAGCTTCATTTTTATAGTGTTCCTTCCAGTTCCAATTTTGCCTGCTCATTTCTTAGTGTCATCACTTTAAATTTCACTTGTTTAATCTATATCCTGATTGAGTTCTCTATCCTGATTGGATAAAATTGGAAAAGAAACTGAAACTGAAACGAAAATGCATTTTCTGTTTTATAAAGAGCTGGAGAGACATGGAGACTCCTTTTACTGAACAAACACTCTATAGCAATGAGCACTATCAGAATATAGAGCTATTTAACACTTATTTTAGCCAAAGAAAATCACTTACCCTACCTTAATTAAGGTCATACGTTTATTATAACAGTTATCACTCCTTAAAGGAGAACCCATTTCAATCTTATCTTCATATAATTGGTCCTCACTAATGCTCATTATAAGATGGCAAAAGAATAAAAATACAAATAAACAAGAGAACAGCCAGCAGTCAGCAAATGTCCTTTCATAGATTTATTTACCTCACCGGGAACAAAGCAAAGAACGCTTACAATACCAAGCAGCTTGCAATTGTATTTCTACTGCTTTAGTTAAAAGAGCACTTCACCCATTTTCATACAAAAAATTGCTGACCAATAAATGGATCGCAAGTTTTTATAAAGCACTTTTTGAAACAGGGTTACAAAGTGCTTTAAAAAACAAGACAACAAAACAAAACAACACAAACATAGGGTTACAAAATTACAAAATAACATCAAGGAATTAAATCATTAAAAACCAAACAATAAAATAAACACAGATTAGAAACACATAGCATCAAATAACAACGATCAAATAAGTTGATTGATGAGTACACATAAAAAGGTATGTGTACTCCAGTATATCTAAAATATAAGTAGTAGCCAGGCCTCACAAGGCTTTAAAACTCATCAGTAAAATGTTATAATCAATTGTGAAACTCACCATTAGCCAGTGGAAAGAAGCCCGGGTGGGTGTGATATTGTGTAATATGCTTGTTTCTTAGATTTAGTTAATAATCTAGCAGCTGAATTTTGCACTCTTGTTAGGAGATTTTACTGAGCTAAGAGTACAGGGAGTTACAGTAGTTCAAATGTGATGAAATACACAACCTTTTCAAGGTCTGCAAAAGTTAAGTTTGCCAATGTTTCTAGCTGGAAGCTGAGAAACCTTGAAATAGCATTGTAGTACCATGACCATCGAAGGACAGGTGGGAGTCACAACTCAAGCCCAGATATTTGACTCTGAAATTATGCTTAGTGAAGTACAATATGTTCAGTCACTCAGTCATTCCCTCTTCCTTTGTCATATGGGAGATCCCAAAACTTTGCTTCTGTGCTTTTATACAATACTGTACAGCTCTGAAATTGTCATGCACTCACTGAACCTCATTGCACTGCCAGTTAGACAGAGGAAGATTAGTTCACATATTTCATCATTACTTGAGAGAAAGAGAAATGTATTGTTGCTGTATGATGGAAACCTTGTACTCTGGATTTATTATTATTATTTTAGTAACTTTTCAGGAGATGGAAAAAAGAACCTGTGTTCCAATGGATCCATTGGAACCTCAAATTCTTCTTAATGCTTTTCATTGGTTAAATATTTATAAAACCCACAGACAGACTTAACCACTTCAAATCTGCCGTCCCTATTATGTCATAGGCGAAACCTTTCGAAACTGTTCAACAGTAGAAAAAAGCAGATCTACAAGCTCACAGTGCTTCGCATTGCAATGCGTTGTGAACTTGTAGATTGGCTATTTTTGTGTGATACTGTCGTCCCTGTATACGACGGAGTGTAAAATAGGGTATTTATTCATTCATGAAAAAAAAGAAGACAAAATATGGAGATTTTTTTCTGCCCGACAGTAACAATATATAGAGAGGGAGGAGACAGTGTGAGAATAAAGCAGAGAGAGGGAGATGCTAGATTGCGACCGAGACAGACATAGACAGTGCTAGTGATTGACTGTCAGTCTCAAGAAACAGGAGGGAGCTCAGCTTTCTTCCCTTTAACCTAATGAGAAGAAACACTAGTGACAGAGGATGCCAGCATGGGGGAAGTCATCCACACCCAAATAGAGACTGCTACTGGCTTTGTCAGGGTCCATTAAGCAAATTGCTATATTTGACGAATGCATCTACTGTCTCTACTTCCATTCATTCGTACAAACTGGCCTGAAGCAAAAATTGCTTTTATTTGCTTTCCTAAACAAGATGTACATGCAGCGAGATGTGACAAAAAAAATCTGTTTATATACCATTTAGATGCAAATGATGATTGATATGTGCATTTGGTAATGCAACTAGATGGTTTCGTTCATATCGGGGTGATAATGAACATAAAGGTAAATCATTCCAGGGTGTTTTCGATTGCTTTTGGTTGAGTGATAAAGGAAAATGTGGATGTGTTGGCCCTATTTTGTGGTTCGCGCAATCATTAAATGTAAAGTTGATTAACTACATTGTAATTTGTCAGGCTGGGCTATTTAACCTTTGTGTTTTATTCACCCAGTGTTCGCAGGTCTTGTGGTCCCGAAACATTATTGTTTATATTATAAAAACAAGACCAGGAGACCTGGTTCTGCCAGACCCAGACTTCACATGACGTGTCAGCCTGTGTCTATGCCCATGTATGGACGAAAGGGGGACAGACTTTTATTCTATGCCCATGTATGGACAGACTTTTTTGGGGGACAGAATTTTTTTTGGCTGGGGCCGGAGGACAAAGTGACAGACTTTTTTTTGGCTGGGGCCGGAGGACAAAGTGACCATGCCCATGTATGGACGAAACAGGTACAAAGCCTCATGTAAGCCCGACCCCTTGGGTCTGGCAACAACTATGCTATATGGGCATATTAGTTGGATTGGCGAGTTTGAAGTCGGTCGGTCCCATACTGTATATGCACATGACCATATATGGGTTCTGTGGCTCTGGACAACCGGATCTCTGTATCTGTCAGTCCTTGTCCCTTTTATGCCCATATGGAGATTGCTGCTGTCCATATTTGGGCATGCCCCCTTTTATGCCCATATATGGAGCTGACTGGTTTGTTTGCGCCTGATGCCATGATGACACATTAAGGTTAGACAACACAGTCCATATTTGGGCGTAGCTGCATTGGGAACTCCTTATATGGTTATGTCTGAGTCATAGTGACATGAGCATGACGACGTGGTCCTCCAGTCCAGCCCGCCCGCCGGCCGATACTAACTTAACCCAGCAAGCACAATGACGTCATGATGACGTTATGATGACGCCCGGTCATCACCCCGGTGACGTTCAGGACTAGGCCAGATCACAGCCCATATGGGGATGATCTTTACGTCATTTACAGGACGTCATCACCGGGACATCATATGGACATTTGGACAGCAATTTTGCGTGATGAGAAATGTGTTTAGATGACGTCCTGGAAGTGACGTTTTTGTGGTCAGGATTAATTTTGGTTGAAATCAGGTGATATTCTGGGCCAGATCTGACTTGTCTTGGTTTGACTTGATCTAGCCCCAATCGAGACGTCACTGATTGGTCCGGGTCCTGACTGTGCTTGCTGGGAAGCCAATTAAGCTTGTAGATCTGCTATTTTCAAAAGGCTTTCATAAATTTTATACATTATGATACCTTGTGAAACGGGACAGAATGTGTACTTTCTAATTTTGGTACTTTAAGTACATTTTAATACCAATACTTTTGTACTTTTTCTCAAGTAAGTTTTTAATTCCGGACTTTTACTTGTAACAGAGTATTTCTACATCGCAGTATTGATACTTTTACTCAAGTAAAACATGTGAGTACTCCACTACTGAAAATACTGTATCACCAGTTGTTAGAGTGGGGTTCTCCTTTTTCAACAGTAGCCAGACACCAGCTTGTCCAAATGTTACCATTGTAATCCATTACAAGTGTGCGTGCGTGCGTGCGTGCGTGTGTGCGTGCGTGCGTGCGTGAATGCTGTCCACATCAGACCGGGAGGCAATTTATAATTTTTAAAAGAAATAAGCATTCTGAGCGTGTGTGGGGTTGTATTGGTGGACGGGCCAATTGTATAATTTTTCTTTTAGTAAACATTGAAAACAAGACCCCCAGACTTTTTTTCTCCACTCTATTATGTTGATAGATTGTTGTTGTGACATTGTGTTGTTGCTAGAGGTACTTATCTGTTGTCAGCGCTGAGACAGGTTCAGGTTAATGAAAGGCTGTGGTCAGTCAGTCTGCTTAATTAGCTCACTTAACCAGAAATCGTCCCAGGTCTTGCAGCTTTGGGCTTGGCAGGTCTTTTAGAACTGACAAGCCTTTGAATGGTTATCTAGCTGAAGTTTTGCCAGGGCCAAATTATTTGTGTTGCAAAAACTATGTGACATGAATTTTTCTACCTCTCAAGGTGACAGTGCATCACCTCCATAGATGCATGATAAGATGCTAAATATGTAAAATTATGTGAAAATCTTCATTTGAACTTTAACAGTACGTTGTGAATAGAAATACAGTAGGTCATCTACATCGTACAATATTGGAGGTTAAGTTGTAAGATTAATTGTGAACACAGAATTATAAACAGAAGTAAACTAATGAAAACAATTTGCGCTTCCCTACCAAACCCAAAAACACTATCAGGATTTCCATGAGATAGGCCCTCCTGTTATCTTGGATGTGCCCATACAGTAGGCCTGTTAGTGTTCCCATACAGTAATATCGATAATTCAAATTGATACCTGGCCCACTGTGGAGAACAGATTGGCCAGAGGCAGTGCTGGTCGAAGGATGGGAGAAAAAGGGAGAAGTCAAATCAGACTTATTAAGTGGATTAGGAGCTATCTGGCAGCACAGCGTGTAATTGGTTTTTGTGCTATCGTTGTTACGTTGTCAGATAGGCACTAATTGAAAAGCCAGTTTATTAGTGGGGTAGAGTCTTCAGTCTTCAGAGGGTTGGGTTGTGGTTTAAAGGTCTTGTTTCAGATAGTCTCCCAAATGATTACAGATAATGGACTGGTTTCCTGAAGCTTGCAGTTGTTCTGTTAGATCTAAATCCCCTGCCAATTTTCTGCTGATTTCATTCTCCTTTTCTGCCAAGCCTCATGCGGGAATGAAATCCCACAGAGTGGCTTTAATGCGTTTCAATTTGAAGTCACCTTTTACGGTATGTGCTTTGTATCATACTCTTCCTTATTTATTTTCTAAGATCTTTTCATAGCTGTGTTCTTGTGGGGTTTGTTGTGTGCGTGCGTGCGTGCGTGCGTGCGTGCGTGCGTGCATGCGTGCGTGCATGCATGTGTGTGTGTGTGTGTGTGTGTGTGTGTGTGTGTTTGTTTTCTTTACAAAAGCAATCAGTCTTTGCCTGAGGGAGGCCCCGATTCATGCAGCACAGCAGTCTCCAGTCCATCCAGTTTATTCTGTAGTTCTTTTTCTTCTATTAAAAGCTATGGACTGATGACAAAGCCTTGCCACAGAAGTCTTACTTTGATTCACTTCTGTCTATCCCTCCATTGCCTGGTCTCAGGAAGTCTTCTCCACAAGGTGACATGCCTTTCTGAGCTGTTGAGTTCATGTTTCCACATCCACAATCATTTGTCCAGTTTATCTGGATCAGTGGTTCTCAACATGTGGGCCAGGGGGGTATTGCAATTGGGCCACTAAATAATTGCCAAAACACAAAGATTTTAACAATGTTAATATTTAAAAAAATAATTATAGTGTAAAAAAAAGTCATGATCTTTTTTCTTGAAACCCTTTTCAAGAAAGACACATGTTTTCATAGTGATACCAATAAGAACGATACCGCACTCCATTGATACAAGTCGGGAAAACAATCAATTGATTGATAATTAAAATAAGCATGCTCTGAAAATACACAGGGTCCACCCATCTTAACGCACCACTGACCACTGTCCCCTATCAAGAAGAGAATTTAACAAATCATAATAATTTCGCTATAATAATTATTATTTATTATTATATTGGCTGGCTGCCATCAGTCTGTTTCACTTTCACTTTTCACCTGATGCAGTGACACCATGTGCACACATTTTGAGATGGGGGTCCGTGGCCAATTTCATATCTAAAAATGTTTTCTAAATCCTAACAGTATGTTGCTATATGCAGTGGTGCGCCAACTTTTTTCATGTCAAGGACCCCCCAAATAATGTGTATTTGGCCACGGACCCCCATCTCAAAATATGTTGTTCCAGGGACCCCCAGAATCACAGATCAGAGTTAAAAATGTTCGCTTTAAAACATATATATTCAAAGATTTGCACAAATGTTCCCTGATTTTAAAAAAAATAGCAGATCTACAAGCTCATAGTGCTGAGCTATGAGCTTTTTATTTATTTTTTGCTATTTTTGAATAGCCAAATAAATCTTATAATGACACAGATGCATTCCCCGTTTTAATGGGTTAAGTAAACTGGCTCCTGGCTGTAGTTGCAACCACAATATTTCGAATGTAATACAATTTCTGTTTTGTCTCCAGTGTTTTATTTAAATGACTAAACATATTCTATTATTTATTGTTCGATGTACCCTTTGTGAACTTTGAGCACCTGCCCCTCCAGTGGTCTCTGCACGGCCCTGCTGTGCAGAGAGTTTGTTTCTACCTAATTAGTTTCTCAGCCAAGTCATATGATTGTAATTCTGCCATACAAGTTTGGCAGGACAACAATGGTTGAGTAAGTTTATTTTATGCCACTGAAAGCATCTGGCTGTGACCAGTCCTCCAGAATGAAAGATGGAAAAAAGGTACATAGTCATGAAATCTTAAGCTATGATGCTTACTGTACCTCAAGTGTAACAAGATGGTCTTCAGGACAGTGTTCTTTAATATTGCATGTGACTGTAGACTAAAACTTTTTTTATGCTTGACAGAATATAGTCGGGGACACGCAAACCAAACCAAGCAATTTCTCAGAGGTCACATAACCTTGTGATGAAAGACAACAACAAAAAAACATCATCACTTCACACCTAAACCGGAGGTCCACAGAGACATGAAATGGATGGGGCGTGGGGCCTAATGCTGCAATATTTACATTTCCCTTATATTTCTCTTATATTTTCCTGTTAAAAGAAAAAAATAAGAGAAGCCAACTCTGAATGTAACAAAACGACCAAACGAGCACTCCAGCACTATCCTCTGCATATTTCCGAATGCTCCCCATGTTTCTATTGTTATGATTAGGAATAGTGGTGCAATATGATTTTTTTTAGCCCATGAATTTGATAATCCAATCTTTGTAATTATTCTAAAACATATCATATACATTTTATTAAATGATATTCATGCGTTTTTGTTGAGAGCGAGCGCCTCGATCGCAAAGTGGCCCCTAAACCTTCCACTTCCTCCTCATCTCACAACAAGAAGACAAGGGAGAAGAAGAAGCCCCGTGCTGCTGGGCCATCTTCCTTCTACAGGGGGAAAAGCCAGTCCAGTGGGGTGCGCACCCCCACACATGCGCACCGAGTCCTGATCTAGGATACTACAGAGACCCACAGGGTCGACACCATCCCGCTCAAAGGAGACAGGGGCCCAGTTATTAGCCCTTCAGAGAAATGCTAGCACAATATGACTCAGCTATAATGTGTTTTCTGCTAGAAATGTTTCTCATGCACTGTCTAGGTAAAAGCTGATAAGATACTAGACGCCCACGCTCAAGGTCACGCACCAGCTGCAGCTATGATGTGTCACTGTGGGAACATGTGTACGTGCTCTGAGGGATGGGAGTTGACTTTGGTGGGTGGGAGGTGCAACTACATGTCTTGTAATATGACGCGACGGACTGCTCTTTATTACCCTGCCGCCCTGGGTTGGGAGAGACTCTCTTCCATGGACTTTTGCATTTAGAGACATCTGTTTGCTCATATACAGCTAGCAGCCACCTCGTGGCCTTTTCTCTCTTCAATACTTTACTCTCTATATTTGTAACTCTCTTCTTAATAAATCCTTTTTATTGAACTTCATTTTTGTGCGACGACTGCCTCCCCACTGCTTCATTAGCCGAGAAAGATATCCAGGTTTTTTGTCCTTTTCCTGTATTTCTGTGGTAAGATTGGTAACACAAATTACTACATTAAGATAGGAGCCAGCCTGCGTTTCAGAGTTCCTCTCTAACTGACACAGGTTGGGACAGGCCCTGTCCACGGCCTTAGGTTTCATTCTCACGATATTTCCCCAGTGGAGATATCTATCTGTTGTTTATTACTGAGTAAGGTGGTTGGTGTTAGGTTCATTTCTCAACGAGTGGCTCTCATTTATTTCCTATAAAAGCAGGATACAGAGCGCTGCTCGCGAGAGATGACTTGACACTAGCTGCTTTGTGAGCATAGAGCTAACTTGTACTGGGGGCTGTATCCGCTAGCGTATCCCTCCTAACAGGGTGAAACAGAGGCTGGTAAGCGCAACCAGTAGCCACAGGTGGTAAAAACATCTCTGTGAAGGACCAGCATAACTGCTCGAAAGCCACGAGATAAGAGTTAGAGGTAATATTACTTGTGCGAAACATTAGAAAAATCCAACCTAGCTAATAGGATATGGCAGCCTCAAGTCCCACTCCCACAGAGGGAGCGAGTAATGAGGATTATTCCTTCTCACCTGACGAGGAAGAAGGAGACGATCATAGTGATCCTCTCCACGCCTATCCTGCCCTGCCACATATTACTGATACATTTAGGTATCTGGGCATGAGGCAAATAACCGAAGCAGGCCCCCCACCGGCCTACAACGAAGCCTTCTCTAGTGAAGGACAAGCCACGGGCCATCAAGCCTCGGCACCTTCCGCTCAAGCAGATCTTGAGTGGGAAACAGACATACAATGGCCTCGCAGTGACATGCCAAGGCCAGTAGGGACTGATGGGACTCCGCAACGGACCCTGTTGATACCTACAAGGCCTCACTACACTACTACCGCAACCATGACCCGCGTTATGTTCCACCAATTAAAGTTGGACCAATTCAGGGTCACGGAACCGGCTGTACTGGTGAATCCTGCCAACTGCCACCTATCAAATGGTGCCGGTATGGCATTAGCCATAGCACGTGCTGCGGGAGAGACATATCAAAATGAATGTCATATCTCTGTGGTAACGAATGGAGGGATCTTAAAAGACGGGGACATAGTAGTCACTGGAGCTCATGCTCTGGAGACACAAAATTACCAGGCAATCGCTAATATTGCTCTGGTTGACTGTGCCCCGAACACACCCTCCAGAGCCAGGGAACGGGCACTGATGAGGTATTATCTCACACTGCTCAATTGTGCCAACACTAACGGTTGGACAAGACTAGTCATGACACTTTTTGGATGTGGAGAATATCACTACGGCCAAGAACTGTCAATCTGGTGCTTCCTAGAAGCGCTAGAACAAGCAATTGGTAACCTAAGGATTGACGTACTCGTGCCCGACAGGGTCATGTGCGACACCCTTAGGGAAATCCAACGTGGCGCAACCAGCTCACCAGCTCGTGCCCCACTGTCCCCCCAAGCACAAGTCGTTGCAGAGCTCAGCGAAGCTCTAGAAGGACTAGCTGGGAGGGAGAGCACCCCTTGTCGCCAAAACCAACCACCCCGAGGGGACTGGGTTGTGGTGGATGCAAGAGGTACTGACAATACACAGACAAGCTCCCACAGGCCCGGCCAAGCAGGGCCACAAGGTGGGAGGCTTGCTTATGGGGCTCTTACAGACCCTGTAACAAGGCCTCGGACACGCAAGCATACACCCTCGACACATGAATGTGACCAGGGGAATGCAACCGTGCCCCTATGGCAGGGGATTAATCCCCAAAGAGAAGAAAGACGTGTCCTCCCAATAGGAAACATGTCCAGGTTTACTCAACTTGCTCCACCACAGTATGAGAGTACACCTGCAAACCACCAGAGGCCAGGGCCGTCAAACGCCCCCGCTTCTCGAGTAACCCCCGGCCAAGTCGGGGGGTTACTGGGTGCTATTCTCTGGGAACCTTCCCCGAGACCTGCTCAGGTTGTCGGGGACAACAATACCCAGACTCGAACGTATAATAAACTGAGAATCATTGTAACCGCCACAGCTCTTGAGCAACCCCCAGGAGGGCCTGCCGAGCCTCTGATGGTATTCTCAGACCCCGACTTAGAGGAACAGCCTCGAAGGGAGGGGTATCTACGAAGAGCTATGGGAATCGAGTTCACCCGTAGCAGGCTGAACGTGAAAGTTAATATGAACGGTCGCCCCCTAGCACCGGGGCAACCAGCGTGCTCTGACGCAGGTAGGCTGAGAGACAGGTACTCTGCAGTGGTGAACCTGGCCTTAATGCCAAATCCTATGCCGGGCACAACCAGCACTATCTCTGACGCTAAGAAAAAAGCTTTCATTCACATGATAGAGCTGGTACTTAAAGACACTTTCTGGACAAACGGGAATTATCAGGCTGGTACTATACCAAGCATGACAATTTCCCTGCTGTTTGGGAGGTTTCGCTACATGGGACTAAAGAAGGCCTGGATAACTGAGATGGTTATCCGTGCTATTCATTCAGTCCTAAGAATTAACCCGAGGAAATTTATCCTCCTGGTAGACGATCCTATTGACGTTAACTCGGTCACATCCCTCCTCGACATGCTCGAGCGGGAGCGAACAGAGAATGACGAAGATGAGGATGAACCCATTCCAGAACCCCACATGGCGTTATCGGCAGTAGCACCTGCCTGGCGCAAGGAATGGGGCCCTAACCCCGCTGAAAGGCGGGGGCGGGCAAGGGTTAGACACCAGGCCGCCCCACAAGGAGGCCGCCAGGTTAGTTTTAGCACTGAGGCTAGCGCCATAAGGGCCACACCCTTGTGCAGTGCCTCTGGGACTCACACCTCCCAGACCCTGTCGAGCGAACCTGTGATAAGACATGAGAGAGCCCTCCCACGGGAGGAGAGATCCCTCTCGCGCGCTTCTTCACGGGCCAGCTCAACAGAATCTACAAGGTCAGCCTCAGGGTCACGATCAAATAGTAGATCAGCGACCCATGAGGGCATACAGAGCAGGCCCACGGTGCCCCCACCCGAAAGGGGAAGGCCACCTAGGGCAAGGGCAAGGAACGCAGCGGTTAGACCGGTGCGTCCTTTGTCCACAGGTCCTCCCCTTGTGGAACCTATAGTACACACCAATACGGGTCTGTACTGGTCCCCCGAGCTAGAGGGCCTGGAAGGCTTGGACTCGGATTCCGACTCTGAGCTAGAAGGACACGAAGATGGAAATCTATTGATCCATCCAGAGTATCCTGTGAGCTGGGGAGAGGCTAGGCGACTCGCCCGCTCCCCTTCAGCCGATCGAGTACAAGCCTTACCCAGGATTACAAGCACCTGGAAAGAAGGTTATACTTCGGGAGGTTATGAATACCTCAGGGAAGGTATTAAAAAAAGGGATAAGGCGCTGGCCAAAATGGTACACCAGAGCCTACCCCCTGAACAATATAGGACCCTTCCTGTATGGACGGGCAGCTATCAGTCCATTATAAGACAAACAGGGAACGAACGCCACATGCCTTCGTTTCTAGCCAGTACTCCTTGGGGAGCCAGCCAACTCTCATCCCTCATGGGTCCTTTAAGCATGACAGGATTGGGAGGGGGCCAGCCCCTGATGGTTACAAGAGGGTGTAAAGAGATAATTAATATTCACAAAGCTGTGAATACTCTAGCACCCCACAGGAGGAAAGAGGAACGTCCTCTTGACTACCTGACAAGGGCCTTTCAGGCCCTTAGCCACACAGAGTATGCAGACTGTGTGGACACAGTCCGCACACTCGCCAATACTCAAGGGATGGATGTCCCATTAGGCCTGACCTTAAGACAAATAGCTCAGGTGAATGCCTCTGTGCCCGGATTAGATCCCGGCGAACAGTTGGTAGAAGATCTCATTAAACAGATCAACAAAGATGAAACCACCCTGACCTTTGCCGTCAGGAGGGTGGTGTCTGAAACAGCACAGGGTACATATGTTACCCTGCTAGAAAAGCTGTTTACACGCATCAAAGCTGGGGATGATATGGCCAGTCATTGCCGTGTCTGGAACCAGGAACAACTCACTCATGAGGTTATGGCTTGGGATCGACGCCATGCACTAGCACTGCATAGGCGTTCGGATCAAAAGAAAACCTCAAAGGTGACAGAACCCCGGGCTACAGGTTCCCCAAACAAACCGCCACCCCGGGGGGAAAGAAAGGCCAGAGAGAAAAACACCTCTCAGCCAAAAAACGGGACAAAGGGGGGGACGCCTCAGAGCCCCCCCCCGAAAGCCCAGAGCCCGAAGTCCCAGGGAGAACCCCGGACCACAGGCCGAAAACCATTGGTACCCTACCTCGGGAAGGGGAGGGGGAGTGCCAGGATGACTGACCGCGCTGATGAGGGGAATGACGGAGGAGATGATCCAATCTTTAGAGAAACTTTCCTGGGCCCCAGGACAGGTATTACTCCTCCAGAAATTCCCAGAAAAATCAGTATCACCCGAATAACGGCGAAACTGTTAGTAAAAGTCACTCTCACGGCTATTATATGGCTCTGGTGGTGACTTTAGGACTCATAAGGGTCCTGTCGCACCCCCAGACACGGGTGCAATGGGAATATGAGTTTCCCCCTACCCTGAAGACCAGGGAAGGGGGGGTACTGGGTGTCCTTACAATAGTAAGTCCACTGCCATGCATGAGACAGAATGACCCCCAGACACATTGGGAGTTGTGGAAGTCATTCCAAAACGCTGAGAATGGAGGCTCTCCTTTGGACATAACAAAGCTAGGGCCACCACCCCAGTGTTCGCCAATGGAGAATGACATCGACTGTCTCGTCATGAATCCCGAGCACTGTAACTCGCACCTTACATGGCCCGAGCTAACGGAGCAAAGGGAGGAGGAAGTAAAAGGATTGTTAGACTACAAAGTAGACTCAATCAGTGTAAACAGGCTACGTAGTGAGGTGGTCCAGAAGCTGAGAACAGTAAAAGGGCCCCGAACCACATGCTTGTGTGACTGTGACAACATGCTTCCGTTATGAGGGGGACCCACAATGGGAACCTTGGGAGGAAGTGTCCAATTGTTCACTGACCCAAGTCAATCTGACTAAGGCAGTGAAATTGGAAAACGGTCGCAAATTTGTGTCAGTATTGAACCCTGAAACAGCTGAGGTGCATGTTGCAACTACTGTGACGAAATGGCCCATTAGTGAGAAAAGAGAGCTAGATGCTTTCTTAAAGGAAATGGCAGATCTTATGGGGGTTCTAAATATTCTAGATATACACGAGCTAGATATTCTAGAAACCCCTCAGAAGGATACGCCAATAGCTATTCCTTTGATGGCTGCACCTCTGGTAAAACATGGTTCAAAACAATTGGCCCGGGAAAAGCTAGCCTCAGGGTTCTCTTTATCCCCGGTCAAGAAATGGTACCCTTGGGTCCTTGCTAAAAAGAAGCCGGGACCCGGAGGATACCGAGCCTACCCACCTGGCTTGCCATGGATTCTTAGAGAAACCTTGGCAGGAGGCCACACTCTGTACACATTCGAAGCTCCTGTTCTCGACCCAGAGCAAGTAAGCAAAATCACCGGCTCCTTTGGGACCCGGGTGATGGATGCTCTCTTGCACTGCGTGGAGGGAGGCCTGAATGAAACAGATAGGCCATGGAGAGACCTGGATAAAACCACCTTTCTCAAAAAGGCAATCCGCGAGGAAGGAACCTTGGTCCCTATGTGCCGTGAGGCCCGGACTATGGGGATCCAACTTGGCGGAAATGGCACAGTAGGAGAACCGGCCTCCTGTCGATTCAACTTTATAGATCGATTAAGGAGATATAGAATGACGTTGAATAGGGACGGAAATGCTCTCAACGACTGGGTCTATTATGCGGGTCTGGGGCTAACCCATGACGAGACACTGCTAATAGAGCACTGTTGGCATAAAAGCCGCAAGTCAGAGGACGACAAGCTGGTCATGTTCCTACATCAACAATTAGCAGCTATGGTCACAGGTCTCCAGTTATCTACCGAAAGAGTAATCTCCGAGGAGAAGCCCTCCCTCCCCGGGATGTTGCGGGTGTCTCTAGGCAAGATGGCTAGAGACATAGTGCCCCCAACTACGGTGAGGGGGAATACTCTTGAGGAACTACTGGAAAATCACGGCCCTAACCGCGAAAGCAAAAAGGTTCTCCCACCAAAACTACACAAGTCATTAAACCCAATCCACGATTCCCCAGGGGAACTGGATATCCCCCCACCCTTGCTTCTAACCAGAAAAACGAAAGACGGTTACAAAGTAAGGTGGGGCCTGGAGCCCTCTTTTGGGGCGACAGGTGCGGAGTTGGGTGACTACCCGGACACCACCTATGGGTATCCGGGGAAGCAGTATTGCACTAAAGAGAACTGGATGTGGTGCTACCAGGTAGATTCGTTTCCCCAAACCCATGTGGACGAAGCCACATCCGCAATGGTGGATCTGGCATCCACTAGGAGAATAACCCACGTCAATAACCAGACCTGGGTGACCTGGGGAACACAGCCACAAGGCATAACACAGACTTTTGGCCACGATATGGAAAAAATTCTGGATTGGTACTACGTTGCGCGTAACCCACCCCCCCAGCCGGGGGCTTGGGCTAACATGCACTGGTATGACGCTCCTATAGCTGCAACGCCTTTAGATGGAAAGAGGTGGAGGGCCGTACATGGAGATCTAGGCACAGAGTACATAGACCCCAACTACCCTCGTAATATAGGAGCCCCACTAGCGATGCTTAACTGTCATCGCACTTCACCTGCCGGCCCTTTGGGTAAGCGCCTAGCAACGGTTACTTGGCAAGGCAGGACCCTGAAATGTGGAACCTCAATGAATGTCAATGAGGAGGTCTACGTGAAAGGGTACCCCTACTTTTTCCCGCCTTCAGCGTACCTTCTGAATAGATGGAGCTATGCTAATTCCAGATTTTGCAACGACCGAGATCGGACTAGGCGAGAAAAACAATGATATGATTGCAATAGTTACAATAAGTATGCTGCAATCACTGGACAGTGTGCCAGAGCCACCTTCGATTACCAGTCTCCCTGGCAAGGACCCTCCTCCTACCTCCAGGAAGGGGGGTCAGTCACGGCTCCGGACGAAGGATGGACCACTAAGAAATTCTCTCTTGAGGGGGTCTGGCCTATAACTCACAGCTGGAACCTCAGCGAGGGGAATTGTTCACAGGATAGATCTCCAAGGGACCGGTGGAATTATAGTGATTTCACAGCTACCATGATAATCTTAGCAACAGCTACAGGTAGCGCTGCCAAAGATTTGGGGAATTCTATCATAGAGGGAGCCTCTGAGATTTACACTCAAGTTACTTCTCTAGTTCAGACAGCTTGGGTTACCATAGCAGCCATCCTCAAGTGGGGGTTGCCTGTAATGTCGGCTGTGGGACTTATTATCTTTGTTTCACTTCTGCATAAAATTGGTCTCCTTCCATTAGTGGGCGAGACCATGAAGGCAGTAGGCCAATCTGTGGTGAAGAAGGTCAAACCTCCTTTTCTTGAGGAGGAGGATACGTTCTTGCTGTGAGACTAGTATCACAGCTCCCCGAGAGAGAGAGCACACTTTGCCTTCACATACTCCGAGATTAATACTCTGAGACCAAGGGCCAGCATGCCTCTCTTCCAGGGAAACGAGGTTGATATGATAGGAGAGACAGCAGGGCCCTCTGTACCTATGACAGACGCCGAAATAGCTAAACTCCTGGAGGAAGGCGAGAAGCTGAACGAGCTACTCCGCGAGGTTGATGTACTGGGCCCATTTCCTGAACCCACCAATATGCGCCACTGCTGTGACACCCACAAGAACCGCCATCTGAAGGAAGCTGAAGATCCAGAGGCCAGAGGGGGTGTTGAGAGCGAGCGCCTCGATCGCAAAGTGGCCCCTAAACCTTCCACTTCCTCCTCATCTCACAACAAGAAGACAAGGGAGAAGAAGAAGCCCGTGCTGCTGGGCAATCTTCCTTCTACAGGGGGAAAAGCCAGTCCAGTGGGGTGCGCACCCCCACACATGCGCACCGAGTCCTGATCTAGGATACTACAGAAACCCACAGGGTCGACACCATCCCGCTCAAAGGAGACAGGGGCCCAGTTATTAGCCCTTCAGAGAAATGCTAGCACAATATGACTCAGCTATTAATGTGTTTTCTGCTAGAAACGTTTCTCATGCACTGTCTAGGTAAAAGCTGATAAGATACTAGACGCCCACGCTCAAGGTCACGCACCAGCTGCAGCTATGATGTGTCACTGTGGGAACATGTGTACGTGCTCTGAGGGATGGGAGTTGACTTTGGTGGGTGGGAGGTGCAACTACATGTCTTGTAATATGACGCGACGGACTGCTCTTTATTACCCTGCCGCACTGGGTTGGGAGAGACTCTCTTCCTGGACTTTTGCATTTAGAGACATCTGTTTGCTCATATACAGCTAGCAGCCACCTCGGTGGCCTTTTCTCTCTTCAATACTTTACTCTCTATATTTGTAACTCTCTTCTTAATAAATCCTTTTTATTGAACTTAATTTTTGTGCGACGACTGCCTCCCCACTGCTTCATTAGCCGAGAAAGATATCCAGTTGTGTCCCGTAGCTGCTGGTGAAAGACGCCAAGGCAATAGTATTGGTTTCCGATCACTGAGTGTTTTTAAATCTAATTCTAGATTTGTGCCTGAGAAATGCAGTCTAGTCATTGTCGGAAGCCACTTGTAATCTACCGAGAATAGATCCTCTAGGTTAAACTCAAGAGACGGAGTTTATCCATTCTAGATAAAGCGATAGTTGGAGTAAGGTTAAAATTCCGGTAACCGGAGAGGAGTTAGCAAACCTCGAAGGGGTTCCGGTGGGGAGTCTGGGTCTAGTTGGCCCAGGGTCTGATTCCCTCGACAGTTTTCTATATTTCTCTCTTCTGGTTGCTGCCTGCAGCCTTGCACCCTTGTGGGGCGGCAGTGGCTCAGGGGTAGAGTGGCCGGTAGAGCGACCGGATGGCATCTGCAAGGTTCCCAGTTCGATCCCGGGCTCCCCCGGAGTTAGTGTTGAAGTGACTTGAGCAAGACGCTGAATCCCTACTTGCTCCCGATGAGCAGGTTGGTGCCTTGCATGGTTTCCTCTGCCATCGGTGTATGAACGTGTGTGTGAATGGGTGAATGTAATGCACAATCTATGTAGAGCGCTTTGGATAAAAGCGCTATATAAATGCACCATTTACCATTTATTTCAAAACACTGGTGAAGGCCTACAAGGTAATCAAGAGCATGGCAGCCCCTTCAGGACATGATCTACCCCATTTATCCCCTCATGCTCACTTAGTTCAGCTACCATAGGAAGTCTGTTCATCCCTTCCTGAAAACACCCTGGCCAACTCTCCAAGCATCCTAGACTCCCTCCTGGCTCCCAAGGTGTGGAATGACCTCTCTCTCACAGTCAGGACTGCAGGCTCACTCTCACTGTCTGAAAACTCACCTCTTCAGACTTCTTCAGGCACTTGTAAGTCACTCTGGATGCTTAAATTGTAAATTGTAATATTCCAGAGGAATGAGGAGGGCCTTTTTTTTCCTCTAAGCACCTTAACGTCCATAAGTATATCATGCACAGTATAAGTATATCATGCACAGTATACATACATTGCTGCTATGCTCAGGCACCTTAGTTTTTTATTATCTCAGGTACTTTGTAAATATGTAGATAACTTGTCTGGCCTTCTGTTGTTCTCTTATTTTGATCTCCTTCCCACTTGCCCCCCACCCCTCTTCTTCTTCCCCCCCCCCCTCTTCTTTCTATGGAAATTAACGTTGCGATGGGAACGATGTACAAAAACGAATTTCACCCACTTTTTTACCTTGTAAACCTGTGATGTGACAATAAACCTGATTCTTCTATGATTAGTCCATTGTTAGGCCAACCGGCCGACCGATACTGACAACTTCATCACTCAGACAGTCAGTCAGCGACATGTATTGGGCTGGCCGGCTGGTCCAGCCAATAAAAAATTGGAGCAGTGGCGCTTGTTGTCTGGTCAGTGAGATGAGATGTGAGTTGAGGTGAGTCCATCTACAGCCCATCCCTCACCCCTCAGTCTATAGCCTACCTCATCTCCTCTTCCCATTCAGCCTGGAGAGTGAGGATGTGGTTTTGCAGTGACACAGGGGCCTTCTTGCATTTGGGAATGATAGAGTTTCTCTTACAGCCCACCCACCCCCAACCTCCATGCTATACCTGCATGGTTTCAAGGTAGTGTGTTTCCAAGGAAAGGAAGTAGGTTATTCCAGTGTCAGCATTCTTCACCTCGGTGCTGCATTTGACTACTGCTGCTGTAGTTTTGATGGGTGTGGATGGGGTTTCTGCAGTCTTGCTGTTGTAAGAGAAGAAATGGCACAGAGCCTCCTGTATCTGCTGCTGCATGCGGCTACTAGCTACTGTAGCAATGTATTATTCAAAGACTGGATACAGTAAAGATGCTCAACTCACATTTGAGAAGGTACAGTATTGCCCCGGCAAGCTCTGACAATCAGACGACCAGTTCATAGATTCTTTTAACCTGCCTTCTGTTATCAGCGAAAGAAGTTTCACACTTCCTGTAACACTTAATTCCCTCCAAAGCTACTGTACAGTATGTAGGAAATAGTGTGTTTTTCCCCTCAAATCACTGCCTTTCCAACATAAATCTGTATGGCAATATGATTAAAACGTGAAATATTTTTTTCAAGCTACAATAACTATTGAATTATGTTAATCTTGCTGCAAATCAATCTTATAAATACTGCTGTTTCTTTCTTCTTTTCTTTTTGTTTTGTAGCTATTTTAAATCTGGTTTCTGTTTACTTTGGTAGGAGAGGAGATAATCTACTCAGATTCTCAGCAGTAGATGCCAATTACCATTCCTGACAAGGAGATACCAATGTAGTACATGCTGTGTATGTACTGTATGTGTGAAGAATAAAGGTTAATTGAATTAGTGCCATCTGTAAAGTGAATTGGAACTGATCGTTTTTTTGTGTTCTCCTTGACATGCTGTCAAGCATCAGTAGCAGAGTATTTGTATGCTGGACTAATCGTCTTTGCTTCAGTGCACAAAGGCTTCATGCCAAGCATTAAGTTCACAATTTATGCTCATCTAAGGTGACATTCTACAGTGGATGAATTGGGTTAGCCTATACGTAATTGGGCTGAGGCTATTTGTTGAACTGTCCACTTTGTCCTGTCCCTTTAGAAGGAGCTAAGCAGCTCCAAACAGCTTTTAATGGAACCTGTCACTAACCATGGATTCTGCCTGTTGTGATTCATAGGCTAGACTATTCCTGGATTGTTTAAGTCTTATATGTATGCCAAGGAGGCTGACAGGCACCCTTGGTTGGTTTCAAATACAGGAAGCATCATGTGCCTCTCCGGTGTATTCTTTCACACTGTGTGTCGGTTGGGAGATGAGATGTAAACAATGAGGAAAATGCCTTGTGGATAGACCAACTGTTTGGGCTCAAATGTCAAATGGTTGATGATTGAATTGTCATAGACTAAAACATTGTTAATGTAAATGTTATGATAAAATGCTTCTGAAACATATTTTACAATGTTTGAAAAGATTATGCTACGATCAAGACTGAGACTGAGACTGAGACTGAGCATTCATTGTTAAAACTGGATGGAAACAAAAGGCGTTAAACAAAAAGCCTGCTTCACAGAACCAATCCAAAGGCAAGGCAAGTTTATTGTTGCTATAGCACATTTCAATAACAAGGCAATTCAAGGAGCTTTACATAAATCGTTAAGCATTAAGACATTACGATACAGAGCTTTAAGAGTGCGCAAAATAAACATTTGAATACAACAACATTTTTAAATAAAAGAGAAAAATAAGACAATAAAATTACATTGCAGAATAACTGATTAAAAAACCTCAGTAAAGAGCAGTGGCAAACAGAAAGATCTTTAGCTTTCATTTAAAAATAACTGAGTTGCAGCAGACCTGCAGGTTTGTGGGAGATTATGTGTTGCATGAAAACTGAATGCTGCTTCTCCACGTTTAGTTCTGATTCTGGGAACAGAAATCAGATCTGTCCCAGATGACCTGAGAGTTCTGGATGGTTCATGATGAAGTACCATTCAATGCTTTATTAACCAACAGTAGTATTTTTTTATTTGTCTTTGACAGACAGGATGCCAGTGCAAATATCTAAGAAATGGAGTGATGCGGTCCACTTTCTTGATATTAGTAAGGACTTGAGCAGCAACGTTATGAATAACTGCAGTTGTCTGATCGATTTTTGGGGAGACCTGTAAAGACGCCATTAGAGTAGTCGAGTCTACTGAAGATGAATGCATGGACATGTTTTTCCAAACCTTGCTGAGACATACACTGTAAAGGCATTAAGTCCTTGATATATATTTTTAAGATGATAGAAGGCTGACTTTATAATTGGGTAGTGTGTCCATGACTACATGAAGATTTCCTGCTTTAGGGCAGCCCTTCATATTGGTTTCCAAAGTAGTATGTGTGGTTTGTTAGTGGTTGTACTAGCTGCTTTTCTATATGGAGGAATTCCCTAGACACTTGGGAGGCAGTGATGATCTAATATCACAAGACTATGAGCTAGCATTATTATTAATTGTTTTACTGAATGGGTAGATTGGCAGATATCTGGATGCCCCATCTGGATGCCCTATCTTTATAAAACATGCACAAATCAAGCAATCCTTTTAAATGGCCTCCTTGGTAGTTGTGTCTTATTAGTCTTTGAATTTGGGCGAACTATGTAGAGCGTGCCCTGTCACATGTGAGTCCACCCTAGTTCCTGTCTGCCAAGGTCTCTCTCACTCTCCCCTATACACCCACCCATTCAGCCCTCTGAACTCCCCAGCTGGCACAGATGAGAAGAGCGAGCTCCCTGGAGCAGCTTACCCTGTTGAACATCACACAGCAAAATTAAAACCCTGAATGCAAATCATTTTCATTAGACCACTTCATGAAGAGGTCCCTTTCAAGAGCCAGCGGTGCTCAATAATGCCAGGCCCTTCAAAGCCTCTCGATCACGTGCACAGTTTAATGATGATGAAAGTCAGGAAGAAGGTTGTATGGTTTCACACTGTGTGTGTTGGTTGTAAATTTGTATGTAAACAATCAGTAAAATGCCTTGTGGACAGACCAACATTTTAAGATCAAACGTTAAATGGCTGCTGATGTGCGTTGTATTTAGACTGAAATACTGTTTGTTTAAATATTTTCATAAAGTGTTTTATGAAAAGAAATGCATTTGCGCAATGTTTTTGTAAAGATTTTTAATTGGCAGATATGGTAGGATGCCTTACTTTCATAAAACATTGAAATCAAATCAAGCCATCCTTTTAAATGGCCTCTTGGGTAGTTGTGTCATATTACTCTTTAGAGCGTAGGCTAACTCCAGAGCTTGCCCTGTCACTTGTGAGTCCACCCTACTTCCTGCCTGCCCAGCTCTATCTCCCTTTTCCCTACCACCCACCCATTTAGCCCTCTGAACTCCCCAGCCCTGAAAGTTCAAGGGAAAATTATCCATCATCAAACAACAGTACAGATGAGAAGAGCGATCTCTCTGGAGTAGCTTACCCTGTTGAACATCACACAGCACAATTAAAACCCTGAATGCAAATCATTTTCATGAGACCACTACATGAAGAGGTCCCTTTCAAGAGCCAGCAGTACTCAATAATACTAGACCCTTCAAAGCGACTCTATTATGTGCACAGTTTAATGATGAAAGTCTGGAAGGAGGGGGCCATACCCTGCTTAGCAAGGTTGTTCAAGACGTTTACCTACAGTACAGATCTCGTGCACACACCGCAGCACTGCACACTTTACAGTACCCTGAAGGATGACATTATGCCATTCTTCTTTGAATATTCATATTTACGCCTACGCTTCATCCTCGCCAACCGCTTCAAAGTTAATGAGTGATTCATGATTGATGAGTAAAAACTTTGTTAATTAAGAGAGCCACCTGCAGGGAGTATTTGATAGGAAAAGGGTTGTTTTGAGTCTGTTCATTTCTGGAAGTGTTTGACCTCGCAGCCTCTGTGGGGATATTTGCATGTGAGAGTGAGGTAAAATGCTTCTCAGGGGTCTCTGGCCATAACTTAGTAATTAAAAAGTGCTCAGCCATGCCCTAACCTTGCATTTCTGCTTGGGAGACAGAGTTTCAGACATTCTTAGACTTCTCAATTAGACTGGTTGGAAAAGAAAACCTTGTTTTTAGAGAGAATGGGTGAATAAATTACAATGTAGCAAAGGCTAAAAGTCAATCTTATTAGTGGTAGATTTGCTTTAACATTCTCAGTTAGCGATTGCACTCCTTTCAGCTCCAGGGTGAAGTGGGTTTTTCAGAGCTGCATTCTTCCAACTGCACTACTCATCGTTATTATGCCAAACATGTAGGCAGTTTTGTGCAGGGACTTAGCTGTTCCAAAACCGTATAGCTCTAGGTTTCACCAGGGGGATAACAGCGCAAGAGGTACGTGACACCGAATTACAGCTCCTGGGGCCCACATTTATTAGGGTTTACTGAATGCATGAGATCTAGGACTACAACACTAAAGCTTCATTTATTCTTTGTCGTATGACGAAAATGACAGATTTTCTACAGGAAAATATGAATGAAGCACACTGTTTATTCGTTCTGTTATTTTCTTTGAGCGACATAGTCTTGTGATGAAATGAACTTAGGCTTAACATTTATCTCACAAATGCATCTCAGTTAAAAAATAAACTTTGATTATCTACAGTATACTAGCATACATTTTAGCTTTATTAGCTGAGGTTCAGGAGCAGAGCCACACCTGAAACAGTCCCCTTCCTAGCCTATGTCTTTAAAATGCCTAGCATATCTGTTCGTTCTCGTTCCGCATGCACGACTCCCTCTCTTCATCTCTCTCCCTCTCTCCCCCTTTTCCCTTTATCTCCCCATCTAAGGGTTTATCTACCATGGGATCTGCTGAGCAGTGTTGCCAGATTTTGCAAGAGAAATAAGCTACCAGGTCTACAAAAACAAGTCCAAAAGAAGCGACTAGGCCACATGATCACATTCACCGGGTCACCAGCAACATTAGTTAATATAGCATAATTTGTTTTACCACTTGAACCCTGTATACATCAGCTATTTGACAATAGCCGTTGTATATAGGGTTCTACAAGCTCACGATGCGTCGCAATGCAACATGTTGAGAGCTTTTTTTATTTAATTTTATTTACTTTAAATATAAGTGAAATATTTGGAATATTTTTGAAACATTTCAACTACAACCAATCTTGTGTTGGGGGTCCCTGGCCCAAAATATTTTCAGATGGGGGTCTGCGGACAAATGGATATTATTTTGTGGGCCCTTGACATGAAAAAGTTTGAGAACCACTGGTTTAAACAACATTAGGAAGGATAAGCCCAAATAAGCAACTACAAATAAGCAAGCCCCCCAAAAAACGCAACCCGCATCTACAGTGTATCAATATTTAAAGTGACTTTACAGAAAAACAAGTCCAAAGTTGTTTATGCTAAGCAGACTTGGCAACACTGCTGCTGAGCCAAGAACGGTGGTGAAATCTTCCCCACACAAAAGAACGAAAGCCTGATTTATACTTAGTTGCATGCCAGTGTCACGCACTGAAAATATCCAGTCTACAAGCTCACAATGCGTTGTGCTGTGACACATTGTAAGCTTGTAGATCAGCTATTTTCGGTGCATGAGACGATGCGCATCCAAGTATTTATCAGGCATAACCGGTGAAAGATGGCTGGAAACACTGAGAACCTGTAGATTCAGATACTCTAATGAAGAGAACTGCCTTGACTTCAAGTAGGTGGTTTATATCCACAGGGAACGTCACTAATTGGTGTGTGTGTGTGTGTGTGTGTGTGTGTGTGTGTGTGTGTGTGTGTGTGTGTGTGTGTGTGTGTGTGTGTGTGTGTGTGTGTGTGTGTGTGTGTGTGTGTGTGTGTGTGTGTGTGTGTGTGTGTGTGTGCGCGCGTGCGTGCACGCGTGCTCGGAGCCAGAGCTTGACCTGTTTGCGTGTCAAACTTGATTTGATGCAATTAGCATTCTCTGGAGTCACCTATTTTGAACCATAATTGTTCTGTTATGAGAAGGAAATGTCTGTATTGTCAGGATTCAAGTTAACAATCGGCCAAGTCACGCTTTAACCATCTCGGGTATGTGGGCTCGTGTAAGCCTCAGGGAGCTGAGGGGATACTTTTCCAAGTATTAATATTCCACACTTGGCTTTGTGTAAATGTGTGCACACCTTGTGTTCTCCGCAGATCAATTGTATGCCTTAGCCTGGCTGTTGAGCCACCTGTAATCAATACGTTTACTGTAACGATACATACAGTACATACATGACATTACTGTCTAGGAGGCAGCTGTTAATGGGCAGGGACAGAGACACAAATGAACAGAACATTAAAATCCTCTGTTAATTTATGCATTTGTAACTCAGATGTAACCAAATGGACCTTTACGTTTGGGTCCATTTTGTTACATTTGTACACTCTTCAATTAACACTGAGCAATGTACAGTACAGTGCATGCAGGAGCTGGGCTGAAAGTACTGTTTCAGCTCTCCATCTGCTCGTACAAAGGAAAGGAAAGGCGGCATGGTAAATCAAAAGACCTGCTCGCATCATCACCTTCATGTTTGTCCTGCGCCTCCCCAGCTCTGAAGATGACAGGGATGTACACATTGCCATAACACCTGTGGGGTTAGCACTGACAGAGAGGCCACTATGTTTGTCTTTCATCTGAAACAGCAATGTATTATGTGACAGTTTTGAGCAATGACTATGAAATTCAAGGGTTTAACACAGACAGGATGACACACACACACACACACACACACACACACACACACACACACACACACACACACACACACACACACACACACACACACACACACACACACACACACACACACACACACACACACACACACGCCAAAATGTTCATTTACTGCTAATACAAGCACACCACTCTTTATGTTGAACAATGTCTCAGAAGTCAAACCCTCTTTTGCCAACCAAACGAGGAGCCAGGACGAGGAGGGTCTTCTCCCGCAGTGTTCCGAATCAGAATTTTAAGGGCTCAGCATGAGGCTAGCTCTGTATACTGTATGTGTGTCTGTCTGTATGTCGGAGCTAATCTCACAAACAGCTTGACCAATCAGCGCCACATTTCTTGTACACACTGCCAGTAGGCCACAGAAATGCCGTCACAAAAGAAATTCACCTATGTTTTAAGCAATTTGAAAAAAATATAACTTCAATTTCATACTCGAAGTTAATGGGGCTCTGATCAGGCTGAAACCTTTCCCAAATTTGGAGGTATATACTATACATGCAGTATGACATCCACATTGGAGCCACGCTGTTCCTACATTATATGGATCCCGAGATCCACATGATTATATATTTTTTAAGTCACGTGGGCAATGGGATAGTGGGCAATGGGAGCCACGCTGTTCCTATGTGGATCCCGAGATCCACATGATTATTTATTTGTTAAGTCACGTGGGCAATGGGATAGAACCCTGCCCATAATTTTGACCTTGACCTTGACCCTTGACCTTTTTGACACAATAGTTAATCATCTCTTCGAGGCGACCTACTGTACTGCTCATTCCCACCAAGTTTCATGAAGATCCGTTGGTATTTTTGTCCTGTTTCAGAAAGAAATCCTTCTTCATACTTGCTATTGGCTTGGCTCTTGTTGGCTGGTTAGCCATAGTTTTCTCCCCTCAGATTGTCCCCTTTGGCTTTCATTCTGTTACAGTTAACTTCCTCCGAAGGCAGGGAAAACTCTGAACTCTGAAAGTTCTTGGTTTTGATGATTATGACAAACATGGTACCTGCTGTCAAGGTACACTGGCTGGTGTAGTCCTGTAGCTACAGTATTTATCTTTTCATTATTTCTCACAGCAGGCACACGCCCATTGTGAGGACTGCGCAGAAGACATTTCATCAGTGATATTAGTATTATTAGTATTATAATTGAAGTGTGTTTGCCAATTGACCAATGTGATTTTACAAAATGTTATTTCATAAATATGTTCAACGTAAATAGGTTAAATGCGTGTCTGAAATCTCCATCTCTCCCACTGAGGCACAAAATGAACCTCAAGAAGGTTATCATGCATGTGCATTCCCTCCATTTACTTCAGCTATTTGCAAATTAACTTGACACCTTTCGTAAACATGTACAACCCCCACCCCCACTAAGTGCACAGTAAAAAATGTATACAAAAAACGACTATCTTTTGCTTATATGAGTGGGAAGCACTTAAAAGGTAAGTGGAACACTTGGAAATTAAATGTGTATGAAGCTGCTTTTTAATGTGATAGTAATTTAACAGGAACAGCAAGCTATCTAATAAATGAAATGAATTTGACCTCTGTATATTACACTCTTAATAATATGAATGTGTAAAAAATGTATAATAATCTTGTCTCAGACCCCACTGGAAATGAAGCAGAAACAAATTTATCTGAGTGAGTATACTATACAGTAATGAAACGACAAAAAAATAGTTTTTTTCCGACATAATTGCATTGCAAGTGCAATTAAGCAAGCACTTAATCATAGCAAAATCCTCAGTGTTCATTTTACTCTGAGAGTTTTTAATGTTCCCAAATGGATCCGTAAGGGCACGCTCCCACCGCACTTTTATTTTACCTCTGGGGCGGAATCTGCCAATGCTTTGTCAATGCAAATGTGTGGATTCGAGTGAAGACCATGAATCCACGCATTTATTTTGCATTGACAAAGCATTGGCAGATTCAGCCCCAGAGGTAAAATAAAAGTGTGGTGTGGCCGTGCCCTAAGGGTACATTTGGTTACTTTTGTAAACTCTCAGAGTTACAAATGAATAGATTAACACTGAGGACTTAACTGTTTAACCTTCATTAGTACATTTCAGTTTCTTTCCCTGAGCTATATTCATTCCAAAGGGGAGAAAACAAACATGGTTATATTGGATTTTATAGACCTAATATCGAAGTGCTTTATCTCGTTTATGGCTGTTATAATTTGTTTTCATAAGCAGTGTAACAGAGAGGCTGTAAAACTACATTATGGGCTGTATCGTGTAGGTTTTGCTCATTGACTTCAGCTTGGATAGGTTTATGGTTATACTGCCCTATAAAGCCAAAGTGCAGTAACTACGCAAATAATCAAACTGATATTTAAAAATCACACCCAGTGTGAAGTGGGCGGTGTGGTCACAGTGGTCATCACAGTGATGGAAGTTCACTTAAAGAAAAGTAATATTGTGGACCAATATTACACCCCTAACTTAAAAAAAAACATAAATGTGTTTTGTTTTTTTTAAACATCATAAATGTGTTTTTTTTTAAGTGCATAGTCCTATTTATAGGGCTATGCACATGTGTCATGTTTCACTAGCCAATCACAGTCCTGAATAGACTGTGATTGGCCAATCACGGTGCAGGGTTAGGGGGGTACACTGGTGGCCAATCACAGCACAGGGTTGGGGGGGTGCAAATGTCCAAACCTCACATATAGGGGCGGTTTCACCGCCCCAAAAAAAAGAGTATTATCGATATTGCTGTAATTGTATATCACCTGGGGTAATTGTTTATCCCCAATATCATGAAGGCTTATTTGACCTTTGAGTCTCAAAAAAAAAAAAAAAAAAAGTACTGCACTTTGGCTTTGTAGGGTGGAGTATAGGAGAGGGAAGTATGCTCTCTGTGACACGTGCTTATGGATACCACCGCTTTTCTAGGGAGACCCGCTGTGATTGGCCAGTAATCGCTGTGATTGACAGTTCTCATTTTTGCAACTATGCCTAGATCTAACCCTAACCTCAGTAAAACTAAACCTAACCTTAACCCTAACGCTAACCACTGTAAAAATATGCCTGCCAGGGAGCCAATCAGACACAGGGTAAGGCGGGTCTATCCCATAACGTTCCATGGGGATCCATAATAACGTGATCCATAACGCCTCTGTGACTGCTCAGTTTCTGGATATGTATCTTGGGTTAGGGTTAGGGTTATCATAAACAAATCGTTGCAAAGGTGCGTATACGCACCTTTGCAACGATTTGTTTATGATGCGCGTGTGTGGCTGGGAAATAGCCTACTTGCATAAATATACAGTATGAGAGTTTAGCGGTAGCGAGACCTCTGTGACCAATCTCAATTTAGTTAGACATGCAGCGGAAATATGCCAAATTTATACTCCGTCGTACAATGAAGTCCCATGCCGAAAATAGCAGATCTGCAAGTTCACAACACATCATGGATGTGGTTGCGTTGTGAGATTGTAGATCTGCTATTTTTGTCCCGAGACAAAGTAGCATGATGAAGTAGAAATCAGGCGATATAGGAGACAGTGTCGTTGCTCTCTGAGAGGCAGAACATTAACTGGAAACTGTCCCTTCTACCTTTTTCTAAGGAAAATAAATACCCTGGCTGCTCCCTCTCACTACCACATGGCCAAACTAGATGACACTACGCTGGGAAATAAATACTACTGGAAATGTCTAAGTGGAAGTACAGGATGTACCGTCCATTACGTTAATGCTGTGAGTATCTGTTTACATTCCCAGGGCATGAAAACTGTGTCGCGAATCACGACTGATTGGTCGAAAAAGACAGCTTCTGGGGGAAGTACATGAAACGGAAGTACATGAAACGGAATAGACACTTTCTCCTAGTAGTTCTAGGAGAAGGTTCTTTTCCAGGCTTTTCTCTGACACTGAGGATTTTAAGTTAAGTCAAGTTGCTATCTTCTGACACTCCTTTAAAATGTGTTTTCAGTGACGTGGGTTTTGCCACCCTGCCCTTTTTGGGTTTAGATGGATTGAAAAATAGTATGTTCAGGGGCCAGCGTCTCTGCTCAAAAAGGTGCAATGTTCATTAACAGCGCTACAGTCCCACATTAACCATGGTAAACCAACTTCTGGAAAAACAACATCTGCTCTGAGAGTGCCCCACAGCGTCTATAGAGCCCTAAAGTGCATCTGCTAAACAGCAGCCCCACAGCAGCAGCGTTGAGTTCAGTAGCAGAGTTACGTTTAATGTGCTCCATGTGTGAGAATGTAGTGCACCTCATTTTGCATGCTAATGGAAACATAAAGCGTTTCAGAAAGACAGAAATGGCTCTGTTTCGGTTATGACATTTCAAAGTTGAAATTGGTTCCTGTGTGCAGAAAGCTCTCCTCCATCACAGCGGTGATAATTATGATGATGTATTTGCACAGTGCAGTAAACAAAGCAAATTTTCTCTCACGGCTCTGCTTGGGAATGATATTTTTATTGTGTACACTTATTGACTTCCAGTGCAGGGGATGGTGCTGAATGTGTATGTTTTTCCTCTGAAATTAATAGATTGCCACAAGTTCTGAGGTCAGCTCGTTATCGAGACACCTCTAAGAAATAAAAATACTGCTATTGTATTAGTCTCAGATAGAGAGTGTTGTTGAAATTATGTATCTTTATCGGCAGAGCTAGACTGAAATTAAATGGGCCTCTGCTCAGTTTCTGCTGGTAATGATCTGATACAACTTTGCTGCATTGCACAAATGTTCAGCAGCGCATACAGAGCAATCAACTGTGTTTCACACTTGGAATGTGCCTCGTTGAAGTTACGTGGCTCCTAAAGGGAATACCAATCACAACCAAAGCAGTGGTGGTTTTTTTCTCCAAGTGGAGAGTGAGGAGGAGGATGAGTTGGATATGTCACTCAGCACTGTACTGTATGTATGATGGATCGGCTGAATTCTCTGCAGCTGGCTGTACTATTAATGGAAACAATAATTGGCAGTGTGATAGACACACAAACACAACAATTGCCCATCACTGAGGTGTATCCAGGGCAATGCCTGAGTGGATTATTCAGGGAATGTGCCTGAGTGGAGTGGCCCTGGTTGAAAGCACTGTTTTGATAACAAATGCAGACAACAACACTTTCACTGTTCTCTCCATCTGTTCACACTCAAATTAACACTTCTTCTCAATTAGAACAAAAATAACCAGGAAGGTGTGCTCAGTAGAGCATAAATCTCTGTCAGAAGCATGCATATTGATAATAATAATAATAATACTGTGTCATGATTAAGTGACCTCCTGCATCCCTGCCTGGGGTCTTTGAGGGAGTTCCAGGGGGAAACCAGCAACGTTAGTTAATATACTGTACCATAACAATCTGTTTAACCACTTTGAACCAATTGTATACTTCGGATATTCGAAAATAGCCTATCTACAAGCTCACAACAGCTAGGTGCCCTAGTGGATAAGGATAGTAGGTCCACAGTCCCAATGTCATGGGTTCAAATGTCACTGTGCGTATGTTTTTTTGTTTGTTTGTTTGTTTGTTTAATGCTTTCTGATAGAAAGACTGTCACAGTCACAGACTTTGCCTTTCTTGTCTAGGTATTGTATGTCTATGTTATGTTCATGTTCTAGTTTTCATGGTTCTATGTTATTGTCTTTCCCAGCTGTATGTCATGTGTAATCAGCCCTCTTGTGTATATTAGTCTTGTTCCCCAGTCAGTTCTTGTTGGGTCATTGTTCAGTGTTGCATTATGCTGGTTTGTAACTGTGATGTCTTCTGCTTATCTGTATTAAAATACAAGGAAGGACTTCGCCATGCCCATGTGGTGTGGCCAAGTTTTTCTGTCATAAAGCCTTCTCCCTCGTGCATCCAAAACGGGTACTGGCCACTCCCTCACTTGGAGAAAACTACCAAAAAGCACATGAACACACACAAGTCGACCCACTTCCTCACTCTGAGAAAATTATCATCCGATTAAACCATGAAAGCAGCCTCATACTGTCTAACGTAAAACTGCATATCTCTCTACCTCTTTGTGCATGTGTCTGTGTCATTACTGTAGTGCTCTGTGTGGAACACGCCCTACGTTTGTGTTCATGCAGCAACAACATGCATGTCTGCACAAATGGCTAGTTCCGGTTCATGGCTTGGTAGGACACCATAGCCTGTTGGGACGATTGCTCAGTCTGCGATAACAAATGTAAAAAGAAAAAAGAAAGAAAATAAAGACATGTCATTCATGGATTTAATAAATATTTGGGAATTGATGTCCTTGGCCTGTTGTTACCATGCACAAGTAATATGATGCTGATGGTTTGACACCACAGACAGACAGACAGACAGACATGGATGAAAGTATGAACTCCTGCTGGAGATAATTACAAATTAAATTTTACAAATTTACAAATTTACAAATTTCACCAGTCGATTTTGTTTATTTCAGTCTGAAATGTTTTTTAAGCTGATTCTTTGATGATGTACTGAGCTCCACCACTCCAGTTTTAAAGCACCATTTAGGGAAAGACAGTACAGTAAGTCTATTTCCACATGATGTGCAGACAGTGTAACCTACTTCCATTTGCAGCCCAATAATGTTGCAATACCACATGGCATAAATCACATTCTCTGCTCCAATTCTTTTATAGACTTACAAGTTTCCTTGTAATAAGATACCATATCTGTTTCCTCATATTCTCTAGTGAATATTGTGTGAGGCTGTGGTCGTTCATCTTGAGAGGGGGGGGGGGGTGGGTGGATGCTGGGGACAGGTGGAAAAGGTCGTATCGACGGTGGCTGGTGGCTGGGATTGTGTCAGGCTGAAGACACTGATCTGATAATGTCCTCATTAGCTCGTCTTGGCCCGATGGAGGCTGTGGCTGGGAGCAGGAGGTCTGCTCAGCCGGTGACAGCTAATGCCTTGCAGCCGTCACGGACCATGATTAGCCTAGGACGGTATCGCCCACATCTCTGGGTCCTTACCAGTCACGACGTATCCATGGGTAAAAGAAAGGCTTGTGGGGAGGGTGATAAGGAGGGCATTGATTTTCTGCCAATCAATGCCCGGCCAGGCTTATTGAGAAGGGCAATTCTGCCGCACATAGAAAGAATAATATCACTTATCATCATGCACTGCACTGTATAAAGACACTATGGGCTAGTAGTGATCCTCCTACCTAGATATTATCCTCATACTATATTCGTCTATATACTCGTCTTATGTTACCACTCAGGGTATTGGCCCTCTGACATCTCACTGTCTCTCTCTCCCCTCTCTCTCTCTCTCTTTTTCAATGCACGCTTATATAACATCACATAGCATCAGAGCCCTTGAGGAAATCATACCAATATATCCTGTGCGTCTGCTCTGAGCTCCGAGACAGTGTGACATGGGAACAGAACGTAGGGAATCATTAGGTCCCTCCTGTACGCTGCAGCTGCGTGTGTGTTGGCTCTAGCAAAGCAACAGTATTGTTGATGGAGGGGTTTGTTCTATCTCTGACAGAGAGCATCTTTGGCTCCACGTGAAGTAACCAAGCACCAGAGAAACACCCCCTGTTCCTCTGATTGATGGGCCAAGCTCTGAATTTGGACTCTGTCTTTCTGTTACCAGAGAAGTCAGCATGTATAGAGGCCCCTTGAGCGTTCACATGACACATGCATGTCCTCCAGCTCTGCAAAGAGCAGAGCACCATGGCTACAGTACGCTTTTATGGCAGTTGATTATACCTTGCATTAGATTAGTCAGCACTCAGCAGCCTACAGTATAATTACAACTTTAATTAAGGTCCTTATTCCACTACAGGCGTGTGTAGGAGTGAGTGAAATTGTGTTCTCTTCATTTATAAGTGATTTCCTTGATTGATGAACCATTTGTTATGATCTGTTCATGGATGCAGACGTTCTGTGGGGGAGGAAGCCTTTTGCTTCATCAAAAGAGTAGCGATGACAAAATGCAATGGGGCAAAGAGGGATTTATACCTGCTTATTGTAACATGCAGTTCAGTGCTGAAGGGAATAATAATGAAGGCAGGAAGGCAATTAGGGGACAAAATATGCTGTGTGATAAGCTAACAGATGCTTTATAGTGAAAGACCTTTTTCAATTCCTTCAGGCATAAATGAACTTTGTGAATAAATGGACCATTATTTTGAGGGATAAAGTAGATAACAATAGTGGTAAAATCCCTATCAGAACGGTTATTGAATTTGTATACTGTATGATACAATCCCTTTACAAAGGAAAACTTTTAGCAGTAATAGTTATCGAAATATTGACAGGAAAAAAGGGGGTGGGGGCCACGGGCTCCTTCCGTGGAGCTCGCTGAGGAAGTGCGTTGTTTGACTCTCTGGGGCAAGCTAGTATGGGTTTTAACTACGTCCAATTATAATTTGAGGACAGCCATGTTTTTAGGTCAGTTTTAAATGTGGATGGGCAATCGAGAAGTTTAATGGCTGTTGGTATAGGGCATTTGTGCCAAACCTAGGGGGGAACACAAGACCAGACCCAACAAAGACCAGACCCATTGCAAGTTGTGTCTTCCACCTTGAACCATCCCAGCCTATCAAAGTGAGCTGAGATTGGATTGAGGTTTAGTACCAGTCTTGTCTTGTTTGTTTTGAGAGGTCTGTAGTTTAGTTTTTACTGAGAGATATGGACACATGGATAGGATTAGCAGTACACTTGCAGCACTATTTGCATTGCCAATCAGCTCCCTTGATTGTTATTCAAATTTCTTCTGCCCCTACGCACTACAGTAAAGCTCCTCTCTTGATAATCCATCTGTCACTGCTGCCTGTCATCAGCAATGAATGACACTCTGGGCTCATATAAATAGTCACTCGCTGGAATTGATGTGAGCTAAAAAAAAACATTTTTGTGTTTTTTTCCCATCCTTTATTTCTCCCTCAATTATTAATTATTATTTGTGTTGTGGTGAGACAGCAGGAAGTCAGAGAGGAAGACCACGCAGGCTTCTTTCAAAGGCATGTGTTTCTTTGCCAGCATGACTAGGCGCTATCTGTCTGCCTTGTTTACTTCATCCTTTTGTTTCTGAGCCTCCAGTAGGAAAAATAGACATTCTACACATGCTACGTTTTGGTCAACAAGCCAGCCCTTTTTGGTCCTAATATACCTTCCCTGGGCTGGGAATCGGGATAAAGATTTTATTATTCAGCTAGTGGCTGATTGTCTCCGCCAGGCCGAAAGGCATGGCGAGAGAGTATGTTTTACCCTCCGTCCGTCCATCTGTGTGTGTGTGTCCGTGTGTGTGTCCGTGTCTCCTGTCCGTGTGTTACCAGCTAATCTCTGGCACTGTTGGCCTGGTCGCTGCGAAACTGTGCACACACACTCCCCGGATGCCAATTCAGAACCTCTGCCTCAAATGTTTCACATGGGCCTGTTATAGCGCCACCTGGAGGCCGATTTGTGCAAAACCAACTTTTTTACATTACTCCTACAGATTTTATCCAAACGTCATGCAAATCGGTACACAGTATCTCTATAGTCATGTGATCAACACGGATCTGTCCGATTTCCCATATTCCATCCTCATTGGCTATGGTTCGCTTCCAAAATTTGCAGGATTGGTCCGTTTTGAACAAAATGCCTCAAATCATGAACGCAGCTTGCGATTTCCGTGAAATTTCACAAACACATTCCCACTAGGCCAAGGAAGAAATGCCACCCTTTTTCACATTGGCCTGTTATAGCGCCGCCAGCAGGTCTAATTTAGCAAAACACATTTTTGGAACAAAATGCCTCAAATCATGAATGCAGTGTCCGATTGCCGTGAACGACCTAAGAATAAATGGCACCCTTTTCACATTGGCCTATTATAGCGCCACGAGGAGGCCACAATAACGTACCTGACCTTGCGGAGACCTGTGCTCCGAGGAGCACTTTTTCTAGTTTTCAAATGTTTTGCAAGTCAGCTAGTGCATGAATAACATTGTGGAGATAAACACTGTCAATGTAGATCACACATAGATAGGGTTTCCTCTAACAACACCTTTAGAGTTAGTTTTAACAGTCAAGGAAATGTCACCTCTTGCCAGTTATACATGTGACCAGATCTTTTTGTAATAATGAAAAGTGGTGACTACCTGTTATGCCCAACCACAGCTGCTTCTACTTCGTCATAAGATTGGCCACAAGGCCACAAGTCCGAGATCCACATGGGGGAGTCACGCCATTATTTGACCCTGTCTTGTTTTTATAAATTTATTTAGGGAAAGCAAATTCGCACCACTGCCTCAATGAGTTTGTCCCTATTCATTATGCTGAACCATATTCTTCCCAGCCAAACAGTTATTACAATGTGACAAACATGCCAAAATGGTTTTGCATTGCAAACATTCACAACACTGTACTGTACATACAGTCTTGCCAAATAGGCTTTAGCACAGTGTTGTTTTGTTTTTGTTTGGTTCTATCTTGGGTTATCCAGCATAACACCGACTTCAGTTGTTTTTAGTAGTTATTTCTGCTCATCCATTCATGCAAACTCTCTCTCTGTCTTCCCCTTCTTCCTTTCTCCCCCCAATTTGTCTGTCTGCTACGCTGCATCTCTCGCTTCGCCTCTCTCTCTCTCTCTCTCTCTCTCTCTCTCTCTCTCTCTCTCTCCGCTTTCTCTCGTCTCCTCTTTCTCACAACCCATCCATCCATATAGCTGGCACAATGGCAGTTGTCCTGTGCACTCTGGCTGTTGCTCATAGGCTGCTTTTAGATGTCTCCCCTAAGCAACAGCACAAATGAAACACTTTTTTCATTCATTCTCTCTCCCCCCCTCTTTCTCTCTCCCCTCTCTCTCTCATACTCTCTCTCATTCTCTCTCCATCTCTCTCTCTCTCTCTCCCTCTCTCTCTCTCTCTCTCTCTGGCCTGGCATTAAAAATTCATCCACTCTGCCGTGTGCTAAAAGCATATTACGCAAGACTCTAAATATACCCCCTCCCAGCCTGAAAACCGTTTGTCCCTTTCTGCCTTTAGGTCTCTGCTGAGTGAATGTGTGATTTTGTGTGCAAATGCTGTATGTGTGAATACTTGTCTACTTTGTACAGTGCGTGCATGCGTGCGTGTCTGCAAGGTGCAGGCTTCCTCATAGCTCTATATAATGCTATCGCCTACATGTGTTGCTCCCAGGGGGAGGCCAGGCGCCGCAGCAAAGCTTCGCTTCCCAGCCGCTCAGCTGGAAACAGGATGACATTACAGAATGACAAACAGGTTGGGTCGACATAAATGACCCCGATGATGTCCATCTCGTCTGTGTCTTAACCAGGCCCCCATGTTTTATTTACCAAGTGGAGGATTCTTAAGCCTGATTTATATTTAGTTGCCCGCCAGTGTTGTGTATCGAAAATAGCAGATCTACAAGCTCCTAATGTGCCACAATGCAACGCTTTGTGAGCTTGTAAATCTGCTATTTGCGGTGCACGACACGCCTTACAACCAAGTATAAATTAGGCGTAACCTCTTGCAATGTTAAGAGGTCATTATCACAACAGCGTTTCATTGATCTAATATGGAGGCTATCAATCATACAGAGACAGGCAGTCAGTGGGCAGAGGACAGGACAGTGCTGCTGTGTGATTCACTCTCCATGGGCCAGTCTGCCTGTCTGCCTCCGGCTACAATAGTTTGACAGTCGAGCTGTTTGATGCTGCCTAGCGGATGAAAAGCCTCTTTAATTGGCTGCCATTACTGTACCCTGTCCTTGACAACAATGCATGGTAAAAAAGAATCCAATTTCTGCTGAAGACCAAGAGAAAAAGTTAAGTTGTTGTTTTTTCTCCTTGAAAGACCGTGTTTGATTGTTTTGCCTGTGACGGATGACGTGTCACTCAAAATGCCAGGCGGTCTCCATCTCATTAAGAATACCTGTAAGCGAGTTTGCTCTGCTGCTGTCCAACAAAGGGTTTAATTTGCACTTTTTCTTAGTATCATCCAATTACTTCATGAGAATAATAATAGTACATAGCAAGTTTTAAAACAAAACAAAGCGCTTCACACAGCGTCAAAGATAAAAACAGAGAAACAAGCATAAAAGGATTAAAAAGTATTTGTTTATCTAGGGCTGGGAGATATGAACAAAAACAAATTTAATGATATGTTTGACCAAATTCCTCTATAGATTTCAATTTTGTGACAATAACATCGTATTGTGACTAGGGATGTTCGGTATTGACTTTTTTACCGATATTCAATATACCGATATCGTCCAACTCCCAATTTCCGATACCGATATCACCGATACCGATATATGCAGGCTTTTTCACCAAAAGTAAACTAATTGTCAGGTAACAACATCACATAATCGAATAAAATAAAATAGCTGTAATATCAATATAATATCTAATAAATGTAATATAATACAGTGATGTTACAGTGATGTCAATAAAGTGAGTCCAGTGCTTGAATGAGTACCACTAATCTTTAGCCTCGGTCCCAGCCTCACTCATCTGCGAAGAGAAGAGCCCGGTCACGACCTAAAGCAGCGAGTGTCTAGGAAGTCTTGAATGGACAGCATTTCCGTCGTACGCGTTTCCCCCGGAAACTATATTTTTTGACCAATCACAACACTCGTTTCATTCACGGAGAATGTTAACAGATTTGTAAAGCATCTACGTAATTTCCTTGGGCGGTACTTCCGCCAAATTCAACCATTTCCGGTTGTCACTTCCTAGACAACCAACATCCCAGGTCTTGCCCAGCGTGACTAATCTTAGATTAGATGTTGGCCTATTTGACAGTGCAGAAGCATAATTGCTTCGATGCCTATAACATTAACGAGCGTCAACTAGCGCCAGCTGGACACAGACACACACACCTGCCCTCTGCAGTGCTCTAATTTGAAAGTGACTGGAGTCTGTCTCATTTCTCTGCAAAAGCCCTTGAATATGATGGAATATGATGAAGGATTACTGTGATTATGGTAAGCGCACATTTCATTTCACACACACCAATACCGATATTTTCTGATATTACATTTTTATGCTAATATCGGCCTAATTGTGACGATAATATACATTTACAAAAATAGCAAAAACAGCCGATCTACAAGCCCTACAAGTTGTGAGCTTGTAGATCTGCTGTTTTTGCAATTTCTGACCATTTGTGACAATTTAAAAATAATAATAATATAAGGCTTAAGCGATTAAAACCATGAAAAGACAACACTTTAGTCATATCATGATATAACAATATGCAAAATCCCAGATGATATCTGGTATTATATAACGATATGATGATCGGTATAATATTGCCCAAGGCCAGCCCTATGTTTATCCCACGGCAAAAACAATACTGTACATCATGATGTGATTAATATGTTTCCTGATTAGAGGCATTACTGTTGAAATATAATGCTTAATTCCCTCAATTGCATGTAATATAACGTGTTGGTAATAAGTATGGAGAATCCTGTTAAGAGTGTGCCATCCCACACACACACACACACACACACACAAACACACACACACGCACGCACGCACGCACACGCACACGCACACGCACACGCACACACACACACTAACTATAAATCACCCTTTAACTACCATGAATATCACAAGGACTGAGGATTGTGAAGACTGTGACAGAATAAGACGTTAATGTATGTGTGTTTGTCTCTCCGTTCCAGATATGACACCTTCTGCTTGCCAGCTCTCTCCCAGACAACACCTGCCAACCTCCCTCTGCCACTGTGCACTGATCCCTGGCATTCTTACCCTGATCATGAGCACAACACCTGTGATCTGTGAGCTTGAACGGCTGCCACATTCCTTTCCATAGTAAGGTCTTTCCCTCTCATGCGCGCACACACACAAACTCTCTCTCTCTTCCCTTTTCCCCTGTCCTCGTCATAGTTTGGTGATCGCGATGATGTTGCAACACTCCTGGGAACGATGGCAGGTACAAAACTCCGGAACTGGCAGGAACTGTGTACTTAAGTCAATAAATACATCCTTCCCTCCGCATTTCGTACATAAACCACATAACTCACAAACACCTGATAAATGAGCCTACCAGCAGAGATCTGCGCTCTTGAGGTTGTTGGGGGGTGGGGGTAGGGGGATGTGCCACAGAGAACAGCCAAGTGCATTTATTAGAGGCAAGAGAGACAGTGGCGGAACATCTGGTCCCTCATGTTCAATTCATCTGTTCCAGCATCCTTCCTCCCTTCCTGTCTTTCCTCACCAGAAGGCTTTGTGAGTGACAGTAGTCTGCCGCACGTTGGTCTGCACTTTTCTATCCCCCCTCTACTATGCCCCCCCCCCCCCCCCCCCCCATGGGTCTAATTTGTGCAAGCTGCTTTTGAAATGTTGCAAAGGAGATGCAGGAACAAAGCCAGCTGAAGGGACTGGCACATGTGGGACCCGCTGTTCCTCTGCACCTCAGTTCTGCTGCCAATTCATCTATATTCTTCTGTTCTCCAGCATCCTCTCTCCTCCTCTCTCACCTGCAAATTTCCAACGTATAATTGAGAGGGTGAAAAGGTTAGTAGGGCAATGTCTAACTTTTTTTTAATTATTACAGTGAAATGACAAAATGAAGGTTGACCTAGTTCAAGATTAAATGCTCCAGACAAACTGTACATGCTATTTGTTTCATATAATTTTTAAGATACTAGATACTGACCATTCTGGACAACCGCTTATTCGAACGACTCGACGCCGGGCACTGAGTTTGAAGTCGATCGGTCTCATCTTTGCGCATGACCATGTATGGGCATATTGGTCGGATCTGCGCTTCTGGACAACCGGATCTCCATATGTGCCTATATATGGGCGTAGGGGTCGGATCAGGGTCGGTTCTGGACAATCACATATCCGACCGACGGTACTTCGTCGGGTCGTCGGCAACACGCACACCAAGTTTGAAGTCCGTCCGTCGGACGGTTCTCGAGATACGTGAACTACAGACGGACGTACAGACGTAAAGACGTACAGAGATTTTGTGCGTTTATTGTACGATCATTTGTCTCTACAAGGCACACAGTTGCATTGCACAAGCAAGCGGCACACCTGGTCTTCAACCTCCCTTATTCCTTCTGCGTTCCCTTAACTGGCCTCCGTTTGCTGCCAAGAGTTCAAAACACTGGCGATGATGACCTACAAGGCAATCAAGGCACCCCCTTACTTTCAGGCCATTATCCATCACCACCAACCAGCAAACACAGGACATATAGGGCCCTATTTAGACGCAGGGTGCACAACGCAGGACACAAATTGCATCCGGGGTGTGCAACCGGGTGTTGCTAGTTAGATGGCGTGGTATCTGGGCTTTAATGGCACAAAGGGGTGGTATTAAAGGAGAATTCCAGACTAGGTTTTTCTTACCTTTTATATGATATTACTATATCCTAGGACGAGTGGTACAGTAGAAAAACGTCATAACTCCATCCCGAGTCCACCGCAGCTAAAAACCCGAGCGGACGGTCCATGCTCTAGATCACGTATTTTTATCACGATTTTATTATATATTCTTTTTCATATCTAACTTTCCTAATGACAGAGAACTGTCCACAGTGTTTTTGTCCCAAATGGGCCGCATCTCACACAAGCACCGTGGACAGTATTCTGTCATTAGGAAAGTCAGATATGAACAAAAGAATATACATACATTTGCGATCAATTTACGCGATCTAGAGCATGGACCGTCCGCTCAGGTTTTTAGCTGGACTCGGGATGGAGTTAGGACATTTTTCTACTGTACCACTCGTCCTAGGATATACTGTAGTAATCTACCTATATAAAGGAGAAAGCTACTTCCGCCGCTGACGCCACACCCACTCCATGCATTCGGACCTCTCGCCGCTGACGCCATACCCACAGCATTGATTTGGACTAAACACAACAACTATGACATCTCACCACAACACCAGCCACAACGTGTGTGCTGAATTTACGGGTGGCGTAGGGTACTTCTCATTGCTCACTACACATTTGCCTCCACGCAACATAATTAATTCTATTCACCACATTACGACCACAACGGACGGGGAAACACTTTTGCACCGTTTACCGTGCGCACCACCGAACGCCGACGGCCACAGACGAAGCAACACGACGCGGCGGCCATTGAAATCTCTGCATCGCCACAACAACAACAACAGAAGCGTGTCCTTCGCTTCAACCCCCGCTCTTGCTTACCTTTTTGTTCGACCCACGCCTTTGCTTTCACTTTAGTCATGTCTCTATCACACCACACTCACGGTAATATGTCCGTCATTCACGTGCCATGTACATCCCAAAGACAACCAACACCACGCAGCCGATTTTGTAATCTCCCCACAACACCACACGCACGACTCTGCATCTGGGTTGCCACGTTGCCAAAAGACAAGCAGATGTCAGTGTTGCCAGATGTGCGCCAGAAACAAGCAACCACCTTCATGAAAAAAAAAAAAAACAGCCGAAAGGGTCCGCCATGTTTCACGGGGGTCCGCGGGGGTCCCAACACTCCTCTATTTTTTTTTTCTTTTTTTTAAACTTCTTTTGGAAAATTTTCCCACGATTTTGGTACCCCAAAATAAGCGCGCCCTCACTAGAGCCCCGTGCGCGGCTAGCGGGCCGGGGGTCCCAACACTCCCAGGGGGTCCGGTCATCTATATATATTTTTGTATTATTATTATTATTTTTAACTTTTCTTTTGGAAATGTTTATCCTACGATTTTGGTACCCCAAAATAAGCGCGCCCTCACTAGAGCCCCGTGCGCGGCTAGCGGGCCGGGCCTCTAGTATCATATAAAAGGTAAGAAAAACGTAGTCCAGAATTCTCTTTTAAGCCTCTGAATTAGTCATGGGTGTGTTTTGGGCATTACATCTAAGGACAATTCCAAAACAAAATTTAGCTAACTTTTTCTATTATTGTTTGAGTAATTGAATCTGAAGATTGTTGTCACAATTGCTCCTGTAATGCTGTAGCTGCCCTAGCCCCACCAGCTTACAACGGGAGCATATGCTCCTCAGGCTGTTAGCCTTTTAGCCTAAAAGCATGGCGCATGTTGGGGGAAACAAAATCTCTCTGCTCACCCAAACATCAGATGGAAAGGAGAGGTGGACCAAATGCACTGGCCGTGCTGCTGCGGTCAGAATCACTGTAGACAGAATCACCGTAGACTAATGTCTCATCATGTCTAAGAGACATCTGTGATATGTTGACATTACAGTATTTCCCGAGCTATTTAAAGAGTGCAGATAGTAGATTGAATTATCTATCAGCACCATGCAGCCAATTTGCCGTGCTGGGAGGTAACAAAAATGTAAAATGTTTTTGTGCTTAAAAACGGCAAATACATTATAATTATAATGGCTCTGTGCATCTTCGCATTGAGATGAGTGATGAGGAGACAGAGGGAGAAAGAGGGGGAGAGAAAACGTTTTCCATTTACATCATTAACACATTTACAGCCAGAGTTTATTCATAATGTACTCACCCCTGTGCCAGCGATTTTTTGTTGTTTTTTGTTGTTGTTATTTTCGACTAAAGAAAATAGAGGTGGAGCTCTCCGTTCGTTATATACCGTGTGAAAAACTGTGTTTTTCCCTATTCTGACCTAAAATTACACTTTCAAGCTTCTAGAGAACCGGAAACGGAATCTGCATCATGAATCCGGAACCCGGTGAGTGTGAAGTAAACAGAAAGCGAAACTGATGATGAAAAATTCACAGAACAGCGCGATCACAGATTAAACAATGAAAAGACAAAAGAACGCATATATGCGACCTTTTGAATTTTGGCAATCAAGCGATGGATTTGAAAGAACGCATCAATGCGATCTTGGCAATCAATGTGTGTTAAATAGCCACACTTTATTGTTGATAAATATGTTGAAATGCCTCTTGTTATGTATTAATTTTGTGAATCCACAGCCTTCTGGATTCCTTTCTCTGCTCAACAGACAGCACTAACAGGTCATCGTCAAATTAGGGGCTCCGACACACAGAGCGCACAGTCGTCTGTCATGCTTTAATATGTGGTTTTAAAAAAAGTACCTAACTGAGAATGAGCATGTGATTATTAAGTTGATATGTCAAGATATTACAGATGTATCTTGGCAATACAATATGCGACATTACAGGAGGAAGGCGTGATTCTATTCAGCAGAATTCCCACTGCAGGTGGTCCACCTCTCGTTTCTATTTGATGTTTCGTTGAGCGGACTGATGTTGTTTCCCTTGCGTCTTATATCACATTATTAATGCTGTTCCTGTAGATATCTGCACGACCAGATATGTTTCCTCACCAGAAAATGATTCATGTCCCCTCCAACTTGCCAAATCTGTCATTTAAATTTGTGGTGCACAGTCTGCACACGCACACATTCCCTTAAAGGGAATGGGAGATGACTGATTGTCATAATTTATGTTATGCCCAGAACACACCCATGATTAATTCAGAGATTAAGTACAACCTCTTTACGACTTGTGCCTTAGTTTGCGCCCAGCACTGTTTAACTAGAAAAAATTGAGCTGGACACACCCCCAACGCATTTGTGCCCTGCGTTTTAAACCATACGCCACCTTGCGCCATAAGATCGTCTAAATAGGGCTCATACTGTTTGCTTGACCATAATTGCTAAAATGTTATTTACTGTAGATAGCATGTTGTTTAGACAGATGGCAGGTTTGATGATTACCTGGTAGCCTAGTTACTTTGTAGCATATTGTTTTCTTTGCACTCTACAGTATATACTTGACCACTTACCCTGGTGTTTGTTGATTAGGGTTCATGCCATTTACTACCATCTTGCACTTTGCTCTGGATGAGAGCATTTCCTAAATACCTTAATTGTAAATTGTACAAAACCCCCAATCCCTTCTCCCTGTGACAGTTTTTTAACTGTCACTTTCAGCAGTAATGACATTCTTCAGAGTGCTTACATCATGTCATGACTCAGGGAGCCCACGCCTCAAGCCAGAGTGCGGCTTTGCAATTTAAAGCACCAATCCAGTAGATGCTTTCTCTACAGGAGGGAAGATGAAATAGCAGCTAGCGTCTAAACTCTGGAGGGTGGTGGTGCAAGAAGCATGAGACGAAACCTTCAAAGTTTCACCTTCAAAGGAGTCAGCCTGTCTATTTGGTGTGTGTGAAGATGACTCACCTACATTGGGCATGATGCTGAGTTTTGCCATTAAATATATTCCTTTCTTTGCCCAAGGGCATCTCAGTTTGCCTTTGTAACCTTTTTACTTCTGGATCCCTATAGCTGAAGAAAGAGCGAGAAGAGTGTTTTCCTGCGGATTTATCTGCAGTGGTACTGTATGTCTCGGTTCAGCTCTGTAGCAGATTAATTTGAATTGCCTCTAACCATATCCTTGTTTATGTTTGCCTCCTCTTGGATACAGATGCATTTTGCTCTTGGGAACACATAGCAATACTATATTAAAATGCTAATTTGGAAAACTCTGTGCGCAAAAGTTTACTTTTAATTTATTATCAATAGAGAAGCAGCTCTTAATTACGTCACAAATACATCTTGGTTGTCTATTTTATTTTCTCACCGTTTGGGAGCATAGGTTGCCACTGGACACCATTAATATGTAATTTAGCTGCAGTTTTCCAGTATGCCCTTAAAAAAAATAGTTGTTGAAGTTTTAACCATGGTGTATCCAGAGGCAATTTGTCCTCTGTACCCATTAAACGGTCTTGTCATTAATAATCCACAATGATTCATTGACACCAATTAAATTATCTCATAACCAAGTAACATCCCAGGACATCAGCATAGGATCATAGACATAAATATTGCGGTGTTATGGAAGACTTTAGAGGAAATATATGACACAAGACTGATCATTGTTTGTGGAGAGCAGCAGGGTACACACTGCTTTCATCTATCGATGCCAAGAAAGGGAGCAGTTGATTAAAAGGAGTTGCATGGTACTCACATCATCAAACCGTACCTGCCTGGTACTACCCGAAATATCAACAAATGTGCATCTAAAAAGACCACGCCAGGTGGGAGAGAGTGAATTAGTGCTGGAAAAACTCCAGGAGGTCTATTACAAGAGTACTAATGATCCATGATGGTACAGAACGGGACATAAATCAAAGAAACACCCTGCTATAGAGGATGGGAAATTAAATTGTGTAATGGAGTGTGTGAATAAACTTGGAGAAAAGCTTGCATCAAGTTTCACCGTGTGAGAGAAGCTATTGACAATTAACATGGAAGCCAGGGCTTGAGGCCAGACAGACAACTGCCAGCTCTACTTTTGTGTTGTTAGATCATAGTTGATCTCATAGAATGCATGGTAAAGAGCTTGAAGTTGACATCCAAGCAAGGTTATTTTTATTTCATTTTGACCTGTCTTCAATTTCAGTTAGTTTTAATTCGTTTTTAAAGCGAGTTTGCCAGTTTAGTTTAGTTTTTATCTTGTGAAAAGGCTTAGCTTTAGTGTTAGTTTTAGTTTTTTGTATTGTAATATGGGGTAGTCAGGGTTTGAGGTTCAAAAAGCTCAGAGAAATAGCAAAAATAGCAGATCTACAAGCGCAATGCGACACATTGTGAGCTTGTAGATCAGCTATTTTCACTAGTTTTCACGGAAAATATTGGAAACTGACTAAGAATAAAAGGGTTAGGGACTTTTTCTCTAGGATTTTTGTTTTAGTTCGTTTTTTTAAACACTCAAAACACTTTCAGTTAGTTCTTTTTTTTTTCTTCTCTTTTTTTGTTAACTAAAATGTTTTTCCAATTCTAGTTTTCCTTATTTCGTTAGTGTTAGTTAACTATAATAACCCTGCATCCAAGCAGAGAAGCAGAATGGATTTGGAGAAAGCCAATACCACAGTACATTAGTCCCTGGAGAGCATGATGAGATTTGTGAGACAAAGGACTCAACTTATTCATTACAGTGCATCCTCAGGCCCTCTTCTGAAAATTAATACACCAGAATGTAGGAACTAATTTACTGTGGTTTTAATTAAAGGTCGAAGCGGGTGCAGAAGAATTTGTAGATAATGTACATGAGGAAAGAAACAGTTTAAAGTGTTTCTTTGGTTGGAAAGGGTTCCCTCCCCACGTACCTGGCTGTACTGTGAACCAACGGTGAGGTGCAGGTGGGAGCTGTTGAGCCCGCAGATTTGGGAAGGAGTGAGTTGATAAGGAAACACAGTTCTTTGCATTCAGGAGACAGCAGAGAGATGCCCCAACGAAGCAGTTTTGTCTTCATTAACTGCATTTTCCTGAGCCGGAGGCTATTCTCAGTCAATATGTGCCGCTTAGCATTATTGGTCCACAGAAACCTCTGGAAGGATTGGGTTTACATGCAAACACACAGAGGTACTGTAGTGTGCCTGTGAGGGGTGGAAGGATGGATGAATAGATAAGGAAATATGGCAGTGAGGAACAGGATTCTGGATATCTGGAAAATGAGGCAGACAGTTTGCCCCAGAAGTCTGCGCAGACTGTTCAGTTCTTTTATCGGTTGTCAGAAGGCACACTGTCGACTCGGATTCAGTTGTGTGTGTGTGTGTGTGTGTGTGTGTGTGTGTGTGTGTGTGTGTGCAGTACACACATTATTTGGTGTGTACAGTATGTATGCTGGAGGTGTGATGGTGGGTTGGCCTGTATGTCTTAAACTAATGACATCATATTAATTCAAGTCACGAGCTAGCATGCCTATGCCGTGACGTGTGGACACAAATGTGTGTACTTCTCACACACTGACACACACACACACACACACACACACACTTCTTACGGCATTGTTCCCTTTTGACAATCCGTGAAATAATGTCAGACTTACTGACAAAGACTGGGGCCAAAATTAAACTCTGTTTATTCAGGGCTCAAAACCGTTACATTTGCTGTGTACAGCAAGTATTCAAACAAAAATGTGTTAAGCAAGTTCCCCAAAACGAAATCATTATAAACGGAGAACAGACCAATCTGTCACTTTATTACTCACTTCTGTATTTGGTTAAATGTTTACTTGTATTATTCAGTGTGCTCTTCTGTGTGTGTGTGTGTGTGTGTGTGTGTGTGTGTGTGTGTGTGTGTGTGTGTGTGTGTGTGTGTGTGTGTGTGTGTGTGTGTGTGTGTGTGTGTGTGTGTGTGTGTGTGTGTGTGTGTGTGTGTGCGTGCGCGTGCGTGCGTGCGTGACTGTGTGTTTTGCGTGTGTGTGTGTGAGAGAGAGAGACGTATGTTTCTCATGCCAATAAAGCCCATTGAATTGAGAGAGAGAGTGCACACGTATGAGCCTGTCTGCGTGTTGCGAGAATTCCAGTTTGTGTTGTGCTGTTGCAGAGCATGCAGCGTGCAGCGCGCGTGCTGTGGCACTCCTTCAAGCGAGGAGGCAGACAAAAGAAAGACAAAGCGAAATGTTTCGGTGCTGTAAAGATACGTTGGAGGATAACAGAAGACTGAAAGGCTGAGGGGGTGGAGGGAAGTGGAGAGGGCACACTCAGACACCATCCATCACTCCTCTCAGAGTTGATTAGTCATGCCTGAGAAAAGAGGCAGGATGAACTGTGACTGTCTAAAATAGAGGAGGCGTCTTTGGGGGACGGAAGGGTGGGATCATAGAGTTAAGGTGGGATGCACTCCGTGGCGGAAAGTAACTGAGTACATGCCTCAAGTACTGTACTTAAGTAAAATTTTGAGGTACTTTGACTTTACTTGAGGCTTTATAAATTGTTTTATACTTTACTACTAATTCACTATATCTCAGAGGAAAATATTGTGCTTTTTACTCCGCTAAAATTACTTGACAACTTAAGTTAGTAGTTACTTTTCAGATTTGGATTATTATTATTACAAAACATACATTAATCAACTAAGCCCTATTTTATTAAATAAAACAAATTGCAGATCTACAAGCTCACAAAACGTCATGTTGCGAGTTTGTAGATCTGCTATTTTTTAAAAGAATTGACAAATGTTAAATAAAATGTAGTACTTTTACTTTGGCACTGTAAGTAATATGTATATTTTTATACTTTTGTACTTTTACTCAAGTAAAATATAGAATAATATTGAATGTATTTGATCGATTTTGACATTTGCATATCTACTCGATAAAAATACTTCTATGATAGTCTTGATCCAAGGCTAGTGGCTTTGATACTTTTACTTCTGTCAAAAATCGGAGTAGGCCTACTTCTTCCACCTCTGGATGCACTGAGGGTTGTTCTTCCTGTCCCAGAGCTCATGGGGAGAGAGGAGAGAGAAAGAGAGAGGGGAGGGCCTGTTGGGTTTTCTCAAAGATGACTGCTATCTGCTCAATAATTCACTACAGCCACTGACATCCTCCAAGCAGTGGAGGGCAGGGGCACTTCCTACAGTAAAGGGTGATTTGTACTTGGCTGCGTGCCGATGTGGCGCACCGAAAATATCCGATCTAGAAGCTTACAATTCGTCACTCTGAAACGCGTTTTTCTATTTTCGGTGCGCAACACCGCCGCACATAACGTGACTTTAAGTGGCACTTGCTGTACAAACCAAACATCTACAGCCACTGACCTTCTGTCTCTTTCTGGTGTTCAGCCTGAAATATTTAAATTTGTCGAGAGCGTGTGATGGCCTCATGCACGCACGTTTGTGTACAATGCTTATTAATGCATTTGCATAATGTCTCATAGTTCCTCGTGCCGTTTATTTTGGACAGAGCATGCAAGCATTTGGCTAAAATAAAAGCAATTAATTGAATTGATTTGAACTCACAATAATGACAATTAGTCGCATACAGTACAAAGCAACGTAACAGTAAATCTCTAATTTGTGTGTCTTTTTGTTTACCGAATGGGTTCACAGATTTCATAACAGTTGATACAGTAGATGAAAACGGATATGGCTAGAATTTTTACTGTGTATAGAACCCTGAAGGAGCACAAGCCCTATTCTCATTGCTATCGATCTTTACAATAAGACCTATATTGTATGTGAAGTAAGGGGAAGCTGTCATATTAATGCTGTAGTGTCAGTATTTCATAACTATTATTGTCTCCCTTTGTCTTCACCATGTCCTTGGCTAATACAAAATAATGTACATTTTATACATTATGCTTAACTTCGTGCCACTGTGATATCACAGAATGCCTCAGCTTACTAGACATGCCTCACAACTCATGGATGTTGTGCTCACAATGACAAAGCTTTTTTGGCTCTTTTTGGCTGGATATTAATGCCTAATTTATACTCCATGATCATACAACGGTGTCGCATGATAGCCGATCTACAAGTGGAGCTTGACAGCTTGTAGATTGGCATCCGACATCCGCGACACATTGTGAGCTTGTAGATCGGCTATTTTCGGCACGCGACACCATCGTGCGACGATGTATACAGTGGGGTTAACTTAATACCATGCTTAATACAGCCAAAACCAGGCAGTCTGATGTCGCCTATCGGCAACCGCAGACACAGGGGGGCACGGAGGGGGTGCACAGCTTCCATTCAAATGCTAATGTGGAAAATGAGGGATGGAGATACAGTACTACGTAGGAGTGCTGCTGGGCAGGTGCCATGATGTTCGGCAGTTCAGGGGCCACAGCATGGTGTGGCACAGCACACTACACACACAACCCTGGTAGTGTGGAATACCATCTGCCGGTCCGTCATCTGCACAGCCAGCAGGTCCCATTTACACTGTGGTTAATCAGACGTGTCTGTTAGTCGGCCCTCCGTGGCGCTCCCTCCTCTCTGGCACCAGAGACCACTGGAAGCCCCTTTTCAAACACAAATTAGGAGTAGTGCTGCATTTCCTTCTGCTGCGCTGGTCCATTCGTGTACCAGTTTTCAGGAGCCACTTCATGTCCCCAATGTTGGCCATCTCTGTAGGCTGCGGCTGCGCGCGCGTTCACGTGCATCTTTTTGGGGTTCAGGTCGAATCGTGGATGCTATCCGTTTGCATTAATGTAAACTGATTCAGACACTTTTGGTTTTATCCAAACACAATGCAGCATTTGTAGACATTTTGTTAAGGTATAATTCAACAGACAACTGTATCAATTCTTTGTTTGACTAGATACATTTCAAGATGAGGGTGTGGGTGTAACTTTAACCAGCCAGAGAAAAGGCGATACAAGCCAGAGAAAGTCACTGAAAGACTGTGTTAGATGCCAGTGAGCGATATCAATTACTGGAACAGCCGATGATACCGATGATGCGCAACCAAGTATATGTAACCAGGTGTCGAGCAAGGGATCTATTTAACAATATTGTACGACTACGCCACCCTGATGGTTTGTGTCAGGGAAATTATAATAAATTAATACCTCTAGTAGATCAGGTTCCCCAATATGCAAGTTTCGTTAATGACACTGAGACATGGATTTCCCCCAAACATATGGAAGTTTTATTTAAGTGTAGCACATAAACATTTCAGTTCAAGTACAATTTTATTACTAAAAGGCTACTTACAAGATATCAACTCAGTGAGAATGCAATCAATCATAAAAGCCATACTATAATATATAACAATGTTGTAACTCCCAAGCAACCACAATACATTACTCACAACCAGGGACAAAGGTGCTACATCCGGGTTCAAAGGGGGGGGCAGGCAGGCAAAAGTCGACCATATACAGGGGAACTAAGCTAATAGAAAGCTAAGCTAACCTTCACCCAGACTAAGAACAACGACTAAGGCTAAACATGCACACAGCAAAGTTAAACACGGCAAGCAGGAGTAAACAAACGCGACACCGTGCAACGAGGTGTTCGCATTCACAACAAAATCAAACCTTAAGGTCGTGGGCTATGGTGCTCTTATAGGTGAACCCTTGAAGCTGGTCGGCTAATACCCCCCTGGCTCCCGTTGGCCCCGGACAGCAGCACGCTCAGCACCGTGTTTAGGGGAGAAACGAACAAAAACATATATTATTATAACAGAAAGAAATAGCTCAATAAACAAATGAAAACAAACGCTAACTCAAAAGTAAACAAAACAGCAGTGGTGAGATCTACAGGGGGGTGGAAACAAAAACATTTAGTATACAAACAAATCAAATAAACATAACTTATATGAACAGTGTGTATACCTTAAATGCAATTATTCCTGCGCATTATCCCCCTGGCTCTCGTCAAAATGTGATAGTCATGTCCGGACCCAAACACCTCAACCTGGGTGGTAACAAACAAATTAAAATGCTGCTTTAAAACATAAAACAAACAGTACAAAACATTAAAACCAGACATTGCAACGTGCTACTCACCCAGGCAAGGACAAATAAAGGAACAATAAATCAGACCCGGGTCGCAAAACCCGCAGCCGAAACCACCGAGCAGCTTAACGTTTGGCTGGCGGCTGAGCATTTAAATAGTAAACATGAGATTGGTAACGCGGAAGTAGAGTGCACAGCTGATTATGGTGGCCCCTAAGGCTCACTCTAGCCGGCTAAAGTATTAGGAAATGGAGCGTGCCACCGTCTATACGGTGGCCCCTAAGCCTCAAACTCCAGCTCCAAAAGTGCTCCTCGGAGCACAGGTCTCCGCCAGGTCAGGTCAGGTAGGTTATTGTGGGCCAGCAATGTTCAGCAATGCCAATCAGGATGGAATATAAAAAATCGGACGGAACCATCTTGATCACTTGTCTATAGAGATAATGTGTACTGATTTGCATGATGTTTGGACAAAACGTGTAGGAGTAATATAAAAAAGAAAAATCGGCCTCCTGGTGGTGCAGTTACAGTTACAAACGCAAATTGGCCTTTTATAGCGCCACCATGAGGCTGATTTGAAAATGTTGAAGTGGCATTTCTTCCTCGGCATAGTGGGAATGTGCGTGTGAAATTTCACGGAAATCGCAAGCTGCGTTCATGATTTGAGGCATTTAGTTCAAAATGGACCAATCCTGCAAACTTTGGAAGCCAACCGTAGCCAATCAGGATGGAACAACAAAGAGAATGCAAACTGTCTGTGATTAGATGGATTTAATATCACTGCACAAGTTTGTAATTTACTTTTCTTTCCATTCAAATCCATTTATGATTTTCATTGACCAACAAGAAAAACAGACAATGAAGCATTAAAAAAAAAAAAAAAGTTAAAATAGTAAAAGGTGCTCCAGGATCAGACGGGATAAGACATCAGATAAAACATGGGAGATCCAGGCACTCAGAGATAAAAGAGGGAGCAGCCTTTATTAAACCAACATGTTTTGACCCCAAGCGGTCTTCATCAGGGCTAAATTAATGAATGAAGACCGCATGGGGCCTTTATTTAACCAACATGTTTCGACCCCAAGCGGTCTTCATCAGGGCCAAATTAATTTAGACCTGATGAAGACTGCTTGTGGTTGAAACATGTTGGTTTAATAAAGGCTGCTCCCTCTTTTAACTCTGAGTGCCCGGATCTCCCATTTTTTATCAACTATGAAATAGAAATCGGGAAAAGCACAGGGTAGAATGGGGATTCTGTCACTGTGCTGTACCGGGTATGGGAATAGCAGATGGGAAATTCAGAGCATAGGTTTATAAAGGGCTTCCTTATTACCAAAGTTTCTCAGTACATCCAACAAGTCGATTTTTTCTACTTTAATGTGCTGCATTATCATTGATACACAGTGTGGTAGTGGTGGTGGTGGTAGTGGAAGACTGTGTCTGCTTGTGGTTTCAATTTAACAAAGTCAGTTTCTGCAGAACTTTGGTGGAGAAGGACTCACATTTTGGGCTCAAGTAAAAGCTCCAGCTATTGCCTCAATGTAGAAGTACAAGTACTGTTATGTCCTGTATATTTAAAATCTTGAAAACAAGAGGGGGGCTCGCAACTCACTTTTAAAGGCTCCAATTTTATTCACAGCAGTAACTGTGTTTCTTTGACTGTATTTAAAATCTTACATAAGTACTAAAGTATCAAAATATACTTACAGTATCAAAATTTAAATAAATAATTATTCAGAATGGCCATTTCAGAATCATATATCATGTTATCGTAAATTGGATATAATTATTGATCATTAACCACCACGGCTGACAGACACACAGAGGAGCAGGGGGAAGTCCCATAAGGGTTACCCTTTATGAATGCTAGTAACAAGGGTAATGGTGAGAATAAAAGGGCAGCCAGAGATGTGTGACAGCTGGATGGCCACTTAATGTGCAACCAGGCAAGTTCATTAATCAGCTATGAACATTATGGGCCCCATTGTAGAGCTGACCGTCCCTATAGCGCTGCCTGTGTATTTTGGTGTTTACATAAAGGCCATTTCTAATTCTGAACCTTTTACACTGTATATTAAAATGAAACCATATATCTAAATATACTGTATTGGCATGTGTGAGTGTGGACTGGAAGAAATATGATGTAAAACTGTAACATGCTGTACATAGTTATAATAATACATGCCCTTAGAGGGTCAAAGCCTCTATTAGATTTCTAATGATAGTAATTAGAACCTCTACTGCAGGGTGCTCAGTGGTTCTGCTCCTCATGAACTCCTAAAGCTGCTTTAAATGTGTTTCACATTGAATTGAGGACATGGATCTCCCTAATCCCTTTCACAGACACTTGAATAAGCCTAGTAACTCAATATTTTTGATGTTGGGAGTTTTACGGTATGTCATCTATGATAGGGTGTGTGTGTTTGTGCAGTACCCCTTATGATAGTACTTATAGATACTAGACCTGTGTGTGAAGAATGCCTACGTGAGGCCAAAACATGTTGGCTTGATTTTAGTAATGAACTAGCCTTAAATTAAAGCTTTTTAACTTTTTGGAAGAGTGCCTTGGTTTTTCATCTTATTAGGGTCTGTGTGTCTGTACGGATCTAATCTCGCAAACCACTGGACAGATCAGCACCAAACTTTATATGCTCACTGCCAGCAGGCCACAGAAGTACCACCACAATGTTTTTGAAATATTTAACTTAAATTTTATATGTAAGTCAAGGGGGTTCTGATCAGGCTGAAACCTTGTCCAAATTACGTCATAGATACTTGATAGACGAATACTGACCATGGTACTGTACTGACCATGATACTGACATGATACTCAATTTTTTCTGACTATGACACTGACATGATTCTGACCATGATACTGACCATGATACTGACATGATACTTACCGTGAAACTGACATGACCGATTGGTGATCTCGCTTAGGGTGCCGGGATGGCCAGAAACGCCATTGGATGACTGCTGTCATAGATGACTGATGTCACTGGTCACATGAAGTCCGAGATCCACATTGAAATCAAGCTTTTCCTATGTGTAATTAAAGATCCAAATAATTTAAGTAAGAAACGTTTTATGCACATCGAACAACAATAGTTAATAATCGTTATTTTTGATCAACTCAACTGATCACCTCAATTGCCCAATCAGATAACCTCCTGGTAGATCAAAAAAGAGATGGTTGCACACCCCTGTTTCAGATCAATATAAACAGTTACTGTATGTTTCCAAAAGAGCTTGACACTCTCCTTGACATCCTTTCAACAATACTCAGTCCTTACAAAACCATTCCGTTCTCTGTTGAGTGGCTCCTGCAGGGAGGTTAGATAACTGTGTTAACAGTAATAGTAACAGTGTTATAACAGTAATAGTGTTACAGTACAAGCTGTGTGCATTGATCATTGTTTTCCTGGAAGCCAAACAAGGGATTCTGTTCCTTTCACTCCCACCGTTCAAAGCAAACGTTCCATTTCCCCTGCAACTGACAAACGAGTGAGAGATAGACTAAGTAGATTGAACAAAGGGGAAAACGAAGAGAGAGGAGTGTAGGTCATTTCTTTTTGCTTTCAAGTTGAAAGCCAGTGGAGACACCCCTGACATCCTCTGTCTCTCTGATGTGATTAGAGTGGACTGAGATGCTCCCTTGAGCTTATACAACACAACACAATTGCTCAGCAACCATCAAGCCAAGGAAATCAGAGAAGGGAGGAAATGTCTTTATTCCTTTATAAAATGTCTTTGTCTAAATGTCTAGATGTGCCTAAATATATTTTTTTCATAATATAGTGCAATTGAACTTTATAGTGCAATTGATGTCACTTTGAAGGATTTAAAGGATTCTCCTTCTCAGAGAAAGTATGGTAACATATGTATTATACCAGCAATTATGAAGTTTTGATACTTCATTATATATCATTATAAAAGACTTTATAATGTGTTATGATTCAATATGGGTACTTTTTAGTGCTTATCTTCCTACTATACATACATTATACCTGCATGTGTGTATCTGTCCTTCGTGTCGAACCCTCGAGGGACTTCCCCCGATTGACTTCAAACTCGGCGTGTTTATCGCCAATGCCGCGAGGGAGACGCCCGGTGTGAAGTTAGTTGGATCGGCGGTTCTCCAAAAATATCTATAAATACACAAATCCCTATATATGGAGATCCATGATGTCATCAATATGACGTCATTGTACTGATGTCATAGACTGGTGGGTACTGCACTAAGTACTCTGAGAACGTGTACAAGTCGTCCATCCACAGAATAGTCCCCTGCATTTGCGAGAACTGTCCGACTAATAAACTTCAAACTTGGCGTGTGTATCGCCAAGAACCAGTGGAAGTAGTTTCTGTCTGTCTGTGTCCATTTTATCATTTTATGCCCATGTATGGAGATCCTGATCCTGGAGAGACTGATACTGACGTTTCAGGATGGCTATGATAATGGTTACTGTACTAAGTACTCTTGACAACGGGTTCAATACAGGTTATTGCATAGACGGAGGGGTATGCGTTTCCAACAGGTATAGCCCTTGTAACAGTAATTATACAGTGTTATAAGCAGATTATAATGCCTTTTTACACTGCCTTAAAAGTCATTATAAAATGCTTTACTATAGCTGATAAATAACTAATTATACAGAGTGTTATTAGCTAATTCTTTCATTATATGTTTAGGCACTATATGGGCAGAGGTAGAATGGCATTACTGTATGTTTTAAACCAAATGATTATATGTAGAATTTTTCACCAGTGATGTTTCTATTGCCGATCATAAATTAGTGCTTTCTCCAGCCGCAAGAATCAACAGTTGACGTGGAATCAAGCGTGTTTAATGATACTAGGATATACCACTGTGAATCATTCTGGCAAATGTGAGGAAAATGAGTCATCATCTAGCTTTTAGAAATCTAAAGAGGACACGTGAAACCAAACCAGTGCCTCTGTGCCATATTGAGCGAGTGATGCACTGTGTTAAAAAAAAAGCACTACAATTCCATTTCAGAGTAGAGGGGAAATGGTGTCAGAAAAGCAATGAATATTTTACGGGCTGGAAGAGTCAAGCTGCAGGCACCCCAGGTGACACTCACCCGTTTATGGAGCTTATCACAAACTCATCACCCGCCGAGCCTTGCCAAGGCCAGTAGTCAGGCTGATTGTTTATCAGCTGCCCATTGGTGAGTTCCCCTGTCACTTGCATGCGGACCAATCACAGGGACATTATGCTTCAAAATTGACTTGATAAATGGCCTCTTTGTGAAATGGAAGAGAGCCATGCGTGTACGTGAGATTAGAGAGAGGGGTTGTATGAGGAGGCAATATGCCATTTTTTCTAAATCCTGAGCGTTCATTTACCTCAGAGTGTAAAATTAAGTATTTTTAACACTCTCGAGTTAAATTAATACTCAGGACTTTGCAGTGTACAGTGTTCTGCTGACTCATCGGCAGTGATGGATATGGCTGATACTGTATGGAGTCGTGTGTCTCTGCACACTGCTATTTCTGAAATGTCTGAAAAGCTGTGGTGGAGAAGATGTAATTGGATGATTGTGTCTGTGAATAACAGCACCGACACTTTGCTCTGAGAAAACACACGCACACAGATAGTGAGCATCTGCATGAATAAATAGTGTTGTCAGCATAACAGATAGCTATAACAGATATGATCAATCTGCTCATATTATCTTCTACTTGAAATTAATCGTAAAATGATGTCTTATGTATCTAAATTTATATAGACGATTCCTTTGTCTGGAGATAATCTCACAAACCGCTGGACCGATCAGCGCAATTGTTTTGTGAACACTGCCACTAGGATAACTTAGTACCACACATGTTTCCACATGCTGTATGTTGTATACCTTTTGAAATATTCAAAAAGTCAATGGGCTTGGATCGGACGGAAACCTTGCCCAATTTGACATAGATACAGTAGGCTGGCCACATTAAATCGGGGATCCACATTGGAGCCACCCATTTCCATGTTGAGGATCCGAGAGCCACATAATTATTTTTTTTTACCTCATCATTTCGCTTTTGCTAAAGAGCTTATATGGTTTTTCACTGTAATGTACTGCCTCTGAGGGGGGAATTGGATTATCACATTGAAAAGAGGGAGGAGTGAGAGAGAAAGAGAGAGAGAGAGCTAAAGGTAATCTGTGTGTGTGTGTGTGTGTGTGTGTGTGTGTGTGTGTGTGTGTGTGTGTGTGTGTGTGTGTGTTTTTTTTCAGCTGTTCATGATGTGTTTGCTATGGGTGGATTAACAGAAAGTGCTATACTCGATCTAGTGAGTATACTCGATCTGTACACACACACACACACACACACACACACACACACACACACACACACACACACACACACACACACACACACACAGATAATAGATCCTTCCGAACCTGACATTGCATCACTGTGCTTCTAATTAAATTTCCTCTCCTTTTTCCTCTCCTGTTAGGACTCTTCTCTTCTCTAATTCTCTATTCTAATTATTTCTCTTCCCCTCTGTCTCTTGCTATGTCCATTCTTGTTTCCTTCTGTTGTACGACTATCCTAGCACTCTGCTGAAATGTTACACAGTCCCTCGATTCATCACACAGCAGAACAGACGAACGTAGGCTACATTCATATAAACTGATTAGCATTTCATCCCAGTGATCCACTGTCTCCCTTCACTGGCCGGGAGCAGGATCAATAAAAAACAATACAGGTGGAAAGAGTAGTATGAGGCAATCAATCTGGGGCCTATTTCACGAAAGCAGAATTAGGGGTTAAGCCTGGATTTAACACCTATCCTGGCTTAATTTAGCCAGGATTAGCGATGAATCGGTTTCATGAAAGCTGAATTATCTTGCCAGATTAGTTAAAGCCCTCTCCAGACCAATCTGAGTCGGCCCGATTTTGGGCCGAATTGGCTTCGGGAAGCGTCGGCCAGTCGGTTAGGGGTCCGTCGGGGGGTCCGTCGGGACCTTTTCGGCCGACCCAGAGCCGACCGAGACATGTTCAGCTTTTTAGCCGACTGGTAGCGCAGTGGCAGTGACAACAGAGGGCTGTCGGTGTTGCCAGATTATGTGAGAGAAACAAGCGACCATGTCTATGAAAACCTACATTCACTGTTTCTTGTTGTTGCTCCCAGAGAGAGAGAGATTGATTGATTTGCCCTACTTTTGCGCTGTGGTGATTGGGAGCAGGTGTGTAAATTTGTCCAGTGACGGAGTCACATGCATCCGTGTTTATGTATAAATATGTAATGCGCAAGTATGTAAACATGTCCTTCTGAGTGGGAGTTCAAGCATTGCATGAATAGGCTCGTAAAGGAGAGAGAGAGAGAGAGAGAGAGAGAGAGAGAGAGAGAGAGAGAGAGAGAGAGAGAGAGAGAGAGAGAGAGAGAGAGAGAGAGAGAGAGAGAGAGAGAGAGAGAGAGAGAGAGAGAGAGAGAGAGAGAGAGAGAGAGAGAGGAACGGAGAAAGAAAGGGAGAGGGAGGGAGAAAGAGGGAGGTAAAAAGCGGCAGAGAGAGAAGGAAAGAAAGAGAGAGGGAGAGAAAAAAGGGAGAGTGAAAGATTGAGAGAGAAAGAGGAGCGAGACGAGCGAGAGATTGAGGAGACGGAAGAGGGAGAGAGAACGAGCAATTAAGTGAATTGCTTTCACCTGCTGCTGCTGCTGCTGTGCGGAGTGTGCTACAGGGCATATCTCCGCCAAGCCAGGGTGACCTACCCAGGCTCATGAAATTCATATTCAGGCATAGTAGCCAATTAGAATGAAATCTTCAAAAACGGACTCATATACTGATACAGAACCATATATTGGCTATATATTATGGCTGTCGGGTGGAAATCTTGTATGTTCCTTTTTTATTATTATTTAAAAACAATTTAAAATCGTGAAAATAGCCAATCTACAAGCAGTAATTATTAATAATTAAGAAATACTATATTTTAAAGAGTGAAAAATCAACTAAAGTCATTATTAGTGCAAGTTCATTCACATTTCATTTGAATGAAAATAACTTGTGGGTAAAATACATTCTGTGAATCTAATGTGATTAATGTGACCCCTACTTCAGTCAGTGAAGTCCAGGGCTGAATGTGACATATTGAGACCTATATAACTAAATATTGGTCATTTGCCAACACATTATTTTGTGAAATAAATGGGTAATATTTCACAGATAGTTATACTATTCTTATAATATATTAAAATACAATCATCCTTAACCTTCAAGTTAAATGCATTATTTCCGTGGACTTAAAAATCATTTTTGGACTTAAAAATCGTTATAATTTTTTTGGATGGCCTTCCTGCCCTGGCAGGAAGGCCGGGCAGGGCCTTTGTGCCCTCCAAAAAATTACAACACCAAAGGCCAAGTGGCCTTGCCCCTAAAATGACGAAATTCCAGGCTTGAATGCAATAGATGTACTCTGAGTCTGTTACAAGTAAAAGTCCGGAATTCAACATTTACTTGAGTAAAAGTACTAAAGTATTGGTATAAAAATGTACTTAAAGTACCAAAAGTAAAAGTACAAAAATGTTTGAAAATAGCAGATCTACAAGCTCAGAACGCGTGCATCGCAACACGTTGTGAGCTTGTAGATCTGCTATTTTCAAATAGCTTATAGGTACAAAATAGGGCTAAAGTGGTTAATGTATGTTTCATAATGATTTATATCTGCAAAGTAACTAGTAACTAAACATTTCAAATAATTGTTGTGGAGTACAAGTATAGACAATTGGAAATACTCCAGTAAAGTAAAAGTACCTCAAAATTGTACTTAAGTACAGTACTTGAGTAAATGTACTAGTTACTTTACACCACTGCACGTCAGTGAAGAAAAAACGCTGGGAACATCCCTAAGTGGCTTTGCAGGGAAACAAGCCCAAAGTCGCTTATAATAAGCAGACCTGGCAACGCTGGCACGCTAAAAGTCAAATTAGCACATGAATGGCCAGTCGGCTGACAGACTTAAATGGTAACTTTTGCCAACCGAATACCAGTCTGTTGCAGTATGGAGTAGTCTGCAATAGTCTGGACGAGTCTGTTTGGTGCGGAGTTGCCTTTAGCCAGAGCACCCTGGATAAGTTTATCCATGACTCGATTTCACGAAAGAAAATTTACGCAATCCTACCTTAGTTACATGGAAATTTAGCTGTGAAGTTAGCCTGGTAGGGACCAGGCTTACAGCCAAGTTTACTTAATCCAGTCCTATTCTGGACACGTCATAATAGACAAACCATCTGTGAAAGTAGCCGATCTACAAGCTCACAACATGTCGCGTTGCAACACGTTGTGAGCTTGTAAATAAGCTATTTTCGGCACAACGGATTTGGTGTTGCAGTGGCGGCATCGAAGAGATGCAAGGCTTTAACACCATATTGGTGCATATAACACCATATTGGGAGGCTTCCACAACGAGGTGGTGATATTAATCTGCTCTTCTCCTTAAATGGGAGAATGGCGAAAGCCTGAAACGTCACAGCAGGACTTTGCAACAGGAGCCCACAGTGTGCAAGCCTTTTTTGCTTTACAACATGGGAAGAGCACCTTAAGAAAGACAGCCATCCATTCTGTCAGTGCAAGAGTTATCTGATTGCTTCTTCACAGTGTACACATGTGATTGACAAGATGAAAAATGTGTCTTGTGTGTACTACGCAACATCTATATTTGCTGTTGATGTTTTTTGTTTGTTTAGTTTTTTCATTGCAGAAGCCATTGGGACTACATGTACATGCTACAAAGCAGCAAGTCAACAGCGCCATGACCGATCACTTCAAACAGGCTTCAGGTCGAAAGTGGTGGTGGGGGCTAAAGAAACAGACTGCAATCAACAACAGAATGAAGTGGTCTTCTTGTCTTTGTGGGCTCCTCAGCTTTATCATCTCGTCAGCGTCAAACAGAAACCTTGCATGTCTAAAACTGATCCAATGTAGTTATTTAGTCACAAGCTCTTTTCATTGGTTAAATATTTTTAAAACCCACAGACACACTTGACCACTTTCGCTTTAAGAAATATTTAAAAATGGTTGATCTAGAAGCTCAAATTCTGTCGCTATGGGTTGTGAGCTTATGGATTCACTAGTATTTTCGCTACTTAAACTCATGGTTCAAGTTTCAAGGTTGTTTTATATTGTTACATCTTGTGCACAGGTAAATGGACTGCATTTATGCATTTAACGCCCTTCTAGTCTTTCCGGCCCTTCAAATCGCTCTACGATGTACTTCACATTCACCCAGTCACACACCGATGGCGGAAGAAACCATGCAAGGCACCAACCTGCTCATCAGAAGCAGTAGGGGTTCAGTGTCTTGCTCAAGGACACTTAGATGATACTTAGCCAGCTTCCTTCCTCTTGTATGTCAAAGTAGGGCATTAATTTACTAAATATTCTAAAATAATAGTCTGCACACTATGGCTTGCAGGGCACCCAGTTAAAAGCTGATGTGTGTTTTCAGACATTTAACCACTTAAAACCCTCAATACTTTGTAAACTTGAGCTTTGATTATACATTTTACTTCCTCGTATGATTCCGGCGAGACATCAAATTTCTCTTTTGGGTCTTGAGTCAAGACCCAGGCACACCAAAGCTAAGTGGTTAAAATGATTGTGACGCTATCAGTGGTGTACCCTCCGTAGAGGCAGGAACTAAAATCTCGCCTCGCATAGAAAATGAAGTAAAAGACTGACTGAAAAACAGGCAGTGAAAAAAATCCAAACAGAATAGTGGCCGTCGGACCATTAGCACGCCTCCTTGTCCATTCACACGGGCAGGCAGCTAATCACCACCGTATCCATTCAGCAGAGCGACCCTCGCCTATATAGTGACAAATGTATGCCTTTGTCTTCCTGCTCTGAGAGCAGCTTGAGCCATTCATTACTAAACTACATGAAGAGACCACCGCTGAAGAATTGATTGATTGATTGTACTTGCATATTGTTTTTATTAACGTTTTTCAGTTTTGTAGTCAGTGTGTGTAGTGTTGTTGTTAACTTGTTTCCCCCGAGATTTTTCCCCGAGGAAAATCTCGCCTGCCCTAAATGTAATTCCTGGGAACGCCACTGTTCCATGAGCTGCTGCAGTGCTGCTGTGCTCTGGTTTTGGGCTCCATGATTGGTCAAGTTCAAGGATTCTGCTATCGACTTTCATGGTCTTTTATAGGAATACGTGAAGCCTGGCTTTACCATCCTGCCTCGACAAGGTCTAGCTCGACAACGTCGCTCCTTTTCAGCCTGGCTTGGCGTTCATGGAACGGAATAAACCAGGCTGTACGGACCAGACTTTGTCAAACCTGGATTTGACTTAAAGCCAGGCTTATTTAATTCTCCTTTCGTGTAATAGGCCCCTGGGCTTAAAGTCAAGGTGAGGGAGGCACCTGCGCACGGGGCACTCACAAAATTGGCCGCTAGACAAAGTACAGTGAGAACTGTCTCTGAGAGGAGCCCAGAGGACAGAATAGGTCTCTGCTTGGAGTTCTGCTGGCCTAGTAAGGTGGCGGCGCATACAGCGAGTCGTGGGTTCGATTCCTGAGCCAGATGACTTTTGCTGTGTGTGACCCCTAGCTGTCTCCCTGGTTCCTGTCTCTCTATACTGTGTACTGTCAATAAAGGCAGAAAGGTTGTCCTTCCTCTCTCACCCTCATCACTTTGCTGTGGATCAATAAGAGGAAGCATGTGATACCTAATTTATACCGATTTTTCATTGCACAATGCAGTTGTTGGATGCAGTATGAAATTGCCTTAATTGTGGCTGTGGGTGTTGCTTCTTATACCAGCCCTTTGCTCGCTGGAATCCATGTGCAGGTCATTTAACAGTCATACTGTATGTGTCAGCTCCTTCTGCTAAACGGCTCACTTCAGAACATTTCTTTCCCGTTTTTTTTTCTTTTTCTTTTTTTAAACATAATTATATGCTAACACTTGACTGTAGCACAATGTAAGTGCGATTTAAGTGCAGTGGCTAACATTTTTATTGTTACACTTTGAAATTCACCTTCTGAAGAAAGAGTCAATGATTTATATGTCAAGTTGAGGCTCGAGTGTGTTTCAAGGAGGATTTCATCTTGTTTTTCCCCAGTGAAGACGTTGCCATTGAGAACACGTTGAGAAGGTTTTTGGTTTCTTTAAGATTTATTCATATGAAAATAATATAACAATAACAGAACATACGAAATGCTTTGAGCTGCATTTAGAGGTGATTGTGTATACAGTGTATCTAATTACTAAGGCTGTCCCCAACCAAATAAAAAAAACTGAAGTTGACTATAAGACTTTCCAATTTTTTGACAACTTGTTTAAATTCCCCTTTCTTCAATAGGAAGCTCCTGCAAATACACGTATGTGCAGTCATGCAAAATGACCTATTGTGGTACTGTGCTTTTCATATTGCAATGCATATTATGTGAATATTTCTGTGATATGACATCTAACTCTCCAGGAGATCATGTATTTAACACTGAGAAAACAAATTATTTTAATGACTACTGCTAATTGACTAAGCCCTTACTAATGTTACCAGTAAGTTTTCTAATGGGCAAATAGGGGGCAGCCCTACTCATTGAATCTTTGCTCGTTAGTTTGTTTATTTAACAACATCATGTCCATCACAACACAACAATAAAACTCATCATTACATTCCCTACTGTTTCTCCTTGTGTGCTCAGCTAATGAAGCCACAACTAGAAACACACTTTTCAACTATCTAGGAGGTTAACCAGAGGTTCTGCTCCTCAGTAGAATCCTGAGTGTTAATTTAACTTTAGAGTGTAAATAAATACTGGGCTTTTTACCCTTGGAACTAACCACTTACACCCTATTTCAAAAGTAGCTAATAGCTGATCTTGTAGATCTGATGCTTTCTGCTATATTTTCTGCTAGCTGCTATCTTGCACATCTTTTGAACAATTTCTCCTATAATGACATGCTCAAAATAGGGACATCACTCAAAGTGGTTAAATGAACACTCTGGATTTTGCTGTGTACATCTGTGGGCAATGAGACTCAGACCTGTTGTTTTGTGCTTCTATTAGGCATCAAATGGTGTTCTCCCCAGTGGGGTTTGACCACAAAATGTGACCAAAAATAAGTGCTTCCAACCAGCATTACAAGGCGTTTAGCTGTGTGGAACCTACACACCCTAAACCAAATGAACTACAGTATAGTACACTAATGCTGTCTACTCCAGTATGGTCTGACTGTTGATTTTACAAGCTAGAGCGTCCTTGGCTGATATGCAATGTCTTCACTGGCAGGTACAGTAGAGGAATGTGCTTAACGTTTGATTGTCAAACAAGGACCCACGGCTCTTGTTGGTGTCAGTAAAGTGCAGGCAACTGTGGGCCAGCGATCCTTGAAAACTTTTAGGACCATAACAGGCCAAAAAAAGCGGGTGCGTTTTTGCAGTTCAGTGCTGTGTAGTGAATGGGTTTAAAGGCTGCTGTGTGTTGGGCCAGTGAAAGGTACACAAGTTATTGTAACTCTGAGAGTGTACAAATGTAACCACAGGTCCATTTAACAATGATGATTTTGCTGTGTATATAGGTGGCCACTTATGCCTGAGTTATACTTAGTTGCAGGCCAGTGTTGTGCACCAAAATAGCAGATCTACAAACTCACAATGCATCGCGCTGCAACGCGTTATGAGCTTGTAGATCGGTGGGTGACAAAGTATAACTCAGGTTGAAGTGTGGAGGTGATTAATCCATGTTGGTTGAGCCAGCAGCTGGAGTGCAAGTAATGGCAACATGCTTTCCTGCTCCTGACGCTTGTAATAGAACATGACATACTGTCTGACTGATTACACTAAGAATTACCTAACCACTCATTCTCATCAAGAAGTCTACTTAATGCCTCCTACACGCCACTGTGATTTGGCTGCTGCCGCTTCGAACTAACAAGAACTACTCAAAAGCCTCACACGGTTTCTCTTACCATCCTCTCTGTCAGGGTCATGCTTTTGTGGCTGTCAGTGGATTTTCAGTTCATTCATGTCATTTCCATAAGGATTCTGTTGGTCCACATGCGTTTGATGGGCATGTGGTCTCCTTCGACACTTTATGCAGGGAATGCAGTAATTTATACCATGCAGGGATCAGATTATGGACAGAAGAGAGGCTGTGTGTGTGTGTGTGTGTGTGTGTGTGTGTGTGTGTGTGTGTGTGTGTGTGTGTGTGTGTGTGTGTGTGTGTGTGTGTGTGTGTGTGTGTGTGTGCGTGCGCATGTGGAAGAAGGAAAAAAGGAAGGAACAGTCCAAAACATTGGTATGCCTGGTCATCTGTGGAAGAACACATTCCCATTCACCAGAGCCAAGCGAAGCCCCCCTGTGGCTTTAGAAAGGGTTGAACTTATATTGATCCATCTGAAATAAATCCTAGTCTTTTAAAATGATATATATGTATATATAGTCTGATCCGTAGATGTGCTCTTGTAACATTTGTGTGACCCTCACCCATATACTGTAGCTTGATATATACTTTGTCACACGACAGTGTCGCTCACCAAAAACACTAGATTTTCAAGCGTTGCATTAATCACTTGAAATACAGCAACACCATCATGCAACAAAGTATAAATTAGGCTTCACGGGTGGCGTGTCAGTGTTTACACAGTTGTTTCGATCTTTTCAATGATTTCTATCATCGACTTTGAGGGCGACAGCAGAGAGCACTCATCCTGATCCCAGAGGCTGCCGGGGCTTGAGTCGCCATCTGTGCTCAACGCATCGTCCCCTTCCTCCTCTGTCTCCTCCTCGCAGGACTCCAGGTAGTGCAGACCCAACGCATTGATGCCAGAGTCCTCAGAGCTGGACGGAGAGGAGCAGTGGTCCATTTTGGGGCCCTTCATGTCACCCACGGGGCCGGGGCTCCCGTGCTCCTTGTACACCGACTGCTGTGCGGGCGCCTGCGCCTGTCGCGGCGGTCGCTTGGTGCCCAGAGGCACGCGAGGGGCGGGGGGTGCAGGCGGAGGAGGTGTAGGTGGACCCGGTGGCTCCGGCATGGGCGGCGGGGGACGCTGCACGTAGCACATCTTGCCGTTGATGCGCTTGACGATGTAGTCGTCCACGAAGAGGTCCGCAATGACACAGTACTTAGGCGACTCGAGGTGAGGCGGGGACTGGAAGCAAGGGGCGACCTTGAGGAAGCGCTCGGCCAAACACACGGACAGGTTCATGGTGTTGCTGTACTCTGACTCAACAGGAGGCACAGATGTGCTGGGCAGCAGGCACACGCTGGTCATGGGTTGGTATACATACTTGCCTAAGGGAGGGAAAAGAAGAGAGAATGTATAACCATGTATGTAATGTATGCAGTGGTGGGAAAAGTACTCAATTGCTTTACTTAAGTAAAAGTATCAATACTGCAGTGTAGAAATACTCTGTTACACGCAAAAGTCCGGTATTCAAAATTGACTTAAGTAAAAGTACAAAAGTATTGGCATAAAAATTTACTTAAAGTACCAAAAGTAAAAGTACTCATTATGTGGCCGAAATGTATATAGAGTGGTTAATATAGGTTTTGTAATAGTAGTCAAAATCTACAAAGTAACAAGTAACTAAAGGTTTTCCAATAAATGTAGTGGAGTAAAAGTACAATATTCGGATCCGAGATGTAGTGGCGTAGAGGTAAAAGTATTGGATATTGGAAATACTCAAGTAAAGTACAAATACCTCAAAATTGTACTTAAGTACAGTACTTAAAGGTAGGGTAAGTGATATTTTTTGGTTAAAAACAAGTATTTTGTTAAAAGGTTAAAGCACTATATTCTGATAGTAATCATTGCTATAGAGTGTTTGTTCAGTAACAGGAGTCTCCCCGTCTCTCCTGCTCTTTAATAAACAGAAAATTCATTTTCAGGTAGGTGTCAAAATCTCAAGCCAATCAGGAGAAAGTACCCATTTTTAAGCTTCATTTTTATAGTGTTCCTTCCAGTTCCAATTGTGTCTGCTCATTTCTTAGTGTCATCACTTCCAATTTCACTTGTTTAATCTATATCCTGATTGAGTTCTCTATCCTAATTGGATCAAATTGGAAATGAAACTGAAACTGAAACATTTTCTGTTTTATAAAGAGCTGGAGAGACATGGAGACTCCATTTACTGAAAAAACACTCTATAGCAATGAGTACTATCAGAATATAGAGCTATTTAACACTTATTTTAACCAAAGAAAAGCACTTACCCTACCTTTAAGTAAATGTACTTAGTTACTTTCCACCACTGAATCTATGACATAAACCATTATAAAACAGATCATTCCAGTTCTTGATGATTGCCTGAACCATTTTTGTTGTAAAATGCTGTATAAACACACACATCTGACTTGCATGTACAGTATAAGTACAACTGTTCGGAGACTTATTGCTTGATTCTACCTTTCTACTGAGAATTCAAATGTACTAATCAAGTTTAGATCATATAAGAGTGCAGATTAATCTTGTGCTCCAAATTATTGAGTAGCCTAGGCAAATTTTCAATGTAATTATTTAGATTGTTTTCTAATAGGTTTGATAAGAAATACAGATACATGACCATTTGTGTTATATGAAGGCAGTGTTAGCTAATGTTATATTATAGTTGTAGATGTTGTTGATGTATCCCCACTATGTACAGTTTTGAGAATGCAGCTGTAACCTGTAATGGATACATACGTATAGCGTAACTGGGAAACACACACTTTTCTAATTGTAAAACCGTAGTCAGAAAATGACCATACTGTACTGTCATGTAAAATACCTTTCAGGAAGTGGCCAGTAATTCCAAATATATAGAGGGGTTGCGGTCAACACAGAAGGTTACTTTCTGAAATTGTAACGCGATGTCAAAACTAAATGTTTTTGTCCCTCCAGCCTTCATCACTGTTGACAGTGTGAAGCACTGATGAAGAACGGAGCGCAGTGGATCACATATTCATGATAAATAATTGATCATATCATCAAAAACCTGATTTAAATGGTGATTGCGTCCTTCTTCGCAAATAGAACGGCATGTAAACACTGTAGTTATAAAAATAAAAATAAAGAAAAGAATGTCATTGTTGGCAGCCCACTGCGTCGTCAACTAACAACTACGTTGCTTGTAGTGTTTCTCTGATGTGTTCATCTGGCTCCCTGGGGGGAACGGAGCTACTGTAGGAGTTGACAGGCCTACGCACCACTTCCTTTCGCTCACTGTCCTTGTCTTTTATTTAACAGGCTGGGGGAACCGCTCAAACAAAATCCGTTCCCGGGTTACAAAGAAAGCAGTCAAAGCACTACAGAGAAAGTGGCTTTTTTTGCACTGCTGAATGGGCAAAGTGTGCATTGCTGAATGGGTATTTTTAGGACTCACAAATGGAACCTGGGCAACGGCAACTTACAGAGTTAGCCATTTTTCTGACTATAGTACTGACTATGGTACTGACTATGGTACTGACTATGGTTACGGACTATGGTGTTGACTATAGTTACTGACCATGGTTAATGACCGTGGTGCTGACTATGGAGACCTGTCACTCTCACCCCGATAGTCAGCATATCTCTGCTGTCCAGCAGCAACCTGCTAACTCCAAAACGCTAATTTTCCAGGAAATTAAGAAAACCGTGTATTTTCAAAACCAAGCAATACTGCCTCATCAAAGTTGGTATAGTGACTTTATATATTGTCAGATACTTGCATGTGTCATTATATTATAACCACTTTACCCAAATCCAGCTCAAATGGAATTAGGAGTTTTGTCCGAACAGAAATCCAGCTCAAATGGAGTTAGGAGTCCGAACAGCTGACAATAGCTCCAATCGCACGGAGGGAGAGATTCCAAATGGGTCTAAATTCCAAATGATCTCCAAGCTCACAACGCATCACAACGTGTGAATTAATGCCCTGATGCTTCATGACACATATTATGTAGGCCTACAATAATAAACAGGAGTTACAGGACTTTAAATATTACAATAACTTCTGCAAAGAGGGGTTCACAGAGTTGGAGTTTCAGTAGAACTAGTGCGACAGACATGCTATGAACTCCTTTCTTGTCACAATGCTCTCCTCATTAAACACTTCATAGATTTTAGAAATAGAATTACTTGTTTTCATAACATTAGCGTCATTGCTAAGTTTGATAAACAGGTACACTGCATAGTTTTAACGGACTACGGGGGGGGGAAAACAGCGTCGTTACTGTTTGTTTATGTGCTGGTCCTCCTGTCTATGTTCACTCACTCACTGCGCAGTGCGCTATGCTCTGAGCTGTAGAACAGCAGCAGGAGAGGAGAGGGGGGGAGTTGTGTGGTTTTGACGGACAGTTTGAGGATCCAATGGAGTTGGGAGGTTTTGTCAGAGGCGCTTTTTAACACTTTTCATTGGTTCAAAAACATTTTTTTTACACAGACGTAAAGGGTGTTCAATAGCGTTGATTTATGAGAAAAAAATAAGCTGAAAATGGAGTTAGCTGTTTGGTCCTGGACACCGACGATATGCTTTGAGAAGCTGGTGAGAGAAGACATCTGCTCCATACTACCTGCCGAACCGACGGCAGGTGTTGAGAATGGGCAGTATCACATCCCTCAGCATTGGAGCACCCCAAGGATGCGTCCTGAGCCCTCTCCTAAACTCCTTGTACACGCATGATTGTGCAGCTACACATAACTCCAACATCATCCTGAAGTATGCTGATTACACGACAGTGATGGGTCCGATTATCAATGATGAGTCTGCCTACAGAGATGAGACCAGTTTACTGGCACTCTGGTGTACGTGTTACAGCCTGGTAGGGAAACTGCACTGACCGAGAAAAGAAAAACCTACAGTGCACAATAGGAGGCGAGCTCCCCTCGCTCCAGGAACTGTACAAGAACATGGGTGCATAGTCAAAGTTCAGCGCATCATCAAGGACAGGCACCACCCCAGCCACAAACCGTTCAAACCCCTACCACGACTGCGGCCTGGCAAGGTGGCCTACCTTAGTATCAAGAGCCAGACCACCAGGTTTATGAACAGCTTCCACAAGGCTACCATCAGACTGTTGAACAAGGCATGACTACCGCCTGTCATAAGGTTGGCCTTGGACTTTTGCTTTCCTCATGGACCTACCTATGGATTATACAAATTAAGCAACCTTTTTTTTATATATTTTTGGGGAGTTTTCTGCCTTTATTTGGATAGTACAGTAGAGAGAGACAGGAAACAGGGAGAGAGGGGGTGACGCAGCAAAGGTCGTCAGGCTCGGGAATTGAACCCACAACTCGCTGTCAGGCTGCAATTAGAGCCTATATGTGGCATGCGCCTTAACCACTAAGCTATCGACGCCCCCAGTAAAGCAACCTTTTGTGGAATATCTGGTTGAACTTTACACTTGCCGATTCTCTGTATCTTAATCTCATGTACAACACACTGATACTCTTCTGATGTCATGAATAGCTGCTATGCTCACGCACCTTATTTCTAAACCTCATGTACATAATGTTTGGATAGATATGCTATGTGTAAATATATAGATACCCTGTTGTACCCTTTACTTACTCTCTTTATTACTTCTCCCCCCCCCCCCCTTCTTTATTTTCTTTCTCTTTCTGGAAACAATCAAAAACGATGGCGCTTGCACAAAAAAAGAATTCACCCACTGTTTTACACCTGTAAACCTGTAACATTAACGAGTGTCAACGAGCGTCAGCTGGACAGTGACACACACACACACACACACACACACCTCAGCTGTGCTGAACTGAAAGTGAGCTAGTTTTTTTTTTTTTATCCCTTGAATATGACTGAAGACATGATCATGTTTACTGTGATTATGGTAAGCTTACATTTCATATCACAAACACCATAGAATAAAAGCTCCTGTAACTGATTTTTTTACGGCAAATATCGGCCAATACCGATATGTGGCCGATATATCGGTGCATCCCTATTAATGACCATGGCACTACTGACTAGGGTGCTGACTATGCTTAATGCTATGGTTTTGACCATGGTACTGACTATGGTTAATGACTATGGTTAATGACTATGGTGCTGACTATGGTGCTGACTATGGTTAATGACCTTGGTACTGATTATGGTGCTGACTATGGTTTCTGACTATGGTACTACTGACTATGGTTAATTACCATGGTTCTGACTATGGTGGTGCTGACTATGGTGCTGACTATGATGCTGACTATGGTTACTGACTATGGTGCTGACTATGGTGCTGACTATGGTTCCTGACTCTGGTACTGACTACGGTTAATGACTATGGTTAATGACTATGGTGCTGACTATGGTTAATGACCATGGCACTACTGACTAGTGCTGACTATGCTTAATGCTATGGTTTTGACCATGGTACTGACTATGGTTAATGACTATGGTTAATGACTATGGTGCTGACTATGGTTAATGACCTTGGTACTGATTATGGTGCTGACTATGGTTTCTGACTATGGTACTACTGACTATGGTTAATTACCATGGTTCTGACTATGGTGGTGCTGACTATGGTGCTGACTATGATGCTGACTATGGTTACTGACTATGGTGCTGACTACGGTGCTGACTATGGTGCTGACTATGGTTCCTGACTCTGGTACTGACTACGGTTAATGACCATGGTACTGACTATGGTGCTGACTATGGTGCTGACTATGGTACTGACTATGGTGCTGACTATGGTGTTGACTATGGTTATTGACTGTGGTGCTGACTGTGGTTACTGACTATGGCGCTGACTATGGTGACTAAATTCATGGTGTTTTCTAAATCCCAAAACATAGATTACTTCAATATGGCTGGACGACAAACTTAATTTCAAATATCACATTGATAATCTGTTGGGAAACTTTGTCAAAAGATTGGCTGCCTATATAGAAATAAAACTAGCCTCCCCTTGCTCTGTAGGAAAAGGATGATCAAAGCCACATTCTTATCAGTACTGGACTATGGGAATATAATCTATCGTCATGCAGCTGCCTCCACACTCAAGCCCTTAGACTCAGTTTACCACTCAGCTCTGAGGTTTATTACTGGTGACAAAGTTATACTCATCACTGTGTCCTGTATGATAAGGTGGTCTGGTCTTTTCTGACTGAGAGATGCATTAATCATTGGTACCTTTTCATTTGCAAAGCCCTGGTTGAAAAATTACCATCATATATTACGTCCATGTTACATCAGAACCCTAGTCGAATTTTTACTTGCTCTAGGGAAGGGCTAGTCCTTCAGGTTCCTCGTGCCAGATCTGGGAAAAACTGCCTTCAGCATTGGTGCAAATATGTTTTGACACAGAATCAAATGTTTTATGGTCATGATTCACCAGGAGCCTGGATGGCTTGGTTCTATGCATAAAATAATTTATATAAATATTTTCAGAAATCTCTATGGGGAAAATGAATGGGTTTTCTAACTGTGGCACCACAAAATGCCCACCACAAAATGCCCTATAGTTAATGACTTTGGTACTGACTCTGGTACTATGGTTAATGACTATGGTGCTGACATTCGTTACTGACTATGGTGCTGACTATGGGGGTGACTATGCTGACTATGGTGCTGACTATGATACTGACCATGGTTAAGAACCATGGTACTAACTATGGTGCTGACTATGGTTACTGACTATGATGCTGACTATGGTTAATGACTAAGCCTATGATACTGACCATTGTTAAACCACCTTTAATCCATCAAAGTAGCTACACCCTTGTAATTGAGTTAAACGTGCATGTGCAGGAGAGGAGACACAGTGTTGGGAGGCAGGTAGGAAGCTGGTGCTAACACATTTTGTACACACTGCTCAATCAGGAAGCAGTAAATGTTGATAAAGATTAAAGGAGTCATGGGAGTAGTGCTCTTGTTAATGACAAAAAGTCAACGGTCCATGGTCAAAGCAGAGTGTTCAGTCAGATAGATAGCTGAGACAAATAATAAGCTGAAGCCTTTAAAGACAGTGTGTTGACATTTAGTGTTTTGCTTTAGTACAGCTAATTGCTTTCATCCAGATGGAGAGTCAGTTCCCACTCCTTCGTACGACAGTGTCACATGCAGAACATTGCCAATGTATGAGCTCACAAAATGTGTCGCATCTTCAATGAGATGTGAGCTTGTAGAAGATCTACTATATTCAGCAGGCGACACTATAGTACGATCAAGTATATTATTAGTGTGGGGATAGACAGATGTACTTAACTGTACAGTATACTTAGAGACAGACAGACAGACAGACAGACAGACAGATGGAGCTTACTCCATGTAATGTATCTTTATCTTTGTGTATCTTAAGTTCTAAGTTTTATGTGCTTGATGTTGTGAGCTAAAGAGAGAAAGGAATAGATTTGAAAAACAACACCTTTGTAATGTTTAGTAGAGGCTCAAAATGACTGCAAAAAATTATAAATAATAATAATTAATGTACCTTATGGAAGAAATATTGGATTTTAAATGATTTGAGCCAGAACGATTCTGACATCTACTGTAGACTTCATATTCTATCTAATTGCATGGAATCTATAATATAAACTCAATAATTAACATCTACCCAGCTAGCTACCATTTCAGCTTCCAAGTGCTATATTAATGATATGAACAGGAGGTTCAACAGAAACCTCCAGAAAGCTGGAGAGACAATAGAGTTGTCATTTTTATCTCACTGTACTTTATTCTATTTAATTTTATTATTTTGCACAAACACTGCACAGGGAGAAACCTAACACAACCGGTGGCTGACAGACAGTAGTAGACACTGCATATGCAATTCAAGCAGTATCAATATTCATGTATGTTCTGCCCCTCTGTCGAGCCCAATACTTGAGCTTGGGCTGTCAGGCTGCAATTAGAGCCTATATGTGGCATGGGCCTTAACCACTAGGCCATCGACACCCCCAGTAAAGCAACCTTTAGTGGAATATCTGGTTGAACTTTACACTTGCCGATTCTCTGTATCTTAATCTCATGTACAACACACTGATACTCTTCTGATGTCATGAACAGTATATAGCTGCTATGCTCATGCACCTTATTTCTAAACCTGCATTGTGATTGCATGACAATGTCATTGCATGACAATGTCATTGTTGGGAGTTCTCTGTGCTCAATCCCAAGTGTGTGCGTGTGCGTGTGCGTGTGTGTGTGTGTGTGTGTGTGTGTGTGTTAGAGAGAGAGAGAGAGAGAGAGAGAGCGTGGGAGTGAGATCCGTCTCCAGCCCCTGCTGAAACCCCTTAAGGGGCAAACAGTGAGGGGGTCTACAGTACCGCTGCTCTCCAACCCCCTGCTATTACTCCTCCTCTCCTCTGCTGGGGCCTGGGCCAGTGTTTGGCCACCGACTACAGAGCTTAGATTAATGCAGGAGCCGGTTTCTGTGAATAATGCAGCATGCACTGCCCTCTCTTTCATAGAGCCTGACATTACTCTGGCCAAACCTTAACTCTCCTGTCAGCCATCAGAATGTGGCCAGGAGGAAATACTGAGACCAATGTTCACTGTAGTGTAGACCAGCAAGGTTCAATAATGCAGTCAAAATGGACTATTCCCACTCTCTGATTCATCTTTTTACATTGATGGTTTTGCACTCACTGTTTTGTTTAAATGGTAAATGGTGCATTTATATAGCGCTTCTATCCGAAGCGCTTTACATTGATTGTGCCATTAACCCATTCACACACACATTCATACACCGATGGCGGAGGAAACCATGCAAGGCACCAACCTGCTCATCGGGAGCAATTAGGGGTTCAGCGTCTTGCTCAAGGACACTTCGACACTAACTCTAGGGGAGCGCCCCAGCCCGGGATCGAACTGGGAACCTTGCGGTTTTCCAGTTCACTCTACCCGGCCACTCTACCCCTGAGCCACTGCCGCCCCCGTTTATATTATAGACTTCGTATGTGTTGATTTATTTAGGTAGGAATGTGTAGAGAGATAGGAAGTGAAGGGCAGAGGGGAGGACCAACATGAACAACCATAGTATATGCAACCATATACTCAGCATGCTACCCAACCAGCCACCGGCACACCCTGTCACTGTTTTTAATAATTTATATAATCCACCATCTACTGTATACTGTAGGTAACAAATTTTTAACTGTTTGAATCAAAACCAAATATTTTAGCTTATTTTAGATTTGTGTCATGCTTCAAAGTTGTTGCTGTGCCCATTTGGCTGGCTGCTAAAGTATTGTCTGCTCAACTGTCTGCTGTTCTTTGTGGCTAAATCTGTCCAACAAAGGGGGCTGATAACATAGACAGAATACAGAGGAAAGCAGGCTTCAACAGTGGGACAGTTTGACCCAGTGCCAAGAGAAACTCCTTTCCTGTTTCCTATTTCATAGACCCAATTATCATGCTGAACCTAGAGGCACTTGTTCTGGGAACATGCTTTACCATTCACTTTATTTTTCTACAGTATGTGATGCTCATGTGAACATGCAAAACAGATCTATCTTTGACTTTGTCTCTGTGCACATTTTTTAGAATTGATTGCATACAACAGCTACTGTACTACGCAAAGTAAAAAAAGAAGAAGAATTACACGAGAACAAAATAGGAATCTTTAGAGTGCAGCATGATTGATGAGATTGTTCAGGATTGATTGTGTACTCTCAGTGTGCTCTCTTATTATTAGGATGATTGGTGATTGTAATCAATTTACAGAGGATTTCCGACCAGGTGGTTCCAGTACAGCTGTGAGCATACAGTATCTACTCATCAGACATGACATATGGGCAGTGACACTAAACATAGCTAATTAATGGTAATGAGCGAGACTTGGGCTGATGTTGTCACCAGCTGTGAGGACTGCCTCCACCTGCACTGAATTACAGTTTTGCCTTTTCCAAAGCAGTGTTTCACTAAAGCTACACCTGAAAACCTTATAGGCATACAGCACCATATTGTCTTGTCATCCCTTGCAATTACGTTTAGTGTCATGCAAGGGTTAGGACATTTATTTCAAAATAATTTGCAGTAGCATGGAGAAAATAAAGAAAAGGCCAAATGGACATTTTTTCCAAACTTTTTCATCAACTGTAAACTCAGACAAGATAATGGAAATACTTATACTTGGGAAGTAAAATGCTAAATACAGCAGCAAAATCACTCAGCCCAATTTCATTCACACATTGACCTTTTGTGTTGGTTTTGCCTGAAATCCCATTAAAGAAAAGTAATTAAAAAAGGCTGTCTAGCACAGTTCCCTTTGGGGTTTTCAGAGTTATCAGCTTCAGAACAAGTTAGCAGTCCAAGTGACAATTACTGTATGTGCACGTTCAAAATTCAAAAAGTACAGAAATGGAGAGGAGTGGAGGTTTGACAATATTAACATGGTTTTGCATCAGTGGAGCAAAATGGTATGAAGGGAACAGAGTAGGCTGGAATTACATGCAGAGGCACGCTGCTATATGTTCCTTGCTGTGTGGCCTTGGTGGTTATGCCTGATTCAGCAGTCTAAGTCTGCATTTTCTCCCCATGGTGCATGATTGTTCCACGAGGTGAAACTCTAGCACTGGATTACCGTTGAAAGGAACATAGAGGTGAAACGCTTGTAAAGCCATAGGCTCTAACTGACTTTTTTTCTAAAGAACATAAAGCTTCTGCTCAAAGGATGTGCTGAAGTAAATTATTTAATATGCACAAAACAAATATATTCTTTGCCAAAACCAAAATATTAATAAATTGTATATCATATTTCAAAGATTAGTACTGTGATAGGGTCAAGTATAAATCTAATCAGATGACACAACACTCAGCAGACTTCACTGAGAAAAATAAACCCTGGGTATGGTTTATAATAGATACTGGATATGTCTTTCTGTCACATCATACATTTCAAATTGCTAGGCTCAGGCTCATCCCAGATGCAGACAGACAAATAAATCCAAAGATTACAATGTGATTTCTGCAGTCACACGCACTAAGCTGTCACTACTGACTGGTGACGTTGGCTGTGATTGTCAATGTCATTGATATGAGATAGGATGAATAGGGACACCAGTCAGAGGTAAGATGGTCAGGGTGGGTCAGCTTTCTTGAACACAGTATCAAATTAAAGACCATACAGTGGTCTGGCATGTTTAGTCCATTGACTACTACTCATGGTACTTGAAAATACTGTTGACAATTTCCAAAGCATACTGAGGTTTGTTTGATTTTCGAGGAAGCCATTGGATTCCATTCATTCATTTCAGTATGGTATGAAAATCAATGTTTTCATAGAACAGTGGATTGAGGAAGTGGGTAGTCCAATATGGCCCTGCAAGTTTACAAATTGGAGGTAATAAATGAACTTTAATATGGGTGGAATATGCTCAAATCACTGTTCAATAATCACTTTTGTGTTCACAATACAATTACATGTAAATAAATAAATATGTCCTTGACTGTATGAATTAATAATAAGCTGTATGACTGCTTATTTCTTCCTGGCATTTGGACAATGGTTATTAAACTGGCAATAATTACCCACGTTTATTTATGGAGAATTGCACTCTAAATCAGTAGCTCTTGCAGATTCTGCTTGTAGAAAAGCATCTTTGTTTATTTTACATAACAATATGAACTAGAAAGTCTCTTCCAAAGATGTCATCAATCAACTTATATGTTATTGAATGGAAACCTAGTTGTAAACAAAAAATTTGAATATCTCTTCATTCCTATCCAACACAAATATGTATGATATAATGCTAACAAACAGATGTAACCATTTGCATTACGAACATAAGTGCAGTCTCCGCTCCACTCAATTAATGTGGGTTCACAAAAATGACACAGGATGTCCTTTCTTTGTTTCTTAGTGGATTGTGTATTAAATGTAGCACCTCCTGCAAGCAATCATGTTGTTATTCACCTCAAATGAATGTGACATTTTTGGTATCACAATACATTGTGTGGCCATGTGCCTATTATGACTGAGATCTCATATCCAGAGTCAATGCAATGTGGTTGCTCTCTAGACTGGTGTCTGGCTCTGAAACATAATGTAATGTATTCATAATCAGACACGCTTCCATAATGGAGGAGGCTACAAACCATATTGTAAACACTGACAGCATATGAAGATCAGGATAATTTTTTATAGTATTATATTGATTCACTCACGTATCTGTCCATAAAGTAATAGTTTGCAGTTAGCAGCAATACACTAGCTAAGCTTACACAATAAAATCATCGCGATATTAAGCTATACTTTAACGCTGAGAGTGTATCGACCCAAATGGACCCAAATGGTTTCCAAATGACACTCAGATTATAGATTTTCTGTAATTGGAATATTATTATTTAAAGTATTTCTCTCATGTGAGAGAGCAAAGCAAAAGCACAAGGTATGTTTTTGTTTTTATTTACTACGATTAAAATTCCTCATAGCCAATGCACACCCTAACCAGTACCTGTCTGTAGACTAGGCGCTTTAGCGTTATAGTAAGGTAGGCTACTACTGAAAGTATGAATATTGAAATGCATGCCTATTATTATGAACAATGTATAGGCTAGCACATTATTCGTAAACGATGCCATCAGGACAGCCTAAATGGGATTGGATTGGAACAATTCCTCCACCTTAGAATTCCTAATGTTTCAATATTCTTCACGTTGACAAGGCTATATAATTATTATTATTTAAAAAAATATGAATTAAAAACAAATTCAATGGTTTTTGAATAAATTTAAAAAAATCTGAGAAATCCCATAAATGAGAAAACAAATGTCTACAAGCTCACAACGTGTCCGATGCCACATGTTGTGAGTGAGCTTGTAGATCTGCTATTTTCACTAGCTTGGGTCCCGCGGGGGAGACATCAAATTCCTCTTTTGGGTCTTGAGTTAAAAAGTTTGGGAGCCACGGGCATTTAGAACTTACAGTGACACCAGCCCAGGTGACAGCACCAGTGCAGCTTGAAGCACTTCCCATGGCTGTGCGTCGCGCAGATGGACAGGCCGTCACAGGGCAAGAAGTCGGGTCTCCCCGCGCAGCTCCGAGCCAGAGCTTGTGCCTCGTCCAACTTCTCACTCTTCGGACACTTACGTGCTCCCGAGGCAGCCATGCCAACATTCCTGGATCAGATCGAATCCCTGACTATTGTATGCAATCCACCACCACACACATAAGAGACCGAGACGGGATTATAGTCTATGCGAATACCGAAAGACTCGCCCCAAAACACAGTCGCCCCGGGGCAAATCCGGTGGTATTCACCTCGTAACCCCAGTAAAACTATGCCAAAAACCTAACCCCTTATGTTATTCCTAAACGTAACCTCAGTAAAACTATACCTAACCTTATTCCTAACCTTAACCTCAGTGAAACTGTGCCTAACCCTAAACGTATTTCTAGCCGTATCGTATCCTCAGTAAAACAAATACAAGAATACAAGAACCGCTGGTCCGCGAAAGAAATGGGGGCGAGGGTGTTTTGGGTCGAGTCTTCCGGTTACCAGTCTATGCAGCCGGTTCGAAAATTCAGAGAAACGGCGCGTGGAAACGAATAGGTTTATAACCCAGAGCAACTTGCTTATAAATAGTCCTAAAAAAACAGACGTGTCCCACAAAAGTACGAAATAATCAGTTCGCTCAGTGAAATTCCAAATTTAAAGCCACCCGTGTCCGTGTTCCATAGATCTATCCATCTTCGTCTCTCTTGTCGAAACGGTCTTCTGTCTCTCTGCGCGCTGCTGACGCGCGCTGGAAACAAGCATCTCCTCCCAAGTCAACTTCATCACCAAACGGGAGGAGTCCACGCGCCGGCCAGCTGCTGCTGCTGGGCGCACTCCAAACACTGTAGTTGATCCCCTTTATAGCCAGTGGTGGTGGAAAAAGTGCTCCCATTTTTTTTTACTTAAGTAAAAGTATCAATACTGCAATGTAGAAATACTCTGTTACACAAGTATAAGTCCGGAATTCAAAATTTACTCGAGTAAAAGTACAAAAGTATCGGTATCAAAATGTACTTAAAGTACCAAAAGTAGAAAGTATAGGCCTACTCATTATGCAAAAACAGAATGTCCCATTTCACAAGTTTTCAAATGTATAAAATGTTAAAAAAAAAAGAAAAGAAAAGAAAATCATTTGAAAATAGCAGATCTACAAGCTCACTATGCATCACATCTCTATGCATTGTGAGCTTGTAGATCGGCTATTTTCAAATGGCCGAAATGTATATAGGGCTGAAGTGGTTAAGTTTTGGAATAATAATCCAAATCTATTAAGTAACTAAAGTTTTCAAATAATTGTAGTGGAGTAAAAGTACACTATTTGCCTTTGAGATGTAGTGGAGTAGCAGTAAAAGTACTGAAAATTGGAAATACTCAAGTAAAGTCAAAATTGTAAGTACAGTACTTGAGTAAATGTACTTAGTTACTTTACACCACTGATAATAGCAGTCTTGACACAAAGTTAAGGAATACTCTATTTCTGTTTCTCTGTGAATTCATTTGCCGACATTATGCATAATAGCCTAGGCTATTGGTTGTATTGGTTGTTGTTGAATTTGATTTATATAGATGGATTTTAGTTGGTGTGGGCACTGGGAAGTCTGCATTTTCCTGCTCCTCTCATCACTGCCGCCGGTAAGCATAAGGTTCTTAGTTTGAGGGCAGTTCTTGGAAGATGTTTAGTCTGCATCCAAATCCTATTTGTTAAATATTCTTTATGTCACCAGCATCTTCCAAGCTGCTGTAGCACAGGCCATGTGTGTGTTTTGCAGGCTATATGGCTATTCACAAGGTTTTTAATTTATTACCAGTGGTTTGAAAATGTTCACTCTGCACCTACATCCTATGAGCTTAAGTATTTAGTTATCACATTCATTATTCATAATTTATCAACTGCAATGAAACAAGGAGCATGGTGGCTCACTGTGTTAAGAAGCTTGATACATATTCCCCAGGTCCGGGGTTCAAATCTGGCCAAGGGTGGCCTACTATTGAATGGTCTGATAAAACGTGATAATCTCCCATTCAATGCATTGATAGCATCCGAATGGGGTGGTATTGAAGACTAACATCCATATAACACTTAAGGCACAAGGAAAACCATGATGAAAAACATAGCATGGTGGCTCACAGTGTTAAGACACTCTCTACTTGTTCCCAAGCTCCTATAGGTTCAAATCCCTCCAAGGGGTGGCCTACTCGTTACAGCCAAGCATCTTTTGAAGACTAACATCCATAATAACACAAAAAGTGATGACACAATTAAGGAGCATGGTGGCTCACTCTGCTAAGACACTCTCTACAGTACATGTTACCAAGGTCCTGGGTTAAAATCCTAACCAAGGGTGATCTCGGGGTAGGTTTTTGGCATAGGCATGGGGGTGCAATGCCCCACTAAACGCCATGACTGCCCCACCAAACCAACATTCAAACATACCTAATTTCAAAAAGAACTATTTTTAACTATTTGAAACACTACAACTACTGCACCAAACCGACACCGCTTCATCCCAAAATTTGGACAACTTCCAAAATGTTGTGTTCATGTCTTTTTAGTATGTCCGAAAGATTATTAGTAACTAAATAGTATGTGAGATGCAAGACAACTAATCAACTATGAACCATGGTGGTACAGTGGTAAGATACAGAACTTGAGAAATAGAGATAGCAGATTCTGCCATCTATATTTCTCAAATTCTGTATCTTACAACTGTAAGATACAGAACTGTAAAGTTGGTTCAAATCCATCTTTTGTAAGATTGTCACTCTGCATATTAACTCCACTCTGTATCTAAATGCTAAATAAGTAATCATTTGTTACAAAAGTCATGCATGCTTCTGTGGTGCGGGAGATAAGTCTGTGCTTTGAAAACCTAAGTTTCTTGGTCCAAAACCAAGGTTGAGTATTTTTTCCTGGCTGAGTTTGTACCTGGCTCTAATCTTTCAAGATGGTTCCACCTTTTGAGAAAACATAAAATGCTTAAAACTTTTTAAGTAAATAAGAAGAAAAAAAAAGCTTAAATTAATTTAAAAAATCACATCAATATATAAATGTATTAAGCTCTTCCCTCTGGAGGTGGGCTCCCTCCCCTATACGGAGCCAAAAGAGGGAGTGAGGATGGAGGTGGGCTGCCTCCATGCTCTTGGCCTTACAGAAAAATAAGAAGAAGACTGGCATGGCCTGACTAATATCACTGCGTAGATATTAGGGCTTTCCAGGCTAACTATAGCCTACAGGGTCTACACATATTAGCCATCTGTAAGAAGCCTAATCAAACTAAGCCAAGTCTACCCATTTACAGCAGAAATACAATTCAATTTACAGCATAATCCAAATATAATTAATCACTGAATGAGGTGTTTAACTAAATATTTACTTACTGACAGCCACAACAGAAGAAAAAAAGCTTATTTCTGAGCTTGTTCTCGATCAACCTAATTATACATCCTGCCTCCTGGAGTTAACATGTGACTACCACACAAAAGATTTTTTAACACAGATGAAGCTTCTCCATTTTCCTTGTGCCACCAGGTCTTTCACACAACACTCTCCCTGACAGAATGATAGAATTTGTAAATCTGTACGTCCATGATCAGGGTTCATTATAAGATATGTGCCAACTGTAAAAAACTGAAATCAGCTGTTTTATACATTGCTTTTCTTCTTTGAGACCGTCTCTACTCTACTTCACACTCATGAAATGCCAGTATTCACTGAGATATTAAACTCGCTTGTTATCCAGTGTGACATCAAATACATGAATCAACTTGGCTATGAGAGCTTGCTTACCTAACCTTTTTTATGTCAAATGTTCTCTTTAATATTGTGGTTTCTGATTGCCTAATTGTTCTTTTAAATAATAGCTCCACATTCTGATAGTAGGCTACTCATTGGTATAGAATGTATGTTCAGTAACAGGAGTCTCCCTGTCTTTCCAGCTCTTTAGTAAGCAGAAATTCCATTTTATCCAATCAGGAGAGAGAACTCACACAGGATATAGATTCAACAAGTGATGACACAAAGAAATTAGCAGACAAAATTGGTACGCTTTCCTGATTGGCTAATGATTGGGGACTCACCTGAAAATCTATTTTCTGTTAATTATTAAAAGGATCCCTGGCTAATAAGCCAAATTTGACTTATGTATTATTGCCCTCTATAACTAAAATGTAAAATGAAAAACACCTTAAATACTTTAGTTATTTTACTTTTACTCAAGGGGGTCATATTTTATTAGCATATGCATTCCATAGGGCTGACAACCTGCCACGGGTGTTGTCCCCCTTCAGTAAAGGATTAACTATTTCTAAAATAAATCAAATATTTAAGGTGTTTTTAATTTTGGTTATAGACGGCAATTATAATGTATTAAGGCACATTTGGCTTATTAGCCAGTGATCATTTAAAGAGGTGGAGAGGCCCGCTACTAAACAAACACTCTATAGCAATGATTACTATCAGAATTTATATAATAATGTTAAAGTTTAGACAGAATAGAATAGCCCATAAAACTGTTATTTGGGCAGCTAAATATTTAAAACCCTAATCAAAATATGACAGTGGATAAATCATGATAATGTATAAGGTATGTAAGTACAGTACATTCAGACAATTTTCAAATATATTTATTAAGGCAACATGAGAATAGGTTTGCATACATGATTTGTACATATAGACATTAAGATCATAATCAGTGCTAGCCAAACAATGGCAATGCAGCAGTGTAAAGTATACTGTGCACAGTTTGCAGACAGCTGTACATTGGATTTATGGTTAAGAATTAGATGCATTTTAATATCAACATATGTCAGTAAGAATCAGAATCGTCCAGCAGCCTACCTCTGAACAAGGCTCTACTATTATACTCTCATAGCCACTGGCATGAATCTTGAGATATTAGCAATCACGCAAAGGTAAAGTATAATAGCCCCCAGTCATTACAGTCAACAATGATTTTAATAAAGGATACTGTATAATGAGAGATTAAAGCTGATATCTTAAATTAGATTTAGAGTTGGCTGCGGAACCCCTTTATGATCTCGTTCCACTTCTGGATAGGGGGGCTGCCGCTGGCCACCAGCTTCCTGAGCAGACTGCTGGGCTCCAGGTAAGGGACATCTTGGTGGACCTGGTGGTAATGCTCCAGCCTCTCCAGGACCCTCGCTAGCCCCACCGTGCCTGCATAGAACATGGGACCCCCGCGGTGCCTGGGCCAGCCATAACCAAACACATAGATGGCATCGATGTCTTCAGGCCCTGCAGCTATGCCGTCCTCCAGAATACGGAAGCCCTCATTGATCAAGGGGTAGAAGCAGCGCTCTAGCACCTCTTGCTGGTCGATGCTGCGTGCCACCAGGCCGTGCCGGGCTCGGTACTCCTCCAGAAAGCTGTGCAGCCTTGGGTCAGACCTGGGTGTTCGACCCCCGGGTCCATCATATAGGTACCAGCCTCTGCCTGTTTTTTGACCAAACCAGCCCTGCTCGCAGATCAAGTCTGCCAGAGGGCTGTACCTGCGACCTTGCCGGACTCTCATTGGCTTCCCCGGTGCCATGTCAGGCCCCGTCTGCCCATCTTGCTTCCTGATCCTCCAGCCCACGTCCAACCCAGAGAGGTCAGACATTGTGAACACGCCCATGGCCATGCCAAACTCCTCCAGCACCCGGTCCACCAGCTCAGGGGTCGCTCCCTCCTCCAACAGGAAGTTGGCTTGCTCCAGATATGGCTTCAGCATGCGGTTGCCCACAAACCCTGGACAGTTGCCCACAGCCACACTGACTTTACCCATCCTCTTTCCCAGATGCATGGCAGTAGCCACCGCATTGGGGGAAGAGCGAGGACCGTACACCACCTCCAAAAGCTTCATGACGTGGGCCGGGGCAAAGAAGTGCATCCCCACCACCAGCTCAGGTCTGCTGGTTTGAGAGGCCAGGCGGTCCACATCTAGACCGGAGGTGTTGGTACACAGCAGGGTACCAGGTTTGCACACAGCGGACAGCTGCTGAAACAGTTTCTCTTTCAAGGTCATGTCTTCAAAAACGGCTTCAATGATAAGGTCAACCTCTGTCACAGCCTTGAGGTCAGGGCTGTACTGGACCAAATCAACGGGAGAAGCCACCCCGCGTCTCTGAGCCCCGCGCTCCAACATGTCCGACACCGCCTGCTTCGCCTCAGCCAGCTGCTGCTGCGTCTCCACGGCAACCACAGATATCCCGGTCTGAGCCAGAGCCACAGCAATACCTCTTCCCATGGTGCCCAGGCCTGAGGGACAGACAACACCAGGTCAGCATGGTGCTACTTTGAATCTCCTCCACATTGACTCGTAAATCACATCCGACTAATCAAAACATCTGTTAATGATACTGTTAATCATCAACCTATACATAATTAGGAATTTAACAGTAGAAATACATTTTTGAATAATATGCACTTGCCAGATTGAAATTGTGTTCAGCATGACTGCGCATGCTAAATAACACTTATTTTCTAAGCCTTGCATTTTTTCCCCTGATGCACAAGCTGGTGAGTTCCACATATCCAGATTGTCTCACATCCACTCCCCTCTGCTGGGAGAAGAGTGTTTACCCACTTAAACCCAGATTGACTGTAAACGAAGGCCTATTCTCCACACACAATATGTCCAAGAGGCTCACATTCCAATTCTTCAGATTAGGGTTAAAATGAACAATGAACATGGCGATATGGTTCCAATATGTATTCCTGGATATATATAAGAGTTAAGAGAAAGAGAAATTTAATTAGCCTGGAGACAGTACCAATGACAGCTGCTTTGCGGACAGGTACAGGCTTGCTGGTGTCCCAGTGGGCTCCGCTGGGCAGCCTCCACCTGCCCACAGCTCTCTGTGCAAAGAAGCAGTACTGCAGGGCCCGAGCCTGGTCAGAGTTGAAGAGGGTGGCCATCAGTTTACTCTCCTGCTCCATGCCCTCTAGGTATGGCAAAGTGGCAGCAGCCCTCACTGCTTGGATGCACGCAATTGGAGCCGTGGCTCCACGGGAACTCCTGTGCACCCGCTGCATCGCCCCCTCAATCAGAGCATCAAGGTCTGGGGGAGCAGGACACGGACGTGTGCTTAGACGACGGTGGCCATCTACGGGTTTTCCTGAAACCGGGACATTAATGAGTAATCTGGAGTTAACGGTGAAACAGAAAAGTGCTCAATGATACAGACACAATTTTCATGCTACTTTTTTCGTTTTAATACAGGAAAGTATATAACCAACTCCTGTCAGCATTTTACCAATTTTCAGAGAGCGCTCAGTGGAGTAGGACTCGGTATGCAGGATTTTCCTGACACAATCATCCACTCAACTTCCAAGAGCCCCAATAGTTTCTCAGAGTACAGGGAATTTACAGACCATTTCCTGGATAATCAGAGTCCCTCTCCACCAGAGCACTGTCATAGTTCACCCTGAACAACGCAGATATGGAATGAAGTGAAGAGGCTGCAATTTGGTCCCCAGGCAAAATAGCCGTTTGGTGAAGAAAAAAAAAAAGGAAGGGAAATTGCATTTCTGTGATGCACAAGTCTGTGAAAGGACTGGTACAGGACTAGAGAAATCGTAACGAGGGGGGTCTACGTGAATACATTTTAATACCGGAGCCAGAAAACTCAACACAGCAGAAAACTGTCTGTCAGCAGTGATTTAAGCTGGGGAACAATGGGAGAGAAAGGGGATGACCGCTCGGCTAAAACCTTGTTAAAAGCATCTTAATTCCCTTTCCTGTCTCCTCTGACATGATTACATGAGACAGCACTCAGATCCCTCTGCAGCTCCATTGAATTACACTCGTGGGTCTGGGCCAGAAACTGGGTCAGCATGGCAATGCTTAAAGGGACAGCAGCCAGCGATAGGCAGCGATTGATTGATGTATGGCTACCATTAAGGCCAGTAACAACTTTATCATGCATTTCATCATCAACAGAACAACAGGGGAAAGAGCACTGTGTGAAATCAAATATCAGGTCACCTTTACATTAAAAATGCATCGTGTAATGTACCATAAGATGTCCAGTGTGATGCAGTGTACTCTATGGGCGGCATTATTGCAGCGGTTAATCTGTAAATGGTTGAACTGTCGATGGATTTGTTGGGAGGGCTGGACATCATGACAGATGTAGCAGGCAGATGTTGCAACTATTGGGGTAAAATGTTAATCTCTTAGACAAGAAGAGAAATCAGTCTATTTGTGTGCACATGCATCTATACAGCACATGCCCTTGTGCCAGCCTGAGTGTTGTGTTACATTTGTGGGCTTTAAGTGTAATGAATACAGAATCAATTAGTCCTTTCTCCTGATTAATGCATGCATCCCAGTGACATTACTTAGACCACTGACTCTCAGAGCATTGTCCATTGTTGTTAGTAAGTAAATCACATTTTCTATCAGCATTTAACACATTTGCTAATCAACTGTAAAATCTGACATATAACAGATAATCTCCTTCGGTTTAGTTCCTAACTCCTCAAATCTCCAGTATGTAGGCTCTTGGCATTTCTCAATCTGATTCACTGTAAGCCTAAGCTTTTCTAACATCAACACACACACATTCCCTCCCACTCAAAAAGTGAGCTTGGCAGCGCAGTGGAAGAGGAGAAGAATGATTATGTGAAGGGCTTGTGTTCTCTCAACATCATGCAGTCACTATATACACTATACTGAAGATGTTTCACATCCATTACAGCTGAGAAAAAATATTATGGATCAATAACATTTTACACAGGAGAGGTCATTTATGCCTTTGAGGCAATAAAGGATTCTGCCTGAGATGCATCAGCAAAACAGAGATTTTTCTTTTTCAAATAACAGGAAGCACATTAGCTGAAACACTTTGAATATGGGATGCCCGTCTACTGGTAGCCAGCATGAATGTTCTCAAAGTAAAGCATCTAATGACCCAATGCTCAGGATACATCCTGCATTGTACATTTAATGCTGAGCTGAGCACAGTATTCCGTTATGTTACCCTGATGTGTACTCTTGCACTGTTTGCCCACAGACCCACACCCAAGCAGGTGGTACATGTTATTGAGTCATGTTACCCGAGGGAGTACATAAATAAGCCTGTTGTGTAAATTGTTTTGAATAATTTGCTTCATCTTCTTCACACAAGGAATGGTTGAGATACAAAATCAAGGGAAAAATCTATAAGGAAATCATTTTTTCCAAGAGAGTGCAACACATGCATATTTAATTGTTTTGTGTGTTTGTTTGTTTTTAAAGGAGGGGGAAAAATGTGTTATGACAACCAGCATTCTTTTTCTTCGCACATTAATATTGTGTAGCGTGTCTGGGTGTATCATCCTTTTCACAGAAGACAGATATAATTTCTCCTGAACCCCACGGCACCCTTTAGCAAATCATACACCAGGCAAATCAATGCGAGTCAGAAATAAAAGGCTATCCCAATCTAAATGAAGGGTGGGCAGGCAGGAGCCTATGATTAATATTCCAACAATGTTTGTCTCCATTCGCCCTTCTGAATAATACAGCAACAGCTCTGACAGAGCCATGAAACATTTATCTATGATGTGGTGGAGGTTCTGCCTGCCGTGTTCTCTTCTTCCTCCGATTCTGCCATCAGAGTGTCCCAGGGGGACACAGTTCAACTGGACTTTGTTAAATACCTGCTCTGAGGCCACTTTCTGGACTCTTTTCCCTTTTGTAGTGAGGTGAAATCAGTCGATTAAAAGGACACTAGAGCCCCTGAAGGAGGGTATAGCTTTTCCTCTCACCTGCAACACTCAGGGCAAACTTGACAGCCACCTGAAGCGTGTCTTCATCTACAACCTGGTCAACTATTCCCAGCTTCAGAGCCTCAGCAGCCGTCACGTGGCGGCCTGTGGAAGGCATGAAAGGGTAAATACAGCTCTGCTAAGAAAGCCTACCATATTATAGTCCTGGGATTAATGCTTTTGGGGAAATTCAGTTGTAATCTACTAAAGGGCATTGCGTTGATGACAAAGAAAATGAATGAATACTCCCCCCTGCTGGACATCAGGATACACTACAAATATATTGTTAATAGCCATAGTGCTAAAGGCAGAGCAGTACAGCACTTACAGTACAATCACATAAACTTTACACATATATAGACGATACAGATAGATTTCTTAATAAATATTGAATGTAGAAATAAATCAATATAATTTCACTTGAGAACATGGATATGCAAACAACAGTTGCACAAATACCTCCAACAACAAAACTAATAATCCAAATCTGGAGTTTATGCCAATTTAATATTTCTAGAAGAAGCCAAGCTGGCAGTAATGATAGCACTTCATCACACCATTGTTGTGTGTGCTCTGTATTAAAGTGGCTTTTGTATCATCTACTCAGTGAGTAAGACTATGATACCTGTGGTGATGAGCTCTAAGGCAGCCGGCACCCCAATGAGCCTAGGAAGACGCTGGGACCCCCCAGCAGCGGGCAACAAACCCAGAGTCACCTCTGGAAGGCCCAGGCGAGCCTAAGAGAACACACACATGCACACAAAATCTTCTTAATATTGTGAATAGCGTAGTCAGAAATGTCCTCCACTTATTATGTTTTATTATGTTCATAGCCCTGTCTGACTCAATTTCTAAAGTCTATTTTATACTTAGTTGCACATCGCCGCCACTCGCCGAAAGTAACCGATTTTCAAGTGGACAACAACGTATGTCCAGATATATTATCGTGCATGCAAGGACACAACAGAGAATGGTGAATTTTCTAAAATAGCATGTCTACAAGCTGTCAAGCTAACAACACGTCACACATGGTGAGCTTGTAGATCTTTATATTCTAAACTTTTCACCTGTAATGAGTAATGACGGAGTAACATCGGGAAGTCATGATTGAGTACAATGGACCACAATGGAAACAAGCTCCTTGGGGCTTCTTGTGTTATCCTGTCCATAAAATGTATTATTTATTCATTTTACTGTAATACCTGTACTGTTAACAAACGTATTAATAAAGTATTCAATCAATCAAAATGCCAGGGTGAAAGTGGTTAAACAACAGCTGTATGTAGACATTGACACCATGGTGAGAATGAGAGTGAGTGAGTGAGTGAGTGAGTGAGTGAGTGAGTGAGTGAGTGAGTGAGTGATTGAGTCATAGAAAGTGAGAGAGATGTAAAATGTAAACAAACTTTGGAATGTGCAATGCGATAGTGACACCCCAGGGCCAACTCTAGACCTCCTCCAAAAGCCATTCCTTCTATGGCTGCCACCACTGGCTTGTCCCCTGCCTCTATGGCGTGAATCATCGGTACCAGCGGAGGGCCAGACATTGGACCCGCAAACTCCTTGATATCTGCTCCTGTTTCCCAAACACAAACCAAGGAGCTAATAAGGAACACAAATAAAATAGCAGGATCACAGTGATCTTTGTGAACACTGAAATGCCAATAAGAGAACAAAGAGTTTAGCTGTTAGATTAAAATGTGACTAATTTGAGTCGTAATATTTGCATGATGTTCTATAGAAAAAGCTCATTACCGCCACAGAATTTCCCATCCTTTCCACAGATGACCACAGACTTCACCTTGGAATCGCTGAGTGCTCTCTGCACTGTATCAACGATGCCCTGCCTCACCGCGGCACTGCAAGACAAAGAGAAGCACAACTTTATGAGACATTAGTTTACTATTCGTGCTATTGATTAACAAGACTGAGCTGCACCAACATGGTGTTTCAGACTGGGACCTCTGATAGACAGCTATGGCCAGGTCGTCTAATGAGACAGGTCTTTTAGAACAGCCAAAAGGATAATGCCACAGGGCCGTCAGCATTTCCTCTAGTCTGTGCTGTGATGCAGAACGGGGCATTCAAAAGACAATGAATAGTTTTTCCTTTTTTAAATTGAACAAGTCAACATCAATAAATAGACACATTACATGCAGTTGGGTTAAGGTACATAATGGGCCATAGCTCTGTGGTCCAAGTGCAGCTCCCTTTGACATCAATGCCCATCCCAAATAACAAAATTGCACTCTGCTCTACACTGCTCTACAAAGTCACAGGAGTGTTTTTTTAACTAGTCGGAACGTCAGAATAAAATCAGATCTCAATGGCTCTGTTTGGGACCAATAGAGGAGGCGGTCACCTTTGATCATGTGGCCTTTTGGGTAAAAAGTACTGTTAAGTACAATATTGAGGTATTTTTTACTTTGGTGGAGTATTTCCAATTTTCTATACTTTTACTTCTCTACTTCTCAGAGACAAATATTGTACTTTTACTGCACTACAATAATTTGACAACTTTAGTTACTAGTCACTTTGTAGCTTTTGATTATTATTACAAAACATGTATTTGAAAATAGCCGATCTACAAGCTCACATTGCGATTTGCTGTTTTCAAAAGATTTATACATTTGAAAACTTGTGAAATTGGACATTCTGCATAATGAGTACTAATACTTTTGGTACTTTAAAGGGATACTTCACTTTCCGCCGGGGGACACATTTAAAAAAAATATTAAAAATAAATGAAAAAAGTTATGGAAAATTCATGGCCCCCTCACACATTAGTAGGACACTCTAATGCGTGAGGGGGCCATGAATTTTCCATAACTTTTTTCATTTATTTTTAATATTTTTTTTAAATGTGTCCCCGGCCCTAAAGTGAAGTATCCCTTTAAGTTTGATACCAATACTTTTGTACTTTTAAGTACATTTTGAATTCCGGACTTTTACTTGTAACAGAGTATTTCAACATTTAAGTATTGATACTTTTACTTAAGTAAGAGTACTTTTTCCACCACTGACTTATGACAGCTCACCTGAGTGAGTTGACAGGAGGATTCTGAAGAGTGATCACTGCAACAGTTCCCGAAACCAGAGTATATTGAGCCATCGTCTCGTCAAAAGCCTACAAATGCTAAAATGTCCTTTGGTTGAGCAGCTTGTTGAACTTTGGAACATGTTTGGCACTTCTCCATTACCTTTACCATAGTTTGTTGTTATGCTAATTAACCTGGAAGAATATTGACACGGGATGTTACGTCATCACAGCTGCTGAGTGCCACGTCTTATCTCGTCCCCCTCTAGTGGACTTTATTCCCCGTTCCGCCGATGGCACCAGTCCAGAGTTGCCAAGTCCGCTTATTATAAGCAACTTTGGGCCAGTTTTTTGATTGATTGAATACTTCAATAGCACAGAAAGAACAGTTTAATACACGGTCAACTAAAACGATTGAAACCCAAGAAAGCACTATAGCTTGTTTCCATTGGGATCCATGTGTATTCATCATCGAAACATTTAATGACAGACAAATATTAGATAAAGTCAGTTACAAGTATTGGTATTAATTCACAGGTGGCAGTTTTTTACTTTTATTTTCTTCCCCTCTGGAGGGGCGTCTTGTTTCTACATAGGACCCCAATGGAAACACTTTTTGGGTGTTATCCTTTTAGACCAAGTGTTTGACTGTAGGCCTACTCGTGCTGTTTGTATTTCTGTTTCTGTCTAATACAATATTAAATCAATCAATCAAAAGTGTAATTGCTAAAGGCCATTTGGGCTTGCTCCCTACAGGTCTAACATGAATTCGTTTGACAGAGATTTATGATGTTATTCAAACACCTGATATACAACTGTCCTGTTGCAGGATCCCCATACACACCAAAATGCATAATAACCAGAAGTGAAAGAAGTTCTAAGATTTTTTTTTACTTTAGCAAAAGTAGCAATAAGCCAATAACACAATGTAGCTGGCCCTGTGGCAGCATAGATGTTAATTAATTGATGTGCTGCTGGGTAACTTAAAACACATCATAGTGTATCTAAAGTATATAATGTATTGTAGTGTGTGTGTGTTACAGAGGACCAGAGCTGATGACAAGACAAGGAGGAGAACAAGCCTGGAGACAATCTGGGAATCGTAAAAAAAAAGAAGTACATTTAGATTTTTTTCCTGCTGTTAGCAGGATCTGTCTTGAGAGATTAGCCTGGAGACGATCCAAAGTAATTTATAGGCCTACTTTTATTAGTGCCAGGCAAGGATGCTATGAAGGCTAAATGTCTGTATGCTTTATGTTGAGCTGATCACAAGATAGAAGGACAAGGACAAGAGGACAAGATACACACTTTTTGTCATGTAACGTAGCCTAGTCATTATTTTAGATGGTCAGTCTAGCCTGTGTTATTTTGTTAAAGGCTGTTTAAAAGCCTTAATTACCTGTGGGTTCATTATGTGAAACATTAACTTTCATTTTCATTCATTCATTAGTTATTTCATACCTCATTTTGTTGGACATTTGGTTTTATTCAACTTCTTTATAAATTCTTTATTCTTTATAATAAAAAAATGTAAGAATATTTTTTGAATGATATACAATGCAATGGAATGGTTGAAATGCAACATAAATTCATACCTATACAAATTCATCACGTGGTCTTTCTCACGCTGTGCGTGACAAGATATACGTTCACCTGTTTTTCTTGGTTTTCTTGTTTTTGGGGGCACTACAGTTGCGGCTTGCAATTGGTTCCCACGATTGCTTGTTTCTGTCGCGAGACCTGGCAACACCAGTGAGAGAGCTTGGCCAACTTCTGAGTTCGACTCGCTTGAGCTTTCAAACCAAACCAGTCGTCGTTGAATAATGCGCTCACTTGTTGGATTAGTGGTGGTGGTTGTTGTGGCTACATTATATCTGTTTGTGCTGTCCTCTCACCTTCCTGACGGACCTGCACGTCTTCACAACAATGTGGAGGATCAGGAGTCAGGAGACTCTCAGCAGCACAGTGACAGCAGGTGGTGTTGCTTTGCTAATAATGTTAGCTTATTATAAACGAATGAAACCACTTGGTTGATCCATTCCTGACATTAACAATCACTGTCGTTCACATTTATTGGCGATGTACTACTAACTCTCTCTGCGGGCGTGTGCGTGCGTGTGTGTGTGTGTGTGTGTGGGGGGAGTGACGCGCGGGAGATTTGGAACATGAATAACTCACTGATCGTCGCACTCGGCATCCACATTTAGTCACATTTTCACTGTAAAGACAGACAGATCCAGTATAATCGCATAGGAACTGTTCTGATCATTACCAATGTGCGCACACGACACGGCACGTGAGCACTCACTCACTCACTGCTCGTGAATAATAGACGAAGCTGGTGATGAGGAGACGAGGAGCAGGTACAGGATACAGGGGGCCTTTAATGGAACAGATGCTACAGAACGATAACGCCAGACCTAAAGAGATTGTGTGGCCTAGACATGGAAGGTGAGGAGATATTATTACTCTCACCCGTCCTCCTGAGTGACTGAGTGTTCTTTCTTGTCATTCCAGGCTGAAGTTCCCATCAGACCTGGAGGAGCTGAGGGAGTTGGCAGACCAGCTGCAGTTCTACAAGACGGAACACAGTGGATATGTCCTGCTCCTCTTCTGCAGCGCCTATCTCTACAAGCAGTCTTTTGCCATACCTGGTTCCTCTCTCCTAGTAAGACAGTCTTGTCTTGTCATCTTCTGTAGCTACTGTGTGGCTGGTGTTTACATTTGTCCAGTTTAACTGATGAAATGCAAATGCCACTCTTTGATGTGGAATGATAGTGTCAACTGTCAACATGTGGAAATACATTCTAATCTACACTCACCTATATGCTCTCCTGTCCTGTTATTGCTCAGAACATTCTAGCTGGGGCTATATTTGGATCATATCAAGGGCTGCTGCTTGCCTGTGTCCTTACCACTGTGGGTTCCACCATGTGTTACCTCCTGTCCCAAGCTTTTGGAAAACGGTACATCGTCAACCTCTTCCCCAATAAGGTCTCCATGCTACAGAGGAAGGTAGGGTTGTCTTACCACATAAAGCTGGCCTTACACTACAGTAACAGATTCTCTTCTCTATAATCTCAGTGTGTCAAAAGTCCGATTCCACTGGATGCGGTGTGGTTGCGTCACAACTTAGTTATTACCACTGGATTGAGGTTAAGATTGTTTTACATAGATAACTAATGTGACATTACCTATGACACCCAAAATAGATTTAAAAAAAGAGGTGTATACCTCCTGTTTCCATGCTTCTACTGAACATTGAACCTCACATTATGTTTCATTTCTAGGTGGAGGAGAACGAGGATTGTCTGTTCTTCTTCCTACTTTTCCTGAGATTTTTTCCCATGACCCCTAACTGGTTCTTAAACATGTCCGCCCCCATCGTCAACATCCCAATCACCTTCTTCTTCGGCTCAGTCTTCATTGGTAAGTAGTCATTGGGGAATGATGAACGGGAGGTGTAGGACAGAGGTGCTACATCTTCCTGGTGGGGGAGGATGGCAAGTGAGCCAGTAGGGTACAACTGCAGTGGCAACACAGAAGTGTTGGGCATAACGAATACATTGGGGAGAAAAATAGGGTTAAAATAATTACTACTCTGAACTTATAGGGGGTAAAAGTATTTTATAATGTCTCACGTGGGCTTGCTTCCTTGTCCCCTGTCTGCTGCCATAGGTCTGCTGCCATACAACTTCATCTGTGTCCAGACGGGAGCCATGCTGTCCGAGGTATCATCACTGGATGATCTGTTTTCCTGGGCTCGACTGCTCCAGCTACTGGCCATCGCCTGTGTGGCTCTGCTGCCTGGAGCCCTCATCCGTCACTACAGCCAGAGCAGACTCAAGCTGGACGTGCCGCAGAAGAACGCACTCATCACAGATAAGAAGGTCCAATAAGTCTGCCTGGAATGGAATGTGTCACCTGGGACTTTGTGTGCTGTCTGTATGTCAGAGACACGTGTGGCAGACAGTGTGTGTGCTTTAAAGAAAGGAAAATGTTCCGAATCAATCGGTGAGCCTCCAGAACACTTATCTGGCACTTGGTAGTGTTGTGAACACTGTTCATTTAGACACTTCAGCTCAGGATTAACCATTTACCATTTATTGCAATGATATTGCATTGAGTTTGGCGGTGTGACTCTGCTCCTGTGATATTACAGATTACCTGCGCAAGCATGACACAGAATCTGAGATCACAAACCCCCCAGAGCAGAACACTAATCTGGCACTAGGTAGTGTCGTGAACACTGAAATCCAAAGCCATTGACCAGTGGGATATAGATCTATTTTTTTATCCGTTGTACTTTGCTATTTCTGGGACAATGTAGGGATGACAATGTTAGCGTTTGGAAAAAGGATTGTGTGTTATCTAATGCTCTTCATCACAGCATCTGTGTGAGCACACTGTACATATGCTGTCTGTATTTTAAAGGAATATTTATGATGAGAAATGTCACAAGTTTGTCATTTCTGTCACACTTGTGCAATACTTTCTTGCTATAATGTGAATGGCCATTTATATTTTTGATACAGTTTTGCTTTAATTATTGGGGGATTTAAAGTGCCTTGGGAAGGGTCATGCAATTTGGATGTTTATTTAAAACCTCTACCTCCTCTATCTGTGGATTAGACTGTTCAGATAATAGGCCTACAGTGGTTATTCTAAGTTGTATTTTGTGAAAGTTATTTTATCATGATTTTGGCTGACTTGCATGCCATGTATTTACTGTAGGGCTGGGAAATACATCGATATTACGTAAATCGATATTGTGATGCGAGACTAGATATCGTCTGGGATTTTGGATATTGTAATATTCTGATAATATCACAATATTATGATATCCACAGTCCCAGACGATTTATTACGGATTATGGATATATTATGGATTTTGAGTAATATGGCATACGTGTTTTCTTTCTCTGGTTTTAAACGTTGCATGAGACTAAAGTGATGTAATCTTCTGAATTGAACTGACTGTTCTAGCTGTTCTGTTCTTTACCGACTTTATCAAAAATCTCATTGTGTAAATATTTTGTGAAAGCACACAATATCGATATCCAAGTACTACAACTAATAATAATACATTTTATTTGTATTGCACTTTACAAGTGCTAATTACAAAGTGTATTTGGTCAAACATATTGATATTTTACTTTGCCCATATCACCCAGCTCTACATGTAATATTGTACATCTACTTGCAGTATGTATCAACAGTGGTTGCAATTCTATTCTTTCTTCTTTTTTTTTGTTGCAATTACAAAATGATATTGATTCAATTCGGTTGATTTAGCTTATCTGGACTGTCTTGGGCCTGTTGTATCATTGCCTGGGACCAGACGAATTTGCCAGTGCAAAAAAGAAATTGCCCTCAGTCTGGCCACGCGAGGCTTGTTGTATCATGCCTTAATGTTTCTCTTAATTACTTGAAGCCCATGTTTGCATTTACTTTCTTTCAATCCTTGGCCCATGTCTAAAATGGTCCAGCAGTGTTTATGTTACAGGGAAATTGGAGAACCAGGGAAATTGGAGAAGGAGCACTCGTTTTCACCGCCCCCCCCAAGCAATTCTGTAAAAACAACACTAGAGGGAGCCACGAGCCAGGCTTCCCAACTAAAGTGCACACACATATATGGCCGCGACCACACACACACACACACGCGCACGCACACGTGCTCATGCTTTCAATTTAGAAACAACACTAGAGGGAGCCACGAGCCAGGCTTCCCAACTAAAGTGCACAGACATATATGGCTGCGACCACACACACACACACGCGCACGCGCTCATGCTTTCAATTTAGAAACAACACTAGAGGGAGCCACGAGCCAGGCTTCCCAACTAAAGTGCACAGACATATATGGCCGCGACCACACGCACGCTCACACGCTCATGCTTTCAATTTAGAAACAACACTAGAGGGAGCCACGAGCCAGGCTTCCCAACTAAAGTGCACAGACATATATGGCCGCGACCACACACACGCGCATGCGCACGCGCACGCGCTCATGCTTTCAATTTGGTTTATTGAATGCAGGACTGTTAAGATACTTTCACACACACACACACACACACACACACACACACACACACACACACAGCGCGGGCACTCGCGCCTCCTCGGCCTCAAGCTCTGCTGAGTCGGCGCGCCTCCGTCATGGACAATAACTATTATCACGTGTGCGTGTGAACGCGTGTTCAGCGTTCCCCTAGCGTAGCTTCCTGGTTGCTATGTGGGGGGGAACAACAAAAGACGGGTCCACGTCGCATCAAAGCCCCGCCTCGCCCCGAAGCCCCGTGCCTAAAAACGAGCGCTCTGTCTTCAATCTCCCTGGTTCTCCAATCTCCCTGTGACATTTACACTAATTGTGTGAATCTATGATCAGTATGTTTATATCCAGTTTGTCATGTTGGCCATTTGGGCATGTTGTATATTTTTGTAACTGATTGAATGGCAGTGGTCTTTCGTCAATCCTTTTAATGTAAATGTGAATTTGACTTTGACATTTTATGTAAATTAAAAAAACATTTGATCACACATCGCTGTATTTGTTGCTTTTATTTAAAAGGTGAAAGCAGCTTTGAAAAAAAAGAGGAAGAAACAAAGAAAGAAAAAGTCCAGAGCAGTAAGCACATTTCTTTGAAATACTCTTTATTGCTCAGATCCAGGTTGGTCAGCAATACAGTTCACTCACAACTCAAAACGACAGCATAGCTGTTACCAGATAGACATGGATCCATTGAGATGGATCTTCTCTCTCTGTCCAGTACACATTTCACCAATCACCTGAAGGCATTTCAGACCTGTTGGTTCATGGGAAATGTGGGACTGAGGGGTTCCGACCCACTAAAGGAAAATCTCCCAAATGTGAAATGAAGTTCAGAAATGGATCCATCAAAAACTACTACTGTAAGTGTAGGACTATGTGTAGGAAATGTAGCCTAGTACATACTGGATAACCTATTACAGTTCTCATGCAATCCTTCGCATTTTCTCACTCAAACAAGATAGGACAAGAACACTGGTGTGGTTCTGCATATTATCTGACTGTAGAATGTACTGTATCACTGTACCATTCCTCGGCTACACCATGGCAAAACATTTTAAGTTGGTGTTGAATGCCCCTCTGTTTGTTCTATTCACTGCCAAAGACAGAAAAAACACACAAAACTTGTATCTGCATGAGACCAGGACACTCTTAGAACCCTCCATTCTAACATCAGCTACTTTTTGTACCACTCGTTTCCCGCATCTGTACAGAATGCAAGCTATGATTTCACCACAATTTTAATAGCTAGATCTGGTGATCTAAAAGGAATGAATATAAAAAGCAAAGAATCCCAACTACTTCTCCAGGCTATAATAGATCAGTGCAGATGACAAGAGAACTAGATAACCAGAAGACAGGAAAAACTAACTAACCACCATGTGATATGACAAAAACAACACTGTACTCGCCCAGTGACATGTTATCTGGTATTGATTATTAATGTCTAGCACGCCTCACAAAAACTTAGAAATACCAATGTCTAGAAAAAGAAATGAAAAGTCCACTATCATAATTATTGTAAAGTTCCACCTCAAAATCCTGTTGGTTGCAAATGTCCCTACAATGTAACTTCCTCTACAGTCTGGAAACTGGCAGCCAGCCACTGACCAGACTCAGCTCACCACACTGCAATGAAAACAGATATCTCCATCTAGAGGGAATCCTTGCCACCTGAGCCTTTACCTAGACATTAGAACACAAACACACAAGTGAGACCGTTTTAAAGAGTCGTAGAATCAATCCTCCACACAAAGAGGACTTAAAAATTCGAAACCGATCTATGAGTTAAAGGCCCTTAGCACTCATACAGGTGTTTTCAGATACTCTGGCTGCCCTCTCAGGGCAGTGTGGTGTGGGAACGCCATCTAGGTTTGATTGACAGCTCCCCCACACACTTGTTAGTTTTGTTGTACCTAAGGGCAGGTCAAACCTTTTTTCTTACTGGCAATAGGATTTTTCTAACATCATAAAACTGTCAGCATAGCTCCACCCAGCTTCAACCTGACTAGAGGTGTAATCTAGTCAGTGAGTAACTGAAAACCCCTGTATGAGTGTTCAGGGCCTTTAAAACCTGCATCATTGAATGACTTGTTTTACAGTCAAACAAACCGTTACAAAGTGTGAGCAACAACATACAATATCTAGTGCTAGTGCTAGTGAGCTTGAGTAGTGCCACTGTGAAGCCTAGTTTATGCTTCGGCTAAAAACTGTCACACAACCACATCCCTAACCATAAAGAACAGATGTTCGAGTGAAAAACATTTTTCAGTTGGAAATCTGTTACTTTCGGAGAGTGATGTAGCCATACAATGAAGTACAAATTAGTCATAAGGTATTGTAGGTATTGTAGTTCTGTTCAGTATGAGGTACAGTACTGCACTGGTTGTGGGGAGGCTTGCTGACATGGCCTCAGGCTTTGTGTGAGATATTTAATCACTCCTAGTCTGTGTTCACTGGGACAAAACATTCCAACTCCTCAGATGACGGAGTAGAAACGCAAAAAGTATTTTCTTCAACTCAATTCTTAACCGTTAAAGAACTCAAAAGACAAATTACTATCTTTCACTATTGTTCATTTATTATTTTTATTTTTGTATTTTGTATTATTTTTTTGCCCTACATTGGTTTTAGTTTTAGTAACTAAAATCAGCCTTGGATTCTGAGAGGTAATTTAATTATTTTTACAGCACAACAGAAATAAAATGGTAAGATTGATGAGAAAGCCATTTAGAGATCTTCCTTTTTAAATGAAGCCGAGACGCTCTAAATGTCTCCCACCATCTCTCACAACGCAGGTGCAGATTGGTAAAGCCTGATTTATACTTCATTGCGCATCAGTGTCGCACACCAAAAATATCACATCTACAAGTTCATACCACGTCACACTGTGACGCATTGTGAGCTTGTAGATCTGCTATTTTCTGCATATATGTGCTACCAAGTATGATGCATGATGTGCAACCAAATATAACTCAGGCTTACGTGTTGGGTTATAGAAAGACAGAAAATTATGCATTTATGTGTGACTATTGTACATGTTTACAGTATACAGTTATCTTGTCGTACACAGTGACAGATCAACAACTAGCCTAGAGTTGTTCTACATTCTACACAGAAGACTAGGGTATTACACCACCATGTTCAAGAGTCCTGTCAGTGTATTTTTGCAGCTTCATATTTTTTTTTCTTCAAATCAACCCCAGAGTATGTTATCAAACAGAGCTGGTAAGATTGGTTTGGGTCATTATAAAATTATTTTTTTAAACAAACAAAAATCCTGGAGGTACAATTGGGAAAACTGGAGGTACGGTTGTTTTTCTTTCTGTTTTCTATTGTAGGATAACAATTTGTATCTTTCTTTCTCAGCCGATGAAATCAGTACACAACATCCACATTCAGAACCACGTCGGGCAGGCATGTACCCCTATAGATCCTGCTCTTCCTTCAGCTCTTTTGGAATTTGACTTGGAAATCCGATTGGGCGTGTCGATAAGAGAGGTTCAGTGGAGTCCAGTCAGAGACAGTCCAACAGACTTCACTACGGTTTACAAAGTTTTACAGATCCATTGATTCTGCCGTCACTAGTCAGCTGGACCTGAAGAGTTTAGAGATGACTGTAAATCTTGTCACTTGTTCATTTTTTTGTTTGTTTTTTTTTATTAAAAAAGAGAAAAGAAAATTAAAAACGCTCAAAACGATCAGTTAACAAGGCATACAAAATGTGGGAAAAAAGGGGAAATGAAAGATTGGACTGAGGTACCCTGAAGCCTGAGGTAGATCACAATACTGACATGCGCACTGTTCACATCCTGACCAAAGTTACGTGGTGGTTCACTTATTGTTCTCCTATTTTTTCAGGTTTTATTATTATATTATTGTTATTCATAGTCTAGTTTTTCAAGAAAATAAAACACTTCCCTTCAAAGCAATATGGCAGTGTCCCACTGAGGAAAAAAGAAAAGGACTTTATTTTTCTTTTGTTTCTTATCAATAGCTCTCATCACAAAATAGGAAAAAATAGATTCATAAATATTACTCTCTCTTTTTATATATATACACGCACGCTCGCTCACTCGCGCACACACACACACACACACACACGCACACACACACACACACACACACACACACATACACACACGGAGGAAGCTGTGCGTATTGGCAATAACCTTGCATCTGGAAGATGAAGCTGATGGGCTCGCAGGGCGAAGGAGCCAATGGTGACGTCTGAATGGGTGACAAAATAAGGCAACAAGCTTCCATGGTCTCCAAAATAAAGCACAAAGGGATATCAGAACCTGTATGTCCAGCATGCTCTCCGGGCCTCCGGTCAGTCTGCCGAGAAGCATTTGCGTCAAAGAAAGGAAAGTAGATACAGAGAGAGAGAGAGAGAACAATCTGTCATGCGCTGCCGACCGGGCCTGCTGGACATGACAGGGGGTGATATTTCTAAAAGGCTGCATATCGTACATTCACAGCTGTCATGCCATTTTAGAAAGCTCCCTGACAAAGGGAGGGTTAAAGCCAAACACGTTTTGCGGTCATGTGTGTAACCAACACAGGTCATACAGTGCCTCCCCACTATCTCCTCCTACCTCTTCCTCACTATCACTCCACACACACCTCAAGACTGCACCCCCAACCCCACCCCACACCCCCCCCTGCCCCCCCACCCACAAACTCCAACTCTACCCGGGCCCTCAGCTTGCATGTCGCGTTGCCCCTCCTGACTAGCTCATAAGGCCGAACGTGTGGTGATGCACATTCCAAATGACTGGTCGCCCCTTTGACAAGCAAAGGTGCACCTTTATTACTTTTTTTGTTTTGGTTCTTTAGAATGTCAATTTTATTTGCTCAGATCTTCAAAGAGAATTCTTCTAAAAACATCCTCTTAATTTAGTTTTTTTAGTTTTTAGTTTTACAGGACAACAAGCATGAATGTAGATACAGTCTACTATACAGTATGGGATTGATACCAGTTTACTGGTGAATACAAAATCCCTGTTTTATTTAACCTCTGTTGAGCTCTGTGGTTGAAAGTAGCAGTCAGGTCAATGTTATCAAAAAGGCTGCAGAAAAGAAATGATTATTGAAAACAAATATTTTTATCATGTAAAAAAATGAAACAACATGCCAGATGAGAGAGAAGAGAAAGTGATAGCAGAGTGAAAGTAAAATGAAATGAAATGAAAAGAAAGCAAAAAAAAAGATAAGTGGAGCGTCAGATATGAATGGTAAGAAACATTTCAAAGGGACGTTATCCTTTGCGTTGGCACACACACAGGCTAATTATAAGGACTCAGAACCATCCACTATGTTTTCTTAGGGCGTTTTGTATCGTTTGCAGTGGCCTAAAATATGAACAAATAAATGATATAATTTTAAAGAGACTGTCTACTGTATATGCCATGCCTAGTGGTGACACTCTTTTTAACGCAGCCCCATCAAATCTCCCAAATTAACCAAACACTAAAAAAGTACGCCAAGTTGTACTGTCATTTCAACACAAAAATAACAGTGCATACTTCCAACATGTATCAGTATACTTTTCTACTTTGCATTAATACTGCTAAGGATACTTTACTCTTGCAATCTGAATACCACAACCTGTTGTGAGAGAAAGTGTCCATTACCACTCGCTCTCATTCTAATCCCAAAATATCTACGGCAATGTCTCCAATGCGCTCGTGTTAATACAGCTGCTTTATCTGTCTGTTAGGCCTACTGTATGTTAGTCCAACTAAAGAGATAACGTTATGCAGGGCGACTTAATATTGTACTTAATCCTGTTTACATTTTTACTGTGAACACAACAGATGCCCAATTCTCTGTTATTTCCCACTCTCCTTGTTGATTTATTTTTAAATTAATATTATAATTTTTTTTAATGTTTTTAAGTATATTATATCAGTAATGTTTCACCCCCCCCCCCGTCTCTCTCTCCACCTACTCCTGCAGGGCTGGCAGTGCACACTATGCCCTCACATTTCCCCCAATGAAGTTCTTTGGTTTTGTTCCCGGTGCTGCTGGTCTGCCCTGCATGTCCCCTTGGCCTTCGTCTGGATAGGTCTCTGTCCACTTTGGGAGGGCTACATTCATTGGCTGGTGCCCGCTGGAGCAGCCCCCACTGGTCACTTGGCGTGGTGCGGTGGCCCGGGGGCGCCCTGCTGGTGTTTTTGTTCCTGCTGTTTGACCTGTTGAATGATCTCCCGGATCTTCCTCTGTGCAGTCTGGTGGAGGGACCAATCAAAGTAAGGAATGAGATGAAATACCGTAATTAACATTACCATTACCATGATCATAACTTTATTTGTATAGTATCTTTTAAACCAATAAACGAGCAGATTCGTGTGAACAAGACAAGGCAAGACTGGTTCAGCTGGACCCTGATACAGCCAGTGGGACACGGTAGTTTGACAAAAACTTTAACCAATATTCTCCCCCCTATTGCAATGCAAGTAGTTAAGCACTCACTGGATATGCACCCTCTTTGACTGAGATGAGGTTGTTATAGTAACTGAAGGAGCGTGTCACGGTTGAGCGTGTCACGGTTGTCACCAATTTTCAACCTTATCTTCATATAATCGGTCCTCACTAATGCTCATTATTAGATGGCACAATTTCTGTCTACTCATTGGTGGGCTATGGACAGTTGAGCCACCTGCCTACCAATGATAGAGGGATTCCAAAGTTAGCATGCTGAAATAGAAGCCATTGTTCTTGCATTAATAAAACCTATAATTAAAAGTTTTAAATCTTGTTTGATATTACCAATCCTGCCTACCGATGATGTTCAGGTTTCTGAACTGCCCACCCCCCCCCCCCCCCCCACTGAAACACAGAGCCAGTAGACAGAAATGGTGCCAAGGACCAATTATATGAAGATAGGTTGAAAATGGGTGAAGTGGTCCTTTAAGTGATCGTGATTTTAACGTCACAAAATGAGTATGATGTGCAGAAATAAATACAGCATATTGTGTCATATACACATATACAGACACACAGCAAGAACAAGAAGGTTCACTCAATGCTATATTGAGTGAGCTGGATATGAGAAGGTGTTATTACCGCCTATGTGATCCTAATTTATAACAACATTACCTGGCTGGCAAAGAAATGCCCGCTGATTTTCACAAAGACCTCGTCGTTCTCATCTGGAGTTTGGTCCCGTGGTACGATGACCTCAGCGCTAGTAAGATTCTGCAGCTCATTAACCTGCAAAAGACGGGGAACCCAGAGGTCATGTAGCCTCACGTAGCCAGCATAGATATCACAAGCTCAGCTGCCTTTGACCTTTGTCAGGCTAGAGGTCATGCACTGAGGATTGTGCAGTGCAGATTAGTCGCCCAGAGATAACACATTTTTATCAAAGGGAGGTCCGTGGCCTAATGCATCAAACTGGAGGTCCTTGAAATGAAAAGGGTTTGAGAATCACTGGACCAAAGCGGACTGGGGTGAACTAGCGGGATGCTGCGTAACGATCCCAGTACACTTTCCACCTCCTTCACCGTCAACCTACCGTCTTGCCTCCTTTGCCGATGACCCTGCCAGCTGCATTTGAGGGAACCTTGATATGCGTCTCCAGTTTCACCTCCTCCTTTGCCGTGAAGAAGTTCTCCTCCTTCAGTTTCCCAAATATCCTGCCCTGGGCCTGGAATACAGAGGAGGGAATGAGGCAAGGAAGACTGGGGAAAATGGGGACACAGTGATAAGCATATATTGATGATATAATCATCTGAATACAACTTACTGTATGTGACATAACAAGCCTGCAGTTGTGATCATTCAGAAATTTTCTTATGACATGGGGATTCGTACTGTACTGCTTGTATTTACCTTAAATTGAGCCTCCGGGGGTCCAGTAATTATGACCATCCTCTCTGTGACGTCTGGACTCTCTGCAGGGGCGATCTGACACAAGTGAGGAAAGGTAGGGGCAGGGGGAGGGAGAGAGAGAAATAGAAAGCATGGTCTAACAACATCGTGGTCAAGGTGTTCCGGTTCTGAAGTCATCTAATGCAGTTCTATAAAACCCTATAAAACCTGACAGGACTTCAATCCAAACCAATGACATTCTCCTTGCATCACATTACATGAGCTATTTACCCAGCTGACAAACATCTCACCAAAACATAAAAAGCTTTAGGGTTTCTTGAAATTCTCGGCTCACTAGTCATTTTCCAGCAGAGAATGTTTGTCCATGTTGAAGACTAACATTGTCAGCTGTGGTCCAGAAAGTACCGCTGACTCAGCCAACACTGTCTGCCAACTTGATAACACAGCCTCAGCAACTCACTGACTGGCTTGGATTTGTGTTGAGACTGAGAGTACCCTCTGTGTATATTGATAAAAGAAAGGATCGCGACTGGTGATTTGATAAAGTGGTTAAAACCCACAGCTGGCCCAGGATCAAATCTCACCACTGCCTTTCCCATAGTGTTTCCCCTTTGTTGTCTCCCTCTCAGCTTTCCTGCTATGTACAGGTATCATTACTGTCGGGCAGAAACCTTTTGTGTCCAAAACTGTAACTTTTAAGTAAATGGACAAAAGAACCTGTGTTCCAATGGATCCGGTGTAGTTATTATTTAGTTACAAGCTCTTGTTAATAACTTTTCATTGGTTAACTATTAAAACCTGTAGACAGACTTAAAGATGCAGTGAAATGAAAAATATGTTTTTCACACTTTTAGAGAATATCCGTGGTCATAATATGGACATACCTAACAATAGATGCCAATATATATATTTTTAATAAATTTTGAGTATTTTTATATCAAAAGTCTCTAAAAGGCCAATCTTAATTACTTCCTGTGGCTGTGAACGCAAACGTACTGCGTGATGACAGACACTTGTCTGATTTTATTCACCTCCTCCAAACACACCTGATTTTAATTACAGAACTACTACTTTTGAATCTCATTCAAGATGACGTCCAGACGGTAACATTTTAGGTTAGAAATAAGCAACGTAGTAACAAACATGCTTCACATTGGCCGTCTCTCTCTCTCCCTTGGGTAGCATGCGCCTGCAGGCTACAAACATTAGCCCTTTGCTCCACACGGCTGCAGTGAGCAGTGTTGCCAGATGGGATTTTTTTAATTATCGTACCGGAGGATTAAAATGATCGTATTTGAAAGAAAAGTATCGTACACAGCCGATATATATCACAGGTGTAAAATATGTAGGTGTAAATATGTAATTTCACAAATAAATTGCGTATTTATTGTAAGAAACAACCTTGTTTGAGACTCCTACATGACAAAAACACATCACTTATGCTGCGTGGAAGCTGGACCTTACTCAAATAAAAGACTGAAACTGGACTGGAAAGACACGACCCATGTTTTTAATGCCTCCAAGCGAAATAGCAGATCTATAAGCTTAAAACATGTCACAATGCAACACGCTGTGAGCTTGTAGATCGGCGAATTGAGCTACTTTTGCGCAACACTGTCCTATGGCATTAATTTATGAAACAATAAATCAAAGACGAAGATAATAGTGATATATCATCATTATAGAAATCACTAAGGAGCGTTGACAGTCCTCACTCCTTTTAGGAAGAACAAAAATATAAAAAACTTAAATAGTAGGGCTGAAACAATTAACCAAATATAGTCAAGAGAAATTATATCAAAATGAAAATATCATTCTAAAATGAAAAAAACTTTTTGACTGCTGGGAAAACCAGCATTTACCATCAGTGCCTTTTAAACCGATGAATCAGCTGATTTGTATGAACAAGATTTGTTAGTTTGACAGAAAACTGTATATGCTTATTTGTACATAGATACCTTATTTACTGTCATTTTATGATCTAAAGTGATCACATAGATTAATTGAATTATCAAAACAATTATCGACACATTAATCGATTGAAAATAGTTAATTGCAGTCCTAATAAACAGCATAACAAATCAGTTCAAACTGAAATGATTAACTGTTTCCTGAATGAGTGTTTTGCAGAGGATGCTTGACTCACCTTGATTGAAGCGCCAGCGAAGCGGGCTAGTTGTTTGATATGCTGGCCCTTTTTGCCAATCAGGGCCCCGACTGCCTGAGTTGGAATAAAGAGGTAGACCACCTCCTGTTCAGGAGCCTGCTGCTGAGAAAGATAGAAAAGGAGAAGGGTCATTACAGGTTTACTCCTTGCAGTGTTCTTTGATAATGCTTCCTAGATTCAAGATGAATTATTCTCAAATTCTAACTGTACTGATTTTATCATTTATCCTTAAACGATGATCGTATAGAGAGAGTGCCTAGGTATGAATATGTAGGAATCTGGTTCAAAAGGAAAGAGCTGGAGCACATGGGTCATCTTAAAAACATTTAATAGGTGTACAGCATGTACAAATGTCAACATCCGGTTAGGACCGGATATGACGTCAGCCTGTTTGGGAGGGGGCGAGTGAGCCAGCGAGATCATCAATGTGTCGATTTGTTGCTCTCTACTGGTAGAACTGTATTATGGGTTTAAAACCCCAATCAGATCATTTATTTGAATGAAAAATTTAAAAATTTAAAAATTTAAAAAAACGCAAATTTCTGGCACTGTACTTTATGAAAATACTCTTGGCAGTGAAAGAGTTAAAATAGGTAGCACATTTTTTTTATTTTTTATTGTTATAGTATTGGAGGTTCAGCAACACAAGTCTTTATAGTCTTTATACGAGACTGAGAATAAATATTTTTTTGTAAATTAGTGTTTTATCTGTACTGAACTATGGACATAGATAAAGATGCTGTCAACCACTCAGTATTCAGACTTACAGAATACCGTATCACTGGTGACAGAACACACACCATTGTTGAATCTTCAAATAGTAAAATCAACAGGAACTTAATTTGTATTTAAAAATAAAAAGCAGCGTCGGATTTTGTAATGTTATACATTGGCATTCTATTTCCTTTCTTTCTTTATTAGGATCCCCATTAGCTTCCACAAAGTGGTCGCTAGTCTTCCTGGGGTCCACACAAAATGTAAACAATAAAAACAGACAATAGTTAAACTTGTGTTATATAACTAAAACGTCTAACATTTACGGCGAGCATATTCCAAGCCGAAGCAGCTCTGTAAAGGACAGTTCTCATCAAACAATTTGTTTGTGGTCTTGGCACCACCAGATGACCTGTGCTCACTTGTTGAGCAAAAACCCTGTTTCACCATGCAAATATCAATTTCTAATCAACGGAGCAACTATTTAAGATATCTACCCAATATATGGCAAGGTAACTAAGCAACCCAAACCTCCACCAAAGTGTCATTTCGCTTTAAGTGTGGAGACTGCTGTGGGGATTAAAAAACTCTTAAAATGTTCTTTCTTGCCCTTGGGACTTTATATCGTAGGCAGGAGCTTAAACAGCTGTGGAGCTGGAATTTACAAAAACAAAATGTTAATTTAACTCTGAGAGTGTATAAATGTATTTGTATACTCTCACAAATGGATACATTAACGAAAATAGAAAGAAAACATTTAGGGAGAGTTTCATATAACTTTCCAGGTACCTGACATTTTTTTAATTTAGACAGGTTGGAATGGAATATTACCCATTATGGTTGTCAGTGTGAGAGTTTTCCAACATGTCTTTTTTGTTTTGTTTTGTATTCCTCAGCATGGTAACAAACATATCTCTAAGTTTTTGAAGTGGGTTTTCTTTTCCTTTTTTTATATAAACCACAGGATAACACTGGTCTGAAAATCCCCTTCCGGAAATATTTGTGGTGTTCTGGTCGATGGGCAAGGGGACATGAGAATTCCACACCCTGTCACTGGCGGTATGGTTTTATCCAGCTCTCTCTCTCTCTCTCTCTCTCTCTCTCTCTCTCTCTCTCTCTCTCTCTCTCTCTCTCTCTCTGTAGTCATTAATGCTTGAGGAAGTGGCAGTGAAGGTTTAAAGTGGATGGCTTTCACCTCCCCCACAAAAGCCACTGGTAGAGTGAGGCTTTCCCCTCCAACACAAGGGGACGACAAACCTTGCATTCCAAAAGACGTCAATTAAAATCTGCTTTGTGTAGGCAAGGCAACACATAAAAACCATGACCTTGGCGAGCGAGCTGCTCCCTTTAGTGTTCTAAATATTGCTCTAAATAAAGCAAAGAACAAGAAATGAGGTGGGAATTCACTGCTCACTGGGACTATACTGAATGTGGTGCTGATATCACAGGACATACTGAGTGCTGGTGGGGGATGGCACTTGCTGGAGGAACCCCATAGAGGCCGCTGAGATGTGAAGGGTGACTCTGTAATGGACAAAACAGTAAACTGGTCAGGCGCTTCTCTGCCTCTCTTTCACACGAATGCACACAGCACACACACAGCACACATTAGGGGAATTAGGGGAATTTCAAGGCATCTACTCAGTATGAATCACACATTTGGTATGTGTAAATGTATTTGGCAAACACACACACAAAAAAAGAATAACCCAACAACAATAACCACCTTTATTTTCAAAGATTGTTCACCTATTTTCGCCGAATGTACTGTATGTCTATTATGACATGCCCAGAATAGGGACGCTAGGGTTTATGTGGTTAGCTTGCCTCGGTTCCAAGCACGCCAATGCATTCTCACAGACAGCCTCAGCAATTTGACTTGCCTTTATTGGGCAATGAGTAGAGACTTTATTTTAGAGAGAGACTGACTCATCTCTGGCAGAGATGGGGGATTTCTGCTTGTTTCAAGCTTGTCATGTAGGAAGACCTGAGTCAAAACAGCATTGCTTCTTCACAAACACTTCTGGTACACACAATTGACCACACATGGCATTGGGAGGAACTGCATTATCCTGTTGACTGGACTAATGCTGGACTTATTTATTAGCTTCGTTGTGTTTAACCTTATATGGTAGTTTAAAGAAGAAACCAAATGTCGGTTTAGGGTTAGCAGTGCACTCACCATGAATGGGTTATATCCTGCTGGTGCCACTTGGGGCAGTCCGCCGCGTGGTCCTGCAGAAGGAGGCAGCACCGACAGGCCAGAGGAAAAGATGCCCAGTGCATTCAGGTTCAAGCCCGGGATAAGGTTGGTTTGTTGCTGAGGGTAGTGGATAGCAGAGAGATGGAGAGCAAAGAGTTTTAAAAAAGTGTTATAATCTAGCAGTGGTGTAAAGTAACTAAGTACATTTACTCAAGTACTGTACTTAAGTACAGTTGTGCGGTATTTTTTACTTTACTGGAGTATTTCCAATTTTCAGTACTTTTACTTCTACTCATCTCAGAGGCAAATATTGTACTTTTACTCCACTACAATTATTTGAAAACTTTAGATACTAGTTACTTTGCAGATATAAATTATTATATTATAAAACATACATGAACCACTTTAGCCCTATTTTATACATAGGCTATTCGGAAATAGCCGATCTACAAGCTCACAATGTGTCGCGATGCGACGCGCTGTGAGCTTGTAGTTCTGCTATTTTCAAACATTTTAGTACTTTTACTTTTGGTACTTTAAGTACATTTTGATGCCAATACTTTTATACTTTTATTCAAGAACATTTTTAATTACGAACTTTTACTTGTAACAGAGTATTCATATATTGCAGTATCGATACTTTTACTTGAGTAAAACATTTGAGTACTTTTTCCACCACTGTAATTTAGTAAGGCACTGGCAGTAAATGGGGGAACTGAATTGGGTGTTAAATCTTGTGGCAATTATGGTCAAAGAGTTGTATTCTGACAGGCAGCGTAACCTTTGAGGCAAGCAAAGGACATACATCTCTCAACACATCGGGTGATCAAATTCATTCTCGTTTCTTGAATTTGTCTTTTGCATCTTCCGTGGGGGAAACTGTTCCGCCAGTGGATGACAGAAATATTTCCCCTCAGGGATTCATTCAACTATTCTGGTTTTGTGATGGCGCCAAACACACGAGGTCTCCTTTCACTTGCATTTTCCCAGAGACTCTCCATGATGACTTTGTGTAATATCCAAACTGTCACGCTAGATGGCCCTACCTGCTCACTGTGGAAGCTGAGCAAGGCAGGCATTGAGACAGTGCTAAGTACACTCACAGCAGCCCATACTGTACTTTAAATGCATGCTAGTGTGCAATATCCATTGCCAGTTACAAGCCCTACATCAGACAGTAATAACAAGAGACAGCACACAACTTCCAATTTAGTAAAGGAAAATACACTTGCAATTTGAGACACAGGCAATTCTATTATTGACAATGGGGGAAAATATACATTTGAAACTCCCATCATCATTATGCTCGCACATACTATGACTTAACACTTAACAGCATTGACTCCAGCATTACTCTAATGCAATCAGGAGCACATTCACTGTGATATCATCGCCGCACTCTCTTCCTCAGTGGTTGACCTCCCCTGGCTGCGCCACCAGTGATGTCATCGGGGCGGTGTGAAAGAGGAGCCGGGAGAGAACAGCCTACAGCTATCAGATGTATGCTGGGAATTGCAGGCATTAAGCGGGGACACTGACACATGCAGCAGGGAAGGAGTGAGTCAGAGGCTTGGGCAAATCGACTGACTCACACGCACGCACACACCCGTCGCACGTGCATGCCCAGATACTCTCTCTAGACGCTAATGAGCTGTTTGATGATCGTTTACGGTTATCTGCTTACCAAGCGGACAATGGCCGGTATTAGTCATGTCGGCGGTAAGGTGTATGAATAGGAGAGCAATACTATCCCTTGCTCTCTGATAGCATTTCACTACCCCTCCCAATAGATCACCTGTCAGTCTAAATGAGTCACGCTGAGATCATATCCCACCAAGACAGACAACATGCAAAGCACGTTGAGCGGTGGTTCAGCTTACGTTTATAGCAGCAATGTCGTTCTCGTAGCCTTCCCTCAGTTTCCTCATGATCTCCACCTCGGCTTTACAACACGCATCCATGCTGCCTTTCACTGTGATGGTCCTCTCAGGGTTGTAAATGGTTAAATCTTGTAACCTGCGGCGGATGCCATGCACGCACACGTGCAGTCACACACACACACACACACACACACACACACACACACACACACACACACACACACAGACACACACACACACACACACACACACACACACACACACACACACACACACACACACACACACACACACACACACACACACACACACAAGCACATGGTAACGCAAGTCATTTGGATGCACAGCTGTCAGATTGAAAACAAAACAAGAAACCTCACACATTTGGCAAGGTGACTGACTCACTACTTGGAGGAATATCTGTTGCATAGCAAAGGTAGTCCTCCAATCTTAAGCTCCAGCATTTTACATGGTGTAATAATTAATAATAAACATTCTGCCAAACAGTGCTTTTGTCACGTGTCCAGAATGACGACACCAAAAGAGGATTGTGCAGAGATACAGGATGCAGACACGCCACAATATTATGTTCATTTGTTAAAGGACTATGTCAGCATTTGTGAGTACTTTGTCACTCTTACTTCGATAGGATTTAATTCCGTTATGAAAGCATTTTGTGTCATAAATGTTCCAATAATTGCTTTCATATCCTCTGCAGAGCACTAATCTTGACAGCAACTTTAATCTTCAGTTTGTTTAGAAAGGTTTAAGAAATTGTGCATTCATGTACGTGTACAGTATATCCAAAATACATCTTTGTATTAGCAATGTACATTATTTCAGTACACCACTACATGAATCATATAATCAATACCTTCATAGACCGTACAGTTACGACTGTACGTTGTATAAAAGATAAGATGCCTATTGCTTGCGCGAATGAAGTGGATCTAATCTATTCTCTCCTCTGTGTAAGTGGGTGTGGACAAAAGCTCCATCATCGATACGGTTGCTACTGTCCCAAGGACTCTGTTCTCTCCTCCTCTGTCCTCCGCCTCTCTCTAGCGCAAGGCTCATTACGTCTTCACAGAATCAGAGACAGAGCAATTCATTAGCCCTAAATGAATAAGGGTTAGGGAGTGTGGTCCGTTAAACGAGGTGCAATCACCACGCCTCTGATATTGTGTCCTGGAGTGAAGGAGCTGTAATCAACTCTACACTTTTGGCCTGTAATGGCAGACTAAGTTAAGTGATACCACATGCTGGGTGGCTCATGAACATAAGTCTGAGGAAGAAGGGAAGGGTGCCTCCGGTGAACTGAGAAATTGCATGCTATAATACTGTCTCCTAGTCTAATAGCTGTCTTGCTCTTAAATAGCTGACTTTACACAATTTTGGGTTGCCACCACCAAGACAACGCTACAGTTCAGTCAGAAACACTTTTAACAATGGGCGCTAGGGTGGCGCAGTGGTAAAGTGCCTCCCCACCACTGTGGAGGTTGTGGGTTCGAATCCACCGTGGTGCATCCGGCTTTGTCGAGCGTCTACACGAACACAATTGGCCCGTGTTCGGAGGAGGGAAGCTGGGCGGGGAGGGTGATAATAGTCATTGCACGTACTCCTACGGGCTGGGGCAGCACCTGTCAGCAGGGAGTGTTGGGCAGGAGGAGTAGCACGAAGGCTCTACGTCCTCCCGGCGGGGGCTCCTCACTGGTAGGTGAGTGAGTAGGATACAACAGCAGTGACAACACAGAAATGTAGGACAGAAAAAAGGGCAGAGCACTTACGAGGAGATGGTGATCTTGGTCCCTGTATCCTCCTCGATCTTCTTCAGGTTGCGACCCTCCTTCCCAATAAGCCGGCCCACCAGGCTGTTGTGGGCCAGGATTTTCAGAGGGATGTCCTCCGTCCTATATGGAAAGAAATCGAGACATGTGCTGTTAAGTTTAAAGCACCATCAGACTGTAATCATTTGCCTAATTCAGTGGTTTTCAAAGTGGGGACCAGGGTCCCTCAGGTTTCCTTGGGGGGGGGTTCCGAATCTCCAAGTCTCTTACAGGTCTGTAACTCTGAGAGAGTACCAATTGAACCAAATGGACCCCACTCTCAGAGTTATGGGGTAGTTGAAATTAAAAAGTTTGAGAACCACTGGCCTAACTCATTCAGATCAATTACTTATTTTCATGGCTTCATAACCTTTTGCTTGTTTACCTTAAATCTACGTTATTGTTTTCAATTTTATTTACCTTTCTCTTTTTGTTTATGCACTGACTCAGTATTTTGACAACATGTGTTCTGGCTGTTATAGCACTTGTACGACTTTATTATAGATATACAAAAGTTTGCCATGCTACTCCTCCCACAGTTTTGGTGGCACACACAAGCTATCATGTCAAATCGCCTGGCTTCGCCAGGAATCGTGTGCTTGCATTTACGCACGCACACACGACACTCCCATTGAAAACAATTCATAACATACTCAGGAAAAAAGCTTGCCCTTGGTGGACACAGCCCCTAAGCCTCGGTCAGCCTCCATTCAGTGGTAGCCTTTGACTTCGTGAATTCCCCACCTGCTCTCTCTTGAATGTTATTTTCCGCCTGCTTATTTATTTAACCACTTTCGACCTGGCATCCCTGTATTGGGCATGTTTTAGGCATTGTCAACAAATTTCTATTTGAAAAAATAATAAAGAATTGCAAAGACAGTAGTTCAGCTATTGACTCTCAGGACCAGTAGAAGCTAGAAGCGTTCAAAAAAGTGTGGAGTCTTGTTAAATGTGTCGGGCTGAATTAGGGACGCTGGCACAGGCTCCTAAGCACTAAGCTGTAGTCACATGAGGCAGGCCAGTTGGACACGTCATATGCGCTATGTTTAAGAGAGAGATAGAGAATAGATGTTGAGATTAAAAGGTGTACCGGTGAGATTAACGGATGAGATGATTAGGTGTCCAGTCGACGTCAGGGTTAATCTGAATGTGAGAGCGCACGTAGTTGAACGTGTGCATGTATGCATGGGTGTGTATGCTCACACGCCTGTATGTGTATATGTACACATCTGTGAATTTACAAGTGTAGCAGTGTGGCCCTGCCTGAAGCCCAGAAACCTAATATCCCCTTGTTCAGGGGCAGTAAGATGTTTGGCTTCACATGCAGGATGCAGGATACTCGGTCCAGGTGGTTGCATGGACATGTGCAGGTTTTGATTTACTGGGGAAATTGGGGGGGATCCATGCCCCTGCCTCTGGTCAGACTGAATACATGCATTTCCTTTTGAGAAATGTAAACTGTCTAATATGTGTATTTTGGGCACATTTTCACCCAAAATAATAATTAATTAGCAGATCGATAAGCTCACATTGTGACGTGTTGTGAGCTTGTAGATATTGTAGGCTATCATTTTCCCTATTTGTCTTACAACAAAGTACATAGGGCTTAAGTGCTTAAGAAAATGCGCCACCTCTCTGTTTTTGTTTTTACAAATGGAACCCTGGACTCACGTATTGGTCTCACTGGCCTCCTTCTGCATGATGTCCAGAATCATGCGACAGGCAGAGGAACAGCCCTCGGGAGTGGAGTGGATGGTGATGGGTTTTTCTGCCGCACCTGCATTCTCCTTCCGATGAATATCTACCCTGAGAGAGGGAGAGAGAGAGACGCACAGGGGAAGACACACAGAGAGGGAGAGGAGGAATAGGCAATAGACAAATGTATTACTTTACTAGGCACTTTTAACAAAAACACAATACCCAGGATTGTCAGTGCTAGATGTGCTAGAAAGAGCAACAAACAACAGAGCGCACATTCAGCAAAAGATAAAGAAAGCAAAGAGAGAACAGAACAGAGGAGAAGAATTTCTAATTCTTTAAAAACAAGAAATAAATGACAAGTAATATTATACCAGGTGCTGTGTGTGTGTGTAAACGTTAATAATGTTTTTTATATAAGTGGTGGCAACATTTTTAGACACCACACGGGTCTTCCCAACAATAGCGAAGATTAAAATCAGGGTGAACATGGCCAAATAATAACTTAATAGCCAAACTAGGTCTAATGAAGCACGCTAGCATTTAGGCTAACTCTGTTGCCTGAGGCCAAGTTGTTGCACTGTCTGCAACTGTTGCAGTGCTGAAGGAGGGGAGCGGAGGGCGGTTACTGCGGAGGACGGGCTTTCTCCCCATTGGCTTAAAACCCAAAAAATGACTTATTTTCTATCAACTGCACACCCCATGAAACCTTGAATCCATGGATTTATTTTTGTTTTTGTGGCATTCCTAAGCCAATAATTTGATTCCCGTCTCCTACCGGCTAATGTATCCGGTAGGAGACACAAAGTAGATTATTTGTGTCTCCTACCGGATACACACCCGGTCATCAAATTATTGGCTTAGGAATGCCACAAAAACAAAAATAAATCCATGAATTCAAGGCTTCATGGGGTGTGCAATTGATAGAAAATAAGTCATTTTTTGGGTGAACTCCTCCTTTAAAGGACAGGCAAAACGGGGAAGTGTCCCCATTGGCTTTAAAGGAGTGAAGGACAGCCAGGATAGCCAATGATTGAAAACATGTCGAACATGATGCAAATATTTAGGATGACGATTAGGTCTGACAAATAACTGATCTATGAGAACACAGGAGAGAGCTATATTCGACTATATTCGTCCATTTAATTCAGTGTAACGATAGTTCATGTAGACACGGAAGGCAGAATGTTTATATTCTTCATTCACACTCCCCAGACCCCCCCCCCATTCGCTTACAGGCTTATACAGTTGTACTCCTTTAAGTCAGTACGTTCAACCTCTTGTCATTCTCATTCGCTACAAGCCAACTCACTCACGCCCTCATACCCACAGTGCAACTCGGGCGGTTCATTTAAGCAGCTCTGCTCTGTTCATTCTACATGCTTAGCTGTCATTGCAGGTTGTTCAGCTGTAGGTTTTCAAATTCCCTCCACCTCCCCGGCCTCCTCCCTGTGGCATTTACTGTACTTCATATTGTTTTAGGTTGATTCTGTGTATTGTACTGTGGTTCTGAGGATTATACTATGATTTTGTGTATTGTACTGTGGTTCTATGGATTGTACTATGATTCTGTGTATTGTACTGTGGTTCTATGGATTGTACTATGATATGTGGTAGTTTAATTAGGCATTGAAGGTTCAATGTTTATGTAAAACTGTATTTATGCTATGCTCTGGGGTTTTGTGATTGAAGATCTGTGACATATTTGCGCAGGGAATCTTTAATATCACAAGAGCAGTCACACCGCCAAACTTGAATGCAATATCATTGCATATTTGGTAAATGGTTAATATGGTAATGGTTAATAAATGGTAAATGGATAATTAATGGTCTGGTTATTTCTGAGCTGAAGTGTCTAAATGAAACCCATTTAATCCGGGAACGCATCCGTGTCATTTAAGATTTTAGCTATAACCATTGTTTTTATACTTTGGCAATTCAAAAATAGCAGATCTACAAGCTCATAGCTCATACCGAGTGCCGCGCTACGAGCTTGTAGATCTGCTATTTTTGAAAAATCTTGAACATTTGTGCAAATCTTTGAATATATATTTCAGGCGGCCAAAAACATATAATTTTGGGGGTCCTTGACAAGAAAAAGATTGAGCACCACTAATATAGCAACAATATAGTTTTTCTGATAAATGAAGACATTTGGTGAGACATTTGACAGTTACAAATGTTCGCTTTAAAAAATGCATATTCAAAAATGTGCTCAAATTTTCAAGATCTTTCTAAAATAGCAATATCTACGAGCTGAGCTTGTATATCTGCTATCTTTTGAATAGCCAAAGAAATCTAAAATGACAGAGATGCGCACTGTACAAGTCATGTACAGTACAATGTAAGCAGAAAACAGGCTGATGTGTGAATATGACCAACAGAAGAGTCTTCCTACAGCGGCCTTACTTTGACTGTGTCTGTTTGGTGACGTTCTTAATGGTGAGCCCTTCCTTGCCGATGATGGCTCCCACGAACTGGGTGGGCACGAGCATGCGCAGGGGGAAGTCGTGTTGCTTGTGGCGTGTGCCGCCGTAACCCCCCGACGGGCCGGGCTGCGGGGCGCCGTCCTGGTCCCGGGACGTTCGACCCCCGCGCCGCATGCGGGGGGCCTGCGGGGGCGGAGTGGCGTCCATGTCCAGAATGTACGACACCCTGAAGGAGTAATCCTCAAACTGATGTCCTGTCAGCTTCTCGATGGCTCTGCAGGGGGAGAGGTTAAGGAGAAAACACAGAAACGGAGAGAACGTGGAGGAGGTAAAGAGGAGGATGAGGAGAGAGGGAAGGAGGGAGTGCAGGAAGGTGAGGAAGGGATGGATAACGGATTTTAGACCAAAAAAGTTATACAGTAGGTCGGCGGTTCCCAACCTTTTCTGGATCGGGACCCACTTGAAAATCTGGGAGGCGTTAAGTGGTCAGATGGGTGGACCGCTCTGCATTTTCAGAGCGTGTTTATTTTAATGATCAATCGATTGTGTTCCGGCTTGGATCAATAATGAACACAACATTTTCAATGTTTTTATTTTATTTTTATTACATTTTTTATGTCAATTTTATTATCATTACAATCTTAGTATTTTGCCAATTATTTGGAAGCCCACTTGCAAAATCAGTACCTACCCATCAGTAGGCCCCGGACAACAGGTTGGGAATCGCTGCAATAGATTGTATTAAATTGTTCTGTTTAATTTACTACTCCAAGCAAAAAACGGATATACAGTAATACCAATATGCAATAAATAAGCATCTAGACGAGAGGCCCTCTGGTACAATATAGAGATTAGCAGTGACTGTGAATGTAAGTCCTTAGGGCTCTATACTAGGCCCCTTCTGCAAATGTTACCACAGAATAAGGATGCTAGGGTTCAAGTGGTTAAACTTTCTTGTCACGCCCGACCCTGGCAAGTGCATCAGATTAAGGGTGCAACAGTTAATAGAACTAATCAATTGATCGATAATTTAATGAAATAATTGATTAATAAAATAGATCCCTATTTTGGGCATGGCGTGGCATCAAATACTAATATAAAAATACGTATAAATATGTGCCTTTCGATTATTCGATTAAAACAAACGATAGTTGCAGGCTTCCAGCCCACATCAGATAAAAAAGTAATTATAGGATTTTCTTACACTTTGGCTTCCTCCTTGGTAGCGTATGTAACATTCACCACAGCTGTTTCTGTATCAGTGTTCACTGTGTGCAAGAGAACAAGATAAAGAAGGCGAGAGACAGGGGGGAGAGAGAAAGAGAGAGAGAGAGAGAGAGAGAGAGAGAGAGAGAGAGAGAGGTAGATAGAGGAGAGAGAGACGGAGAGAGAGAAAGAGAGGACAGACAGACAGACAGACAGACAGACAGACAGACAGACAGACAGACAGACAGACAGACAGACAGACAGACAGACAGACAGACAGACAGACAGGGTCAGTAGTTTCCATGTGCATCTATCTTGCATATTTTTGTTCAGTCAGTGGTTCTCAAACATTTTCATGTCAAGAACCCTCAGATTTGTATTTATTTGGTCATTGTTGTGAATTTAGTTGACCAACCATGTGGTCCCAAGAGTCTCCATCTAACTAGGCAGATGAGAGTGATTCAACACAATGTACTGGGTCAAGCAGATAAATGTCAGTATAATCATAACAGTTGTGGACACCCATCTGAAAAGATTTTGTGTCAGGGACACACCATATCTTGTTAAAGATTTTCAACATTTTCCTAGATTTTTTTTGTTTTTCTTCAAAAATAGCTAAAGTATAAAATAGGGTAAAGTGGTTAAACTGTTGCATGGGGACCCCCTGGAACCCCCTCAAGGACCCCTGGGCCCCCGGATCCCACTTCGAGAACCACTGCTGTATAGGTGCAGCTTGACACATTGTCTGGTTCCCGTGGCGACCGATGAGAGCCACTCGTTTGTTTGTGTGAATCCATTACAGCCATCGCCACACTGGCCTGAGTCCAGGCTTAGCTGCTGCCTACGATACAGGAGCTGCTACTGTACGTACAATAGCTACCAGCACAATAACAGATGAAAGTTTAACCTGACAGGGCAGATAAAGCAAGTGCTCCGAGAAGAATTATGGCCCCTAGAACGCACGACAGAAATGCTCCTTGGGATGACTGTTGGTCCTGTCTACATCCTGCGCTTTCTGTAGAACAGCGACTGCCACAAGTAGCCACCGCATGATACGCTATGATTGCATATGCAAATGACCTGTATATTTTATTACAGGTCATGTGACCAAACACCAAACACCCACATCTCTCAAAAATAAGAGATATACTCAGGCTGTCTCTTGCTGTCCATGAAAACAATGTGCGCGTACATGCGTGCGTGCACGTGTGAGCGTGTGTGCGTGGACCGAGAAGGGTTAAACTTAGTGAGAGCCTCCAGCTGGCGTTAGTGAGGACAAGTGGGCAGAGTCTGGCACAATGCCCGGGTGGAGCGCTCACAGCCAGTCCGGCCCAGCCCTGCCCCACCCTGCCCAGCCCCATCCATGCCACACAAGAACACGCGCCGACGACTCCACCAAACCTCACCCCCGGGACACATCCACAGGCGCAGACAGACCCGATAGAGCGACAGACAAGCAAGCAGGGAAGTAAGTCAGGCGGGCGGGCAGGCAAACAGGTAAAGAAGGCGCGCAGAGACACACTGGACGGACAAACAGACGCAGACTTTAGACCGACAGACAAGCTTTCTTGAAGTTCCAAACAAATTGCTACGGAAAGACTTTGACGGTACTGATAGGTGACTGACAAAGAATTCCAAACACTGCCCTGATATCTGGTGTGTTCACACAGAGTGAGCTGTTTTATAATAGAGTCTGGGAAAAGTGAGAGGAGAAAGTTCACCGCTGGGTTCACTTTTAGCACCTGTCAGGACTACAGTGGGCGGTAGTTGGTCTTGGCTGGCTGAAAGCACAGAGGGGCGCTCAGCCCCTCTGTGTGTGTGTGTGTGTGTGTGTGTGTGTGTGTGTGTGTGTGTGTGTGTGTGCGTGTGCCTGTACGTGTGCGTGTGCGTGTGCGTGTGTGTGTGTGTGTGTGTGTGTGTGCGTGTGTGCGTGTGTGCGTGCGTGCATGCGTGCGTGCGTGTTTTTCACTTTGTATGTTATGCGCATAAGTAATAGTCTGTGTGTGTGTGTGTGTGTGTGTGTGTGTGTGTGTGTGTGTGTGTGTGTGTGTGTGTGTGTGTGCGTGCGTGTGTGTGATTTGGGCATGAGTGTATGGACAGTGGAGAGTTCCTAATTGAGCTTGGGGTAAGCTCTAATGCTGGCTACCTCCTCTCTCTCTCTCCATACACACACACGCACGCACACTCATACACTGCAAAAGACTCACCACAGGCGCCTACAGTAACCTCCCCCATTACCGCTACACACCTCCCCAAAACACACACACACACACACACACACACACACACACACACACACACACACACACACACACACACACACACACACACACACGCACACACACTCAAACACATTACTCCTGGATTTCTGCCACATCTGCCCACTTCAATCCATATGCTGAGGCCAAGGGGACCATAGCCATACACACTACACAGTGCTTATTATGGAGGCTGTATGCAACTCAGATGCTGCTCTGCTCAGGTCAAGCCAGATGTACAGTATACTTGGTTGTGCGCTGGTGTCACACGGCGAAAAGAGCTGATCTGCAAGTGCACGTCGCGTTGTGAGCTTGCAGCTCAACTAAGCATAAATTATAAGACGTGCACGTGACACACAAGATGATAGAGCAGTGATTTACATGTGCAGAGATGGGTTATGTTTAGACGACGAGTGCGTGGTATGAGAGGGTAACGAGGAAGTCAAGTCGCTGAGGGAGACTTGACTCAC